>NC_057735.1:39199721-39207336 GCF_004010195.1 Chiloscyllium plagiosum | reverse complement strand
GATTCTAGGTCCCCCCTGCGCAAGGGAGTGGATATCGTCCCTTACCAACATGGCCCCCCCACCCCTTCTGCCCATCAGTCTGTCCTTACGGTAGCACGTGTATCCTTGAATATTCATTTCCCAGGCCCTGTCCACTTGAAGCCACGTCTCAGTTATCCCCACAATATCGTATCTGCCAATTTCCAAAAGAGCCTCAAGCTCATCCATCTTATTTCTAATGCTTCGTGCATTCATGTATAGTATTTTTAATTTGTTACTGCTCTCACCCTTCCCATCAACCCTTATTTCACTCAACGTTACAGCATGATCCCTTTCCGAGTTTTCTGCCTCATTGATATAGTTGTCTTTCTTGACTTCTCTTGTTCTAACTTTCCCTTCAATTTCCTTTTTAAACATCCAGTTTGTCCCCTCCCCCACGCTACTTGGTTTAAATGTAGCGGTGCTGCAGTAGAAAACCTGCCTGCCAGAATGCTGGTCCCTAACCTATTAAGGTGCAAACCGTCTCTCTTGTAGAATTTATGCTTACCACAAAATATATCCCAGTGATCCAAGAACTTAAATCCTTGCTTCCTGCACCAGTTCCCCAACCACACGTTCAAGTCCATTATCTCCCTGTTTCTGGCCACACCAACTCGAGGAACTGGAAGCAAACCAGAGATAACCACCTTGGACGCCCTGCTTTTCAGCCTTCTTCCTAGTTCTCCGAAGTCCCGCTGTAGTATGTTTCTCCTCTTCTTCCCGACATCATTTGTACCGACATGTACCACCACCTCTGGCTCTTCACCCTCGTCCTTGAGAATTTTCTGCACTCTGTCCACGATGTCTTTCACCCTGGTACCAGGAAGGCAACACACCATCCTTAAATCCCGTCTGCTGCCACAAAAACCCCGGTCAGTTCCTCTCACGATGGAGTCCCCTATTACCACGGCTCTGTGCGATGTCCGACTCTTCCGCTCTGCCTCTGCGCCAACTTTTGATTGACAGACCTGGAACTTGTATGAAGGTCATGAAGCCTAAAATCCCCTCACCAATAATGTTTTTTTCACAAACTGTTATTTGATTCTGTTTCTCACCTTCATTTTGTCTGGGAAAGTTGTGTGCATGGTGTATTGAAACAATGTTATATTTCTAAATCTACCAAGCATGGTTGGAGGGTAAGGACAGTTTCCTATGATTTGCTCATTCTGAATTATTGAGCACTGGCTGTTGCTGGGCTTAACCAAACCTAGAGTTGATAAAGCATGACACTGGAAAGGGCACTGCAGGTCCGGCAGCATTTGAGGAGCAAGAGAGTCAACATTTCGGGCATAACCGTTTCTTCAGGACATAACTAAGCCTAAATGATTCGGAGATGCCGGTGTTGGACTGGGGTGTACAAAGTTAAAAATCATACAACACCAGGTTATAGTCCAACAGGTTTAATTGGAAGCACACTAGCTTTCGGAGCGACGCTCCTTCATCAGGTGATTGTCACCTGATGAAGGAGCGTCGCTCCGAAAGCTAGTGTGCTTCCAATTAAACCTGTTGGACTATAACCTGGTGTTGTATGATTTTTAACTTTATAAGCCTAAATGAGTAAGAGAATGTGTTCAAATAACCACGGGGCCAAAACTGGCCATTCTAAATTGACCCACAGCTGGAGAAATCAGACCTGACAGAAAATTGGTCAAATGAAATTAAACAGCAATCAGCAGTTATCGGCTGCAGATGACAGTGGAAAGCAAGATCAAAGAGATCACAAAGTTTCAGGGGAACCAGTTACATCAGCCCAGTTGTATATAAGGGAAGCATTGATCAGACTTTCTGGCACCTTGACTTCTAGCCAGTGCCTGGGGATGTACACTTTATACCTCCCCAGCATGGCAACAGTGAAGGCTGTTGGCACAGTCCCATTGGGTGCTCTAAACTCAGCTCTTTGACCCCATTAGCCAAAGGCCACAGAATATTCTAGAAGATCCTGGGAGAGGGCAGATAAAAACCTACACCTGGAAGAAACCCCCTCAGTGAAGACTTGCAGTAAGGCTGATGGCAGAAGACTGTGCGGCAACCCAACAAGACCCAAAGAAAGGTCCTCCCCAAACTGCAAGATCCACCTTGGTGGGAGAGAACCAGCCCTACATCGGAGACGATGGAATTCCAACAGCCCGTGGATCATTGTGGATAATGTCCTTTCTAAGATACATAGAGGTAGATGGACAGCACCAAACAAATTGTTTTTAGTCTAGTCTATAGTTAAATTGCAGAAAGTGTTGGCTCATTGAGAATTTGTTTTCAGGACAAGGAGTCAGACAACAATAGCTGTGGAAACCAGTTGGAAAAGTAGAAATGAACATCATAGACACAGAAAGTTGCACTCACATTTATATTTAATCATTATTCTGTAATCAATAATCATCTCCATGGTGCACTCTTTAATCTGCGGTCAAATCAGTTAATCTCACATCTGTGTACCTAATTGTGTACAATATACTTGAACCTGTGATAAGTATTGAAAGTTAGCTTTAATTTCAACAGTGTAGGATATGTCATATACCCTGGGAACAGTTTTTATTCTCTCTTTGATGTAACTGGCTGTGTCCACAATGAGCGCTATTAATATTAGATGATAGTCATCAACTGTCAATTGTTGAACAAATGTGTCTCCTCCAATGAGAATCTATTTTAAGCATGCCTCAAACATTTGCTAGTAAACAGCAAATATGAAATGCAATAAAAACAGCACTCATCCCTGTTATATTCCCATGGGAAAAGATTTGTTCTTCAGGTCTGTGCTGCTTTTATTGGTTTTGGCTTGATAGGCTGTTCATATGTATGGCAGTGTCTACAAAGCAAATGCTAAAACATCTTCCTGAACAGTTAGCTGGAATAGTGGACTGATAAAAAGTTTGATCATCTGACTGAACCTCTCTCACAGATGGAGGTCTGAATTCTAACACTTTCTCCCCATTCCCATCGTCCGCTACCACTCACCCACACAACCCTGGTAACCCAATCTGAGGTGGGGAATTTTAGAATTCAAAAGAACAAGTATTAGGTTTGGATGATCCCATCCCAAACAAAATCCATCCCCTTTCATTTTGTAAGGTTATAAAACTAGGCTATGGATGAAACACTTGGAAAAGGCAATGGATAAATAACATATCGAAGTCAGCACCTAATGATATAATTCCACATGGTAATAAAGTTTTATTTAGACCCAAATGATGTGAATCCCTTGGCTATTAGCTTCTAAATAAAGTGGCCTGTTTAACATGGCACATAGGCCAGGAATGTGAATGGAGGGGCCACAAGGAAACCTTTGATGATTGCAAGAGCCAATCCCCAAACTCACCAACCGCTCCTGACCTGCTCAACTACCATCAATCCCAAAGGCTCCCATCCTCCAAATCACTGAGCTACCTGCTGAAAGCTTCCAGACTGCTGACCCCACACCCCTACCTGCTAAGCCCTCTTGATTGACAAGTAGACCAGAACTGGACACAGTACTCTAGAAGAGGCCATGATTAAAGACTGCTCACACCTCTTCATGTCCCATTGTTCCTAACTGAACCCTCCCAATTACAGGTCTAAGTCCAGGCCTTCTTTTTGAAAACAGGCCCATCCAAAGGCCTTCCTGATCATAGGACGGTACCAGGCCTCTCTATTTCAGGACTGTTCCCAGTCTTCACCATTTCAGGACTGCCCCCAGGATTGTCCCCAGTCCTCTCAATTTCAGAATTGCCCCCATCCCTCGCTATTTCAGGATTGCCCCCAATCAATTGAATAAATTGGCTTGATGGTAGGAGTCAGACGGTGGTGGTGAGGATTGCTTTTTGGACTGAAGCCTGCAACCAGCGGTTTTCCACAGAGATTGGTAGAGGGTCCACTTTTGTTGTTATTTATATAAATTATTTAGATAAGAGTGTAGAACTGATGGTTAATCAGTTTGCAAATGACACCAAAATTGGTGGTATAGTCGACAGTAAAGAAGGTTATCTAAGATTACAAAGAGATCTTGATCAGCTGGGGCACTGGGCTAAGGGGTGGCAGATGGAGTTTAATTTGGATAAATGCAACATGTTGCATTTTGGTGAAACAAACAAGGGCAGGACTTATACAGTTAATGGCAGAGCCCTAGGTAGTGTTTACAAACAAGAGACCTAAGGGTTCAGGTACATAATTCTTTGCAAGTTGCATCACAGGTAGACAAAGTTGTAAAGAAGGCATTAATTAAGCTTGCATTCATTGCTCAGACCATTGAGTTTAGGAGTTGGGACACCATATTGAGATTGTATGCAGCACGGTGGCTCAGTGGTTAGCACTGCTGCCTCACACCATCAGGGACCTGGGTTCAATTCCCGTCTTGGGCAATTGTCTGTATGGAATTTGCTCTGGGTGTTCCGGTTTCCTCCCACAGTCCAAAGACGTGCAAGTCAGGTGAACTGGCCATACTAAATTGCACATTGTGTTAGGTGCATTAGTCAGGGGTAAAAGTAGGGTAATGTGTCTGGGTGGTTTGCTCTTTGGAGGGTCGGTTTGGGCTGAAGGGCCTGTTTCCACACTGTAGGTAATCTAATCTACAGGACATTGGTGAGGCCTCTTTTGGAGTACTGTGTTGAGTATGGTCTCCCTATTATAGGAAGGATGTGACTAACTTGGAAAGGATTTGGAGAAGACATACAAGGATGTTGCTGGGAGTGGAGAGTTTGAGTTATAAGGAGTGGCTGGATAGGTTGGGACCTTTTTCACTGGAGCATTGAGAGGTGACCTTACAAAGGTTTATAAAATCATAGATGGCATAGATAAGGTGAATGGCAAAGGTCTTTTCTCTAGGGTGCAGGAGTTCAAAACTAAGGAGCATAATTTTAAGATGAGAGGAGGAAGACTTAAAAGCAACGTGAGAGGCAACTTCGTCATACAGAGAGTGGCTTATATGTGGAATGAACTCTCAGTGGAAGTGGTGGATGCAGGCACAGTTACAATATTTAAAAGTCATTTGGATAAGTACATGAATATAAAAGGTTTAGAGGGACACGGGCAAAGGCAGGCAAGTAGGACTAGATTAATTTGGCAAATGTGGTCAGCCTGGACAAGTTGGACAGAAGGGTCTGTTTCTGTGCATTATGACTCTACTTTCTATTTCAGGATTGTCCCCAGCCCTCTCTATCTTATTGATTTGATTGATTTATTGTTGTCACATATACTGAGATACAGTAAAAAGTGTTGTTTTGCATGCTGTACAGACAGATCGTACCATATAAGGTGCATCAGGGTAGCAGAACAGACTGCAGAATACAGTGTTACAGCTCCAGAGAAGGTGCAGAGAAAGAGAGATCAGAATTGACATTTGAGAGGCTTGTTCAAAAGTCTGATATTGGCAGGGATGAAGCTGTTCTTGAATCTATTCATGACATGTTTCCAAACTTTTATACCTTCTGTCCAATGGAAGAGGATGGAAGAGAGTCCAACTGGGATGGGAGGTACCTTTGATTATGTTGGTTTCTTTCCCACGGCAGCGGGAATTATAGATGGAGTCAATGGATGGAAAGCTGGTTTGCGTGGTGGGCTGGGCTGGGCTGTGCCTCCTGAGGAAGTAGAGCCATTGTTGTGTTTTCTTGACCATTGTGTTGGTGATCAACCTCCCAGAACTTGATGCTCTCAACCACCTCCAGTAGAGATGGGCGTGCCCTCCATTCCACTTCCTGAAGTCAATGACCAGCTCCTTCATTTTGTTGACATTAATGGAGAGATCTATACACCATGCTGTTTAATACTCAATCTCTTTCCTGTGCTCTCTCTTGTCATTGTTTGAGATCTGACCTACAATGGTGCTGTCAGCAGCAAACTTGTAAATGGAGTTGAGGTGGAATTTGACCACACAGTCATGAGTGTATAAGGAGGGTGCTGAGTATGCAGCCTTGCGGGCACTGGTGTTGAGGATTATGATGGACGAGGTGTTCACATCTATCCTCACTAATTGTGGTCTGAGAGTCAGGATGTTGAGGATCCAGCTATAGAGGGGGGAGCTGAGACCTAGGTCTCGGAGTTTAGAGATGAGTATATTTGAAATTATGGTGTTGGAAGCAGAACTGCAGTCAATAAGTAAGAGCCTGACGTAGGTATCCTTATTATCCAGATGTTCCAGGGACGTGTGTACGGCCAGGGAGATGCAATCTGCTGTGGATCTGTTGCACCGATAGGTGAATTGCAAATGATCAAGACAATTTAGGAAGCTGGACCTGATGTGAGCTATGACTAATCTCTAAAAGCACTTCATAATTATAGAGGTCAGAGCCACTGGATGGTAGTCACTGAGGTATGCTGCATGACATTTCTTTGGCACCGGGATGATGGCAGTTTTCTTGAAGCAGGTGAGGACATCAGATCATAGTCAGGAGAGGATAAAGATGTCTGTGAATACTCCCACCAACTGATCCACTCAGGATTGGAGCGCATGGCTGGGAATTCCATCCAGGTCAGTTGCTTTCTGTGGGTCCATTCTCAAGAAGGCCTAAGTAACATCTATGGCAGTGACTGTGGGTACAGGTGCATCCGAGGCTGTTGGGACAGCTAACATTAGTTTCACTGCCCTCCTGTTTAAAGTGAGCACAGAATACATTGAGCTCATCAGGTAGGGATGTCCTATTGCCCATGATCCTGTTCGATTTTGCTTTGTAGGCCATTAGATCATGTAAACCATGCCACAACCCTGTGGCTGGTCTAGGTCTCAAAGCTTAATTTGGTATTGCCTCTTGGGGTCTCTGATGGCCTTAAGTACCTGGATTTCCTGTACAGGTCAGGGTTGCCTGCCTTGTACACCTCAGACATGGATTTCAGTAGGGAGTGGATCTCCCAGTTCATCCACTGTTTCCAGTTGTGGAACATTCAATTAACTTCTTTGGTTCGCAGTCTTCTGTACATTTTCTGATGAAGTCTGTAATGGTAGTGGCAGACCCATTTATGTTAGCCGCTGGGTTCTTGAATAAAACCCAGTCCACCAACTCTGTGCAGTGGAAGCCAACTAAGACTCAGGCTAAGACTGTACTACTTTCTGTACTAGGTCCTTACACTTCAACCCCTCACCTCCCTCCAAGGCCCCAATGGATCCTTCCGTTGGTGGCACGGTGGCACAGTGGTTAGCACTGCTGCCTCACAGCGCCAGAGACCCGGGTTCAATTCCCGCCTCAGGCGACTGACTGTGTGGAGTTTGCACGTTCTCCCCGTGTCTGCGTGGGTTTCCTCCGGGTGCTCCGGTTTCCTCCCACAGTCCTAAAGATGTGCAGGTAAGGTGAATTGGCCATGCTAAATTGCCCATAGTGTTAGGTAAGGGGTAAGTGTAGGGGTATGGGTGGGTTGCGCTTCGGCGGGTGGGTGTGGACTTGTTAGGCCGAAGGGCCTGTTTCCATACTGTAATGTAATCTAATGTAATCTAATCCGTCGCAAATTCATCTGCACCTCCATACACATCATTTACTGTATCCGCTGCACCCGATGTGGTCTCCTCTACATTGGGGAGACAGGCCGCCTACTTGCGGAACGTTTCAGGGAACACCTCTGGGACACCTGCACCAACCAACCCAACCGCCCCGTGGCGGAACACTTTAACTCCCCCTTCCACTCCGCCAATGACATGCAG
>NC_057735.1:39157857-39199640 GCF_004010195.1 Chiloscyllium plagiosum | reverse complement strand
CCCCCACCCCCACCTTTTATCTCAGCCCGCTTGGCACACCAGCCTCATTCCTGAAGAAGGGCTTATGCCCGAAACGTCGATTCTCCTGCTCCTCGGATGCTGTCTGACCTGCTGCGCTTTTCCAGCACCACACTTTTCAACTCTGGTCTCCAGCATCTGCAGTCCTCACTTTCTCCTTACACTTCAATCAATGTGAGCTGGGAGGAAGAGCACAGCACTGTGATCTGATTTTCCAAAATGCAGACATCTTTGATGGTTGTATAGCAATGGTCAAGGATGTTCGGACATCTGGTGGAACAGGAGACATGTTGATAGTATTCTGGGAGCACGATTTTGAGGTTGGCCTGGTTGGAGTTGTCAACTATAATGAACAAGGCCTCAGGTTATTCTGTCTCAGGACTGTTTGTAGTGTTGTATACTTCATCAAGTACACTCTTCACTCCTGTCAGTTTAGCGGAGGTGAACCCACACAGGAGGTAATAGGGATATAACTTTACTATAAGATATTCTAGGTCAGAAGAACAGCAACTCACCAGGGTCACCACTTCTGAGCACCAGGAGGCGTTGATTAGATGGTAGACTCCACCCTTCCCTTGCCCTATTCCTTGCCTCAATTTCAGAAATGCCCCCAACCTTCTCTGTTTCAGGATTGCTCTTAGCCCTTTCTATTGCATCACTCACTGCTGAAGAATTGGCCAGGGTCTCCACTTCTCACTGCTATTAAATGACACTTGTGGAAATAGAAAGTTCTTCATGTTTTTCAACATAATTCAGATTGTATCAGACCTGATGTCCAAATAACCAAGATTTGGTGATCAATTTAGATTAGATTACTTACCGTGTGGAAACAGGCCCCTTGGCCCAACAAGTCCACCGACCTCCAAAGAACAACCCACGCAAACCCATTCCCCTACATTTATCCCTTCACCTCACACTACAGGCAATTTAGCACGGCCAATTCACCTAACCTGCACATTTTTGAACTGTGGGAGGAAACCGGAGCACCCGAAGGAAACCCACACAGACACGGGGAGAATGTGCAAACTCCACACAGACAGTTGCCTGAGGCTGGAATTGAACCCGGGTCTCTGGCGCTGTGAGGCAGTAGTGCTAACCACTGAGCCACTGTGCCACCCGTAGTGCTTACTCTGGCGTCTTTGAGGATATTAGGAACTCTCCAACATAGCAGTAAGTCAGGTATTCTTTTGTTCATGGGATGTGGTTGATATTAGCAACTCCAATATTTATTGCCCCATCACCAGTTGCCCTCGAAAAGGTGGCAAGAGCTGCCTTCTGTGGTATTGGTACACACACAATGCTATAGGGAAATGAGTTCTAATATTTCAATCCAGGAACAGTGATAGAATGCCAATATATCTCTAAGTCAGGATGGTGTATGACTTGGAGGGGGACTTGCAGTTTGTGTTCCAATGTATTCACTGTCCTTGTCCTATTAAGCGATAAAGGCTGCATGTTTGGAATATGTTTACTGAAGAGTCTTGTGAAGAGATTGATAGAGTTTAATTAAAGTACAATAGTAGAGTCTGATAGATATTGTTTCCTTGATAAAGTGTCACTAAAGTTGTGTTGGACCTTCCCCTGCCTCTTGTCCCCTACCTGGTCAGGTCCACGCCCCCCTACGACCCACCCTCCCATCCTGGCACTTTCCCCTGCCACCGCAGGAACTGTAAAACCTGTGCCCACACCTCCTCCCTCACCTCCATCCAAGGCCCTAAAGGAGCCTTCCACATCCATCAAAATTTTACCTGCACATCCACTAATATCATCTATTGTATCCGTTGCTCCCGATGCGGTCTCATCTACACCGGGGAGACTGGGCGCCTCCTAGCAGAGCGCTTTAGGGAACATCTCCGAGACACCCGCACCAATCAACCAAACCACCCCGTAATGTAGAGGAGACCGCATCGTGAGCAACGGATACAATAAATGATATTAGTGGATGTGCAGGTAAAACTTTGATGGATGTGGAAGGCTCCTTTAGGGCCTTGGATGGAGGTGAGGGAGGATCTATGCTACTCTATCCCCACCCCCACCCTCCTCTAGCTTATCTCTCCACGCTTCAGGCTCTCTGCCTTTATTCCTGATGAAGGGCTTTTGCCCGAAACGTCGATTTTGCCTGTCCTCGGATGCTGCCTGAATTGCTGTGATCTTCCAGCACCACTGATCCAGAATCTTGTCCCCTATGTCTACCTCACCATGAAATGTGCCTGAGTTTAAAAAAAGGTTACTGCAAACAGGTCAAGGTTAGTCAAGGTACATTTCCCATCAGTCACTTTACACCAGTAAGTTTTGATGCAAGTGTAGGAGTGGCGAAGACAGAGAACCTCCACATTTCCAAATTAACAGCCCCTTAAGGACCATGTGAATAGGCTGGAAGGAGGTAGAAGGGAAATTACAAAATGCTTTTAATAGCAAAGCTGTCTGACTCAATGTGGGGAGCTGCAAAACTGCTATTAGAAAACAGGAAAGGATTTACCACCATGGCTTTCACTGCAGCACTGTTTGAATTGACCGTTCGGCCAATTCTTTGGGTGTTAAGGCTTTTGGTCTTGCTAGTTCCTGCCTCGTCTCTTGTGTAAGTAAGTGTCTGGTCCCATCATGATCATCCGCCTTTGATTCTCCTGCTCCAACCAGTATATCATGTTCCTCACTGAGAATGACCAATAACTCTGCATCAATCTTGCTTCTGCCCCAATTAGGGTATTACCATTTGAAGATTGCCTCATGTCAAAGATTCCCCATCGGGGAGACAAAGTGTTAACTTAGGAAACGGTTCACCGAGCATTGCAGCCAGGCCTGCAGGGGCTGACCAGACCTCCCAGTCACCGCCCATTTTAATTCCCCTTCCCTCTCCCTTTCTGACATGACCATCCTTGGCCTCCTCCATAGCCATGACGAAACCAACTGCAAATTGGAGGAACAACACCTTATCTTTCGTCTGGGCAGCCTACAGTCCAGAGGACTCAACACTGAGTTCTCCAATTACAAATAACCTCCCTTCCCATCCCCAAAGTCCCTTCCCAGCCCCTCCTCCTCCCTTCCACTCCATCCAGGCACCAACCAGATTCATCCTCCCATTGACCAACCAGGTCATACCCTCTGCCTGTCTTCACCTAACCCCACTTCACCACCCTGCATTCCCTACCCCCTTTATCTGTAGCTCCCCTTACACTTACCCCCAATCCTGAAGAAGGGTTACACCTGAAACATTAAGTTCTCCACCTCCTGGTGCTGCCTGGCTTGCTGTACACTTCCAGCCTCCTGCCTGTCTACTTTGGATTCCAGCATCTGCAGTTTTTTTGTCTCTAATCATGTCAAAGATTCAGCCACAGCACAGGGTCAGGTCCAGCATATTGTTCAGGAGCTGGGTTCTAATCTCCAATTTGAAAATCTGAGTGTGGTTTGTGTTGAAGCTGGATCAAGGAGGGATTCAGCCTAGCTAGCCAATATCAGCCTGTGCAGTGAACACTGATGGGTTACCCACTGGCTTGGACATGTCCCACCACCAGTTTAGTCACTCAGCATCCTGTTCCTAGCATACAGTCTGTCTGAATGCTCAATATATAACCAAAGTCACATAGAGTCATTGTCATACAGTTGTGTAGTCATTCAGCACAGAAACAAACCCCTCAGTCCAACCAGTCCATGCCAACCATAATCCCAATCTAAACTAATCCCACCTGCCTGTGCTTGGCCCATATCCCTCCAAACATTTCCTGTTCATGTGCTTATATAAATGTCTTTTAAGCATTGTAACTGTAGCATCATCCACCACTTCCTCTGGAAGTTCATTCCATTGCGGCCACAATTATCTTAGGGTGGAATGGGAGCTGTGATAACATAAATTACAAGTTATTTTTAATACAGTTTCACCTCACTAATCTCCTATTAATACAGAGGACACCTTCCTGGTGTTTCCACATTCTGGCATTTCTCTATTCACGTGTTTTCATTTTCATATAATCCCGTGTTTCTATGTACCCTACTCTTGTAACTTGGTTCTGTGCAGTGCATTAATGTCTTGTGTCTCCATGGTGCTGTGTTTTTGTTCTCTGATGCGGCGCTAGGCCACTGGATTATTCCACACTTTTTCACATTGTGGCCTCCTCATCTGTTTCATCAGACCAGACTCTCAGCACAACCTGGCTGCTTCCCTATTGGATTAAAAAAAAGTAAATAATTGTATTTCGAGCAGCCTATCTTGCTTTCAGGAATCTCTCAAATACTTCCACAAACACTGAATTACTTATGTAATGAGTGTAGGATGTTGTGCCACTTAGTATTGCAAACAGTAAGTCGATTACAGTATTTACAGTACAGAAGCAGGCTATTATGTTAAAAAAAAGCCTGGAGTGTGGCAGATGAAGGAAGAGGCCTCCATCAGCGGCAGCAGCAATGCTAGGACAAGTCAGACGCAGCTCCACCTCAGCCTGGGGATCTCCTTCAAGTAAGGAGCATGTCTTGGGCTGACTCACTTGGCCTGGACTCACAGTCTGGACTGAGGTTCTAGGCCCAGGCATCTGAAGCAGCAGAAACATCGGTGAAAGGGACAGATGGCGGATTGGCGGCAGCATATGAAGGAGCATGGATGGGGAACAGGAGGTTTCTCCCACGCCAGCAACAAAATGGCTTCCAGCGGCTTGGCGTGGCAGCCTCTGCCTGGAATGGCAGTTGTCCTCCAGCTTCTGGCCCACGCATCCTTGCTGCATCTTCAGGCTATTCCATCATTCCTTAAATGGCTTTTCCTGAGCGCAGAAGCCATTAGCTGAAATGTGATCAACTTTGTCTTAATTTTACTTTTTTTTATCATTATGAAATCATAGGATCCATACAGTGTGGAACCAGGCCCTTCGGCCCAACAAGTCCACACCAACCCTCCAAAGAGTAACCCACCCAGGCCCATTCCCCTACCCTACATTTTTACCCCTGACTAATGCACCTAACCTAATCTAACCTGAAAACTATGTGCAATGTGGCATGGCCAATTCACCTGACCTGCGCATCTTTGGACTGTGGGACGAAACCAGAGCACCTGAGGAAACCCACACAGACATGGGGAGAATGTGCAAACTCCACACAGGTGCCCAAGGCTGGAATCGAATCCAGGTCTCTGGTGCTGTGAGGCACCAGTGCAAACCACTGAGCCACTGTGCTGCCCCAGAAGTCATTATCTATGACTTCTGTCATTAATATAGACTCTGTGGTGTAGCAACTCATAAAACTTTTCACTATATTTATCATGTAAATGAACATGTGATGATAAATTTCTGTTCTACCCTGTTTAGTTCAACTGGTCTATGGCAATGTTCATGCTCCATACAAGCTTGCTCCCATTCTACCTCACTGATCATATATTTCCTTGTTGACTTTTTGCCTCATATATTTCTTTAGTTTCCCCTGAGAGGCAGGGGAGCTTGCCTTAGGTATTGCTGAATAGCCAGAATACACTTAATTTCTCCACTGAAATAAAGGAAAGCAGATCAGATTGCAATCCCTTTAACTACTGCACTGGAACGTTAACTTAAACTCTGAATACAAGCAGCTGGCATGGGGCCTAAACTCTCACCCATAACAAAGATAATAGCTACATCTCAGTGGTCAGGCCAGACAGAAAGAACAGTAGCATGGTGAGGGGACAAAGGATAACCTGGACTGTATGAATAAACCTTGCATGTAGCCAATGCCATCTGGAGGTAGGGAGAGGAAACTGGAAGCCCAAGGAATAAAACATTTCAAATAAGAATCCCTGATGGCTTAGGGATACAGTTTTAATCTAATGTGGTACTGAAATATATGGACAAGGAAAATCCTAATTACAAAGCCTGGTCCAAATTATCAAGTGGGACTCAAGAGAAGCGACACAAAGATGTTCTACAATAATGCTGATATCTGTCAGGCTTCTCAGTGCTGATTAAAAACTGAAAGATTCCTGCGCATGCTGGAAATCAAAAACTAAAAATCTCTGAAGATCTGGCAGCATCTGTGCAGAAAAACCAGAGTTAACATTTCGGGTTCAGTAACCCATCCTCAGAATTCAGGAAGTGTTCAGAGAAAGGGTCCCTGGATCCGAAACGTTAACTCCGATTTCTCTCCACAGACTCTGCCAGACCTGCTGAGCTTTTCCAGCAATTTCTGTTGTAGTTTCTCATTGCTGATTGCGGTCAGTGAGCCTGCCTCCTGGAACATGCACATGTGTAAAAATCTAGCATGGACAAGAGCTGGTTGGGACCTGATATCATTACTGATGCCAATTGCCTGGTTTGGAGGCAATGGTAACATGTTTTGAGCTTTAATCCAACAAAATGCAAGTAATTTCTAGACAGTTGGCGGGAAGGAAGGAAAATGGACATAAAAACAGGGAAAAGGTTCAAATCGAGTCTTCTTGATGTTCAAATGCAGTGTTTAGTGCTCAGGGTAGGAAAGGCACATACATGATTCACAACCTGTTCTGGATTAGTCACAGAATATTGTAGGAGAAAGTGAGGACTGCAGATGCTGGAGATCAGAGCTGAAAATGTGTTGCTGGAAAAGCGCAGCAGGTCAGGCAGCATCCAAGGAGATGTTTCGGGCATGAGCCCTTCTTCAGGAATGAGGAAAGTGTGTCCAGCAGGCTAAGATAAAAGGTAGGGAGGAGGGACTTGGGGGAGGGGCGTTGGAAATGCGATAGGTGGAAGGAGGTCAAGGTGAGGGTGATAGGCCGGAGTGGGGGTGGGGGCGGAGAGGTCAGGAAGAAGATTGCAGGTTAGGAAGGCGGTGCTGAGTCCGAGGGATTTGACTGAGACAAGGTGGGGGGAGGGGAAATGAGGAAACTGGAGAAATCTGAGTTCATCCCTTGTGGTTGGAGGGTTCCTGGCGGAAGATGAGGTGCTCTTCTCCAACCGTCGTGTTGCTATGGTCTGGCAATGGAGGAGTCCAAGGACTTGCATGTCCTTGGTGGAGTGGGAGGGGGAGTTGAAGTGTTGAGCCACGGGATGGTTGGGTTGGTTTGTCCGGGTGTCCCAGAGGTGTTCTCTGAAACGTTCCTCAAGTAGGCGGCCTGTCTCCCCAATATAGAGGAGGCCACATCAGGTGCAACTCCCCCTCAGTTGAACTCTGTAGTATGACTAGCCTATGTCTTGAAAACTTTGCGAGGCCTCTGTTCATCACCTTATCGTGATGTTGAAGTTGGATGAAGAATGGAGGCAGATGAAGGCTGCTTCATACTCTTGTACAGCTGGGCCTTTTCTTTTCACTCCACAGTGTTTGTCAAACAATGCTTCAGGTTGATAGAAGTTGTAAATGTGGATATTTACAGAGACACTGAGCAGCTGTTCAGTCTTCCAAGAGGCACTTTATCATATGCCAGGCCCTTGCAGATTGACTTAGTGAAACTGAAAGCCCGAAAGCAAAGTATTTTTAAATTACTTTTTGATTTTTTCAAACTTTGGACATTTCATGCAGCTTTATTGATCTCCTCTGAGGGTGTACCCACTCATGAACTTCAGCAGAACTCATATCTTCTGGTAGAGTCATAGAGTCATAGAGATGTGCAGCATGGAAACAGACCCTTCAGTCCAACCCGTCCATGCCGACCAGATATCCCAATCCAATCTAGTCCCACCTGTCAGTACCCAGCCCAAATCCCTCCAAACCGTTCCTATTTTATTCCCATCCAAATGCCTTTTAAATGTTGATATTGTACCAGCTCCCCCCCTCCACCACTTCCTCTGGCAGCTCATTCCATACACATACCACCCTCTGCTTGAAAAAGTTGCCCCTTAGGTCACTTTTATATCTTTCCACTCTCACCCTAAACCTATGCCCTCTAGTTCTGGATCCCAGGGAAAAGACTTTATCTATTTATCCTATCCATGCCCCTCATAATTTTGTAAACCTCTATAAGGGTACCCCTCAGCCTCCGATGCTCCAGGGAAAACAACCTGTTCAGCCTCTTCCTATAGTTCAAGTCCTCCAACCCTGGAAACATCCTTGTAAATCTTTTCTGAACCCTTTCAAGTTTCACAACGTCTTTCCAATTGGAAGGAGACCAGAATTGCACGCAATATTCCAACAGTGGTCTAACCAACGTCCTGTACAGCTGCAACATGACCTCCCAACTCCTGTACTCAATACTCTGACCGATAAAGGAAAGTGTACCAAACGCCTTCTTCACTATCCTATCTACCTGCGATTCCACTTTCATGGAGCTATGAACCTGCACTCCAAGGTCTCTTTGTTCAGCAACACTCCCTAGGAACTTACCTTTAAGTGAATAAGTCCTGCTAAGATTTACTTTCCCAAAATGCAGCACCTCGCATTCATCTGAATTAAACTCCATCTGCCACTTCTCAGCCCATTGGCCCATCTGATCAGATCCTGTTGTAATCTGAGGTAACCTTCTTCGCTGTCCACTACACCTCCAAGTCTTGTGTCATCTGCAAACTTACTAACCCTACCTCTTATGTTCACATCCAAATCATTTATATAAATGACGAAAAGCAGAGGACCCACCGATCTTTACGGCACTCCACTGGTCACAGGCCTCCAGTCTGAAAAACAACCCTCCACCACCACCATCTGACTTCTACCTTTGAGCCAGTTCAGTATCCAATTGGCTAGTTCTCCCTGTATTCCATGAGATCTAACCTTGCTCACCAGTCTCCAATGGGGAACCTTGTCAAACGCCTTACTGAGGTCCATATAGATCACATCTACTACTCTGCCCTCATCAATCCTCTTTTTTACTTCTTCAAAAAACACAATCAAATTTGTGAGACATGATTTGCCACACACAAAGCCATGTTGACTATCCCTAATCAGTCCTTGCCTTTCCAAATACATCCTGTTCTTCAGGATTCCCTCCAACAACTTGCCCACCACCGATATCAGGCTCACTGGTCTATAGTTCCCTGGTTTGTCCTTACCACCCTTCTTAAAAAGTGGCACCATGTTAGCCAACTTCCAGTTTTCGGGCATCTCACCTGTGACTATCAATGATACAAATATCTCAGCAAGAGGCCCAGCAATCATTTCCTTTGCTTCCCGCAGAGTTCTAGGGTACACCTGATCAGGTCCTGGGGATTTATCCACCTTTATACATTTCAAGATATCCTGCACTTCCTCCTCTGTATTATGGACATTTTGCAAAGTGTCACCACCTATTTCCCTATATTCTATATCTTCCATGTCCTTTTCCACATTAACTACTAATGCAAAATACTCGTTTAGTATCTCCCCCATTTTCTGCGGCTCCACAGAAAGGCCGCCTTGCTGATCTTTGAGGGGCTCTATTCTCTCCCTAGTTACCCTTTTGTCCTTAATGCATTTGTAAAAACCCTTTGGATTCTCCTTAATTCTATTTGATAAAGCTATCTCATGTCCCCTTTTTGCCCTCTTGATTTCCCTCTTAAGTATACTCCGACTGTCTTTATATTCTTCTAAGGATTCACTCGATCTATCCTGTCTATACCTGACATAAACTTCCTTCTTTTTCCCAACCAAACCCTCAATTTCTTTAGTAATCCAGCATTCCCTATACCTACCAGCCTTCCCTTTCACCCTAACAGGAATATACTTTCTCTGGATTCTCATTATTTCATTTCTGAAGGCTTCCCATTTTCCAGCTGTCTCTTTACCTTCTAACATCTGCTCCCAATCAACGTTCCAAAGTTCATGCCTAATACTGTAAAAATTGGCCTTTCTCCAATTTAGAACTTCAACTTTTAGATCTGGTCTATCCTTTTCCATCACTGTAAAAACTACTAGGGCTCAATTGCTGAGGTATTACATCAACCTGGCAATACCTTTCTTATTTCTGAGATATAATTCCATCAATGAAACATGGGAATTCCCGAGAAGTTCCTTGTGCGCATTTCATGTTGAGATAGATCGATTCTTGGTCAATAGGGGAATAAAGGATTACAATGAAAACACAAGAATGTTGAATTAGCCACGACCCTGTTGAATGGCAGAATCAGCTCGACAGATCAAATGGCCCATTCCTGTTTGTATCACTAATGGTCTTAAGTATAAAACCAGCCGCTATGTACCATTGATATAATTGTATGACGTTGGTGTCCAAAAAGATAATTGTGTATTAAAAAATGTCTTGGAAAGGTTTGGTAATCTCCAACTACTTGGAATCTAACCGCAGCAAACATTGGTCTTTCAGTGATAATAGGATCCTAGCTTCAGTCTGGAAAGTGACCTTTGAAATACAATCCTTCAGCAGTACAACTTAAAATATACAATTGGTATACAAATTAATTTTACCCTTCCCAAACAGCATGGAGTCGCACAAAAAATGAACAGCTGATTTGCTATGATACCCTTTAAACTTCGCAAAGCAGGAAGCAAGGGCACCCCTGTTTGAACAGTCTTTCTTTAAATGTGCAGATTAGGGTTGGATGATATAATTTGATGCCAAGTTTGAACTCTGACCAGAGAGCTGAATTCTCCGAGGCTTTCTTGCTGACTGAGTGGCATGGTGATTCAGTGGTTAGCACTGCTGCCTCACTATGCCAGAGACCCGGGTTCAATTTCAGCCTCGGGCAACTGTGTGGAGTTTGCACATTCTCCCCATTTCTGCATGGGTTTCCTCCGGGTATTCCAGTTTCCTCCCACAATCCAAAGATGTGTAGTTTAGGTGAATTGGCTGTGCTAAATTGCCCATTGTGTTCAGGGATGTGTAGGTTAGGTGCATTAGTCAGGGGTAAATGGAGATGAATGGGTTTGAGTGGGATACTCTTTGGAGGGTTGGTGTGGACTTATTGGGCCGAAGGGCCTATTTCCACACTGTAGGGATTTGCTTCTATTCTATTCTACAGTGATATAAGGAGAGCTTTGAAAGCAGAGTAGGCTATTCAAATTAGGTTCTTCTTTTAATTTTCTTTTCCTTTTTGCAGGTAAGGGGTGTATGACTGCTGCTCTTGGAGGACAGCATTGACCTCTTCCACGGCCCTTCATTCAACACTGTGATGCACCGTCTGCAGAGCTCAAAGCAATATGTACTTACCTGAACATAAGAAAAAGGGTCACTGGGCTTGAAACATCGACTCTGTTTTCTCTCCACTGATGCTACTACACCTTCTCCAGCACTTAGTTTTTATTTAACATCTGCTATATATTACTTCATTTACCAAAAAAAAATCGGGATGTTCGCCGTTGAGCACAGTAAAATAAAAATGTAGGGTATCAGGAAGGATTTTGATACACAAAATAAGGAGAAACTTTCGAGTAGATTAGATTACTTACAGTGTGGGAACAGGCCCTTTGGCCCAACAAGTCCACACCAACCCGCCGAAGCATAACCCACCCAGACCCATTCCCCTATATTTACCCCTTCATCTAACACTACGGGCAATTTAGCATGGCCAATTCGCCTAACCTGCACATTTTTGGACTGTGGGAGGAAAACGGAGCACCCGGAGGAAACCCATGCAGACACGGGGAGAATGTGCAAACTCCACACAGAGAGTCGCCTGAGGCGGGAATTGAACCTGGGTCTCTGGCGCTGTGAGTCAGCAGTGCTAACCACTGTGCCACCGTGCCACCCACAAAGAGTAAAGAATAGGAGACAGATTTAAGGTTACTGGCAAACAAACCAAAAGGGATGTGAAGAAAGCAATTTTTGCACAGGTTGTTGTGAATTCTTGTAG
This sequence comes from Chiloscyllium plagiosum, assembly GCF_004010195.1. Lineage (NCBI taxonomy): Eukaryota > Metazoa > Chordata > Chondrichthyes > Orectolobiformes > Hemiscylliidae > Chiloscyllium > Chiloscyllium plagiosum. Next base: position 39,187,983 of record NC_057735.1, on the reverse strand, counting down.
GGATGGCCAATTAGTAGGGAGAGAGCATGCTCACCATCTGATGAAGCCTGGAGGTGAAGACCAGTACAAAAGCTTGCAGCAATGACAATTCGGCCATCCTACTGTCTGAGGTGGGAAATGCCAAAGCAGATAAGACAGTGAGAGAGGGTATCATGTGATGGAATCCTGGACTAAAATGGAGAGAAGTCGAAAGCCAGCAGGCTCCTCACTTATCAATGACCTGCCCAATCTCACGGCCCATCTACCTCCAAACCCACCTCTGAGAGGATATTAAAGCCTACCAACAGGCAGCCTTTCCAGCTGGTGACCAAGTAAGGCCCAAGAACCACCTCAGGACTTCATCCCACCACTGCTGGCATTCACCAAGTCATAGGCGGAGGATTCACTAACCACTAACAATAAGCCCAGTCTTGTTTCCCAGTGCCCTTCAGGAGGTGGGGGCTGGGAAGATATGACATCTTAGGATGTCCTTACACTCATTACAACCAATCAAATAGCATTGAAGTTTAACCATTCTTGAAATATAGAAAACATAACATCCAACCTGTTCACAGAAAACCCCGACAAACGGGAAGGTGATAATAACTAGATTTTCTTATGTAGTTGAGAGATAAATATTCACCAGGACACCAGGAAACTTACCCTTTTTATTTAAATAGTGCCATGGGATACTTTGTATTTACCTAACATAGTATACAGGGTCTGAATTAAATGTCTCATTTAAGTGACGGCATCTGTACCAGTTCAGTCCTTCCTGAGTAATGCACTGGAAGCTTAGCCAAGATGATCTGCCCTTCAGGAGTTGGGCGCTGGGAAGATATGACAGTTTTCTGTCTCTGGACTGGAAGTGCTTCAATGAGCCACAGCGAAACAATTTCATTAAAAATGAACTTTTCGACGGTGTTTGGAAGAAAAGCTTGTGGTTGGAATAAAACAAATCAGACTCTGGCTAAGTCGTAGAATTAATACAGCACAAAAGAGGTCACATGGCCACACCAACTCTCCGTGACAGCAACTCGGCTACTCCCGCTTGCTTGTCTTTTTGCTGTAACCTTGCAAATATTTTCTCTTCCAATAATTATCCAGTTCCCTTTTGAAAGCTACAATTGCATCTGCCTTCACCAAATTCTCGGGCAGAGCATTCAAGATCCTGACTATTTGCTGTGTAAATAACTTTTGCTCTTTTGCCAACTGTTTGAAATCGGTGTCCTTTGATTCTCATCAATATCACCCACAGGAATGTGATCCTTATCCACTGAAGGGGCTAGGTCTTCAAGGCCCAATTATGACCTTAACACAATCTTTAAACAAGCCAAAAGTGGGTCCAGTGTAGATTACAAATCAGAGGAAAACTTACCATCACATTCTATGATGCCAAAGAAGATCCTTGTTTTTTGCAATTTATATTGCAGCCTCACCCAAAGACAACTTTGGCATTTTTTACAAAAACCCTAATCCAATTCACTTTGTGGAATTGCAATAACATTATTGGAATAGATAGGTGCGTATGAGTGAAACAGGTGAGTGTTTTTGAGAGAGGACAGCAGCTCCACCTATTTACAATAGCTCATCATTTATATTGATTCGTTTGCTTCCACTCGCATTTAATTTTGTATTCAACAGCTGGTGTGAGGGATTATTTCACTTGAATGGATGCCAGTGTAACCATTGCTATGTAAAGCATCAGATTGTTTGCACTTAACCTTTTCCCCTTAAAGTGACACCCTTAATATGACCTTTTCTATTTGTTTGCACTTGCTATGTATGAGCTCTATGCAGACCTGAGTGTGCATACTGGGATTACTATTCCATGTTTTAGTTTCAGTGAAGTAGCTTGCTCGCGGTCATACTTGGAGGATCAGAGGCAGAGTGCTTGTGGCCTCCTGATAAATGCTGGGGACACAGAGGTACCTCAACACTCAACTAGACATGGGTAAGCTAGGGCACCCTGATGAAGGGCTCTGGCCCGATTCTCCTGCTCCTCAGATGCTGACCTGCTGTGCTTTTCTAGCAACATACTCTCAACACTAAGCTAGATCACAGCTCACTGGAAGAGCTGTAGAAATCCAGATCTAAAAAGGGGTTAAAATCACAGCTGTTTTATAGACAAATTGTTCAATGTATCAACCTGTGTGTGTGCTCATTCAGTACTGAAATATGTCACCCACTATATTGGCGAAGGGAGGAAAACTGGGCATGAGGCTTTGCTCAGTTAAAAAGTAGGGGGCTGAAATAACTCCACAGAGGCCAATGTCATATCACCAAATCATCCTTTCTTTACACATCCACAGCGCATGGACTCCGGCCAGCCAGCTCAGAGTGAGGAGAATCCCTGAGACTCCTGTGTATATCTGTCAGCCAGAACTCCCCGAAAAGCTCCAATCAGGGAATTCATATTCACTGAGATCCACCTAGCCAACCTCGTTCCAATCACTACAGGGGATAATGAGTGGAACTTAAAGTACTAGAACACCAATGGAACTAAAGGTTGAAAATTCCCTGAACCTGAAGTCATGCATCCTGGAGTCTTAAAGGACTTGGCTGAATAGATGATGCCTGTGTTAGTTGTACTCTTCTAACATTCCCGAGTTCCTGTCAATGTTTCATCATTTATATTGATTCGTTTGCTTCCACTCGCATTTAATTTTGTATTCAACAGCTGGTGTGAGGGATTATTTCACTTGAATGGATGCCAGTGTAACCATTGCTATGTAAAGCATCAGATTGTTTGCACTTAACCTTTTGGTTGGAAAACTGCAAATGCAACGCCATTATTTAATATAGGAAGGAAACAGAAAGCAAGAAACAATAAGCCATTTGTCATTGGGAAGATACTAGAACCCATTATTAAGTATGTAGTAGCAGGATAGTTACAAAATGCAATGCAATCAATAAGAATCAAAATTGTGTTGTGAAACAGAAATCACATTTAATAAACATCTTCTCTGAAGGAGAAACAAGCAAGGTGCATAAATGAGGATCAGGAGTAATTGGATTTCTAAAAGGCATTCAATGAAATGTCACACAGTAGGTTACTACACAACTTATGATCATATCATATTGGGGACAAAATGTTTGCATGGATTTGCAATTGACCAACTAACAGAAAACAGAGGGCCCTGCAAGAACAGGGAATGGGACATGTGACTGGCTGAATTAAGCAAGATGCAAGGTTTTGATTTCCCTATAGTGGGCTGAGAAACGATAATGAATGGGGGGACAGTTAGTTCATTTGGATGGATGGCTTTGTGACACAGAGTGATATCAACAGCACAGGTTCAATTCCTGTACTGGTTGAAGTTACTATGAAAGTCGCACTTTCTCAACCTTTCCTCTTAACTGAGATGTGATGACCCTAAGCCACCAGCAGTCATCTCTCTCTCACTCTCTCTCTCTCGCTCATCCCCTTCTCTCTCTAATGAGACAGCAAGACTATGACAATGTTACCTTTAAGTCATTGACTTGTTTGCACAGTGACAAACTCACACTGTTCTGCTGTGGCTCCCTCCTTTAATAGATTAGTCATTAGCATAATGTCTTATTTAATTACATCCTACCACCAAGATAAAGCACACAAGAATTCTGAGCACCCGTTTTATGTTCCTTAAAGGTGAACATGCAACAACGCAGTAGAGTTTTGAATTCAGTGGATTTCCTTGTTGAAATCTGTCACACACAAGGGAGGGGAGAGGGAGAACGGCAGCTTGGGACCAGCATGGGTGAGTCAGGAGCAAAGGGGTGGAGAGAGTGTGAAGTGAAGTCAGGCATGAAGGAGTCAAAGAGAGGAGAGAAGGTGGGGTAAGGGTGATGGAGGAATGGAGGAGGGATGGACCTGGTGCCTGTAATGGGACAGTCGGCCAAAGTTAGAATCTGAGGGCTGAAGGGATGGTGTCAAAATTGTCAAAATGTGTGTCCATCTCATTGAGTTAGCTCGCAGAGTCCTTACAGGCTTTAGGTTCATCTGGACATTTTTCAGTTTTCCCCAGTGAGAGTGATGGTGGACATGGGATAGGAGTGAGGGCCATCTGAGCCTGCTGGTTTAGCCATGTAACACACAGTGGACAATGTGACACTGTGCACTAACATGAAGTCTCATTAAATAGCAATCACAAAAAAAACCCATTGTTTATAAAGAAATGTCCCTAACTCCCTGCAAGCATCACCACATGCTAACCATTAGGTATACCAATATGTTTAGTTCTCTGACTAAGCTAGACTCAAAACATAGCAATGAAGCACACAAGAATAACTTAGATTTGAAAAACATCTGCACCACTTTGGTGCTCTCAATACTTATGGCAATGGTAGTAAAGTTATGGCCATGATGCTAAATTGTATGATCCTTGTTTTAACAGTTCTGAATTAAGATCTGATCTGCATTCATTGCACAATTATCTTCTCCAATTTTTTCACTTATGTTATCCTTTATATTTTCCATTCAGATTTTGATCTGGAATGTCTCACATTTGTATAATGAACCAAAATGAAGCATTCTTTACAAATCTTCTGCAGCATCCTGTATCTTGACCATTATTTTGTTGAGCTGCAAATCTGAGCAGTTTATAGTTGGTTTCACAAATTAAGCCATTTATTTTGTTCTATGTAGGAATCCAAGTTAGAGTTCAGAGTTCAGGTAAATATTTATTTTTTTAGATTTTATTTGTCATTATTTTAGACATTTCATTTATTGGTTAACAATTATTATTGTTTAATATTAGTGCTTTCTCAGAAATAAAGTGAGATGAACTGAGACTGGACTGGTACATAATGTTAACAGAAGCAATCCACTTGCATTAGGTGAAGAACACAAATCATGTTGAAGGAGGCTTTGTTGGAGCTTTCTAACACAGCATGGCTTTACTGAGCATCTTCCAGTTTTGTTCAAATAATACCAGAGATCAGGAATGCTTATGACCCACATCTAACAAAAGAATAAAAGGACGATGGCAGAGGACCTGAAGTCCAGTTCCACACAATCTGACATCACTATGATGCAGCTTATTACAGTGATGGATCTTACTGGGGAAGTGAATGTGAAGTTTCCCCATCCAATCACACACACAATTGTCTGCTGAGTTGGAGAAACAGGTGGAAACGCACGTTAACATCTGATCCATAACCACAGACTGAAGTTCTAGAATTCATGTGAACCAAAAGGACATTAAAGGGACAAGGCTCTTGGTCTGAATTTTACTAGTTCTTTGAGGGTTTGGAGACAGGAGGACATGCAAAATGGCAGAGAAAGATGGTGTGCTTTATGTCTTTATACTACAATGCTATTTTGACGGCAGAAGGACAGATAGCAGATGAGCTGATGCATGGAGTTCAACTGACTCACTTAAATGAGAAAATAAGACTCACTTTGAGTCTGCAGGTGGGGCTCGTTGCCCCCTTGGGAGACTTTCCTCAAAAGCTGATGGCCTCCTAACTTATACTAGTGGAGGACTGAGTGTGGGGGTGTGGTGGGGGGGGAGGTGGGTGGGCTGGGAGTGGGAACACTCCCTTTGAGCATTCTTAGTCCACAGTGAGGACCCCAGCAGCACCAGATCACCTGTCCGCCAAGATCTCACCACCTTCAATTGTTGTGGCCTATCTGCCAAGCCCTGGACACCCCAGCCCAATTTGAGGGCAACCGTACAATAACGTGGCCTTGTCCTCTCCGTACCACCCCTGCAATGGCCAATGCAAACAGTGATGGTGCTGAGCTGCCCACTCTGATTTCAGCAGTAATTGATAGAGGTGGAGTGGATAGGAATGTCATCTCCCACAACCACAGCAACCACCACACCTCCCCCCCTACCCCCTACCATCCCCCCCACCTCCCCCTCACTTTCTGTTCTAGCAACAGGCTGACAGATATGAAATCCAGGCCCTAGTTTCCATAAACATTCATGAATATGGTATTAAGCAAGGTTCCCATATCTCGTGTTTCACCTGAAATAGCAGAAAGGAATTCCAACTTCTACATGTTCATAACTGAAACTCGGTCCATCTTTGTTTAATAACAGTCACAAAATTGAAGTTATTGGTCAGGTCAAGTTAAAGCATCTTTCCAAGTGAGGTTAGTGATCCCTGTTGGAGAATGCTGGCATTAACTACTGGAGAACATAATGGTGTTGGAGCGATTAATGTTCATATTATGTTAGTTCCACCCATTCTATTGATGTCATACTCAACCTGTGGTTGGAGACAACAAGTTCTCCTCTAATTTTCCAAGGCTGCAGGTGTATCTATGCCATATTCCAAAAGTCCTTACCCCTGATGTACTTATTACTATCATGCAAAAAGCCTTTTCATTGTCTAAGTACAGGACCTATTCTACAGTGGGGTATCCTCTACCACTAATAACTAGGTAGGCCCAAAACACAGCAAAGAAAATGGAGAATTAGTGGTGATGAAAAACCCTTACCCAGAACCACATACTGGTAAGAGGGAGAAGCACAAGTTACCAGATACGGTCATCAGGAAAAAAAACTTTCATGATCTTGTTAAAGTTAATCAGTTCAGTAATTCTTTGGAGTTATGTTCAACTTTGCTTCATGAAATCTTAAGTCAGTGATGAAGTTCAGTATCAATCCACATCTTACACAAGACATAATGACAACTGCATGTTGTGTTTTGAAGCCAAGTCTAATGAAGCTGCAGTACAACATTGACTTTGGAGCAAGCAGGCTGTGTACATGAAGGATGTCAAACTGACTTTCCACAAAAGCAAGTGAAGCAGAGGGAAATCTCAGTCACAAATCAAAGTCTGTCAGCAGAAAGCTTCTCTGTGCTTGCGATATTATCAAAGAAAAAGTACCATGGCTTATGTTTTGCACGCTGCTTTTAATCATGGTGCGGTTGAGCATGCAGCTGACGTGCTGAGCGCAGATGCCCAATTTTGGATAAGCTCCCTCGGTAGTTGCAAATTGAGAGAAAATAACATAAAACGGGTAGGGCTGAAACTTGCAACTTGTAAATGCAGCACTGCCTCTCCTCGACATGAGCTTAAATATGAGACTTTTTACTCTTTAAGGATCTGATCGATGATTTCACCACCTCAGAATTCACTACTCGAAAGCACGAAAATAAACCAAAACCCAGCAGCTTTCCAATCATTCAGTGGGGAAGTGAACATATCATATGTGAGGCGTCAGCTTTGCTCAGTGGTAACACTCTCACCTCTCAGTTAGATTGTGAATCTCTATCCAGACATTTGAGCGCAAACTCCAGACTGACATATCGGTGCAGTGCTGAGGGAGGTTAGCGCTGTCAGAGGTACTATCTTTTGGATGAATCATTAAATCAGGCCCCTGTCAGCCCTTTCTGATAAAAATAAAGAATCATACATTGCTATTTTAAAGAAAAGAACAGGGAGTACACGCAATGTCCTGGCCAATATGTGTTCCTGAACCAACATCATAATTAAACAATCCAACTTGTCATTATCAAAGTTCTATTTATGAGAGTGTGCATTAATTGTATGCAACGTTTCCTACATCGACTACACTTCAAAAGTACTTCACTGGCCATAAAGTGTTTTTGTGACATTGTGAGGTCATAAAGGTTGCTATGGAAACGCAGGTCTTTCTTTTTATGTTACTCAGAGTAGGACTGAGTCAAACACCAGAACAGTGGTGAGTTTCATTGCTGCTCAGTATTGATGCAGTTATTATTTGTGGTTAGAGTAGAGAGGGCTACTGCTCCCTTTAGTCTCCAGGCATGGCAAGTGAGAAAGAAAATCAGCCAGAGTTTCATCTAATTCCTGATTGGAATGAAGAGACTCTTGCAGAAGAAGTGATTTTGTTCAGTCATCATGTTTGTTCATCATGGCAAGGCTAGTAGTTATAGCTCATCCCTGTCCTGGAGAGGTTGGTAAGCAGTTCCTACTTGAACTGCTACAATCCTTGCATTGTAGATACACCCACAGTGCTATCTGGAAAGAAGTTTCAGGATTTTGACACAGTGCCAGTGAAGGAATGGCAATGTAGTTCCAAGTCTGGGAGGTGTATGATTTGGAATGTCCGGGTGGTGGTGTTCCCATCCATCTGTTGTTCTCATCTTTCCAGATGGAAGAGATCATGAGTTTGGAAGGTTCAACTGAAGGCCATGTCTTGTGGATTGTACACACTGCTGTCACTGTGCATTGGTGGTGGGGAGAGCGAGGACCAAAGTTGTTGCCAGGGCTGTTTTATCCGGGATGGTGTTAAACATTGAATGTTGTTAGAGCTGCACTCATCCAGGCAAGGCGGGTGGTTATCATCACTTTCCAGATTGCAAATGACAAATAATGTTTAGGGAGTCAGGAGCTGAATTACTGCATAGCATTGTGGGTCGAAACACTGAAATGGGAGTAGAGTAGGCTATTTGGCCCATCTAGCTCGCTTCACCATCACTGTGGTCATGGCTGATTCCCTAAGCATAGGAGCAAAAGTAGGTGATTCGGCCCATTGGGTCTACTCTGCCATTCAATGAGATCATATGATCTGTTAACCCTCAGCTGTACTTTCCTGCTTTTTCCCCATAATCCTTGATTTTTATACTGATTAAAAATCTGTACATCTCAATCTTGAATGTACTTAACAGACCATAAGACACAAGCCACAATCTCAACAATGTACTCTTGCTCTCTCCCAAAGTATGCAAAGTGAATATCATTTTGCTGGTGATGGCCTCTGGTGAAGTGAGCTTGGCGTGTCTTAATTTACATAAAACTCCCTCAGGTTTGTTAAAAACTAGCATTAATGGAGTGATTTCTTCATTCAAACAAGCAACAGGGCTATTGCCATGAGAAATGGACAATGTATTAGACAGATGTAGATTTTACAATATAGAAATAGACCATTCAGCCCCAAAAGTCCATGCTGGTCTGGGATCTTACCGGCATACCATGGGTCCAACATCATCGCTCAATGCCAGATCCCAAGTGAACACAGGAAGATGATGGACCACATTACAGTTTTCCTGGTGAGAATCAACAAAGAGGCTGCCCTGGATTTCCATCCAATTCAGGTTGGTGGCTAGCCTTTTGGATCTGCTGGCCCATTCAGAGAGCTGGGAGATCTGCAGCCTTGTCTGTGTCATCAATAGACAGTTAATGAGGCTATGGGTGAAGGGAAGACAGAGAAAGGAGGGGAGAGAGAGAGAATAGGTTGGGGTTGGGCACCTACAAACTGAGATGTTGTTGTGCTCAGGGCAGGTAGACCAGACCCCAGCAATTGAATGTTTCTATAGAAGTTAATATTCCTGATACATTAGCTTCACCCATCCTATTGATATTACACACAGTATGTGGGTGGAGTTTTGGAGTTCAAGTCTAACTTTCAGAAGGAATAGATGTATCTGTCCCAGCTACCTAAGGTCCTAGTAATTATGCATAGCAAAGGATAGTTGCACTTATCACTATCATGCAATAAACCTTGTTATCTAAAAACAGGATCCCTTCAACTGATAATTAAGTTTGTATATTCTCTCATCACGAGATAGGCCCAAGCCAAAGTAAAGACAAAAGAGAATTTGTCACAGCGAGCTATCTCAAACTACCCTAACACATTACCACATACTGAAAGAGATGGCAATTATCATAAGGTGTCAGGAATAGTCATCTGGGAACAAATTACAGTGCCCATTGTTTTGATGAACTCCTCAAAGGAACAGGAAGTTTCCAGAAAGGAAGACCTCCAGGAGGCCGCTGGGAAGTCACCTCAATGTGATCTCCCCACATGGTCAGGACTGTTGTAATGCCAGTAAAATACAAGCATTCTGGTGAAATAGCTGTCATTAAGCTCATTATCTTCATTGGAAATCCAGTTGGTGGGTATTTAAATCACTGCCATTCTTGCCATCACTCAGACTGTCCCTGGTTGTAAGAATACATCAGGCTTCTTTCCTGATGCTTTGTGTCAGACACACCTCACAACTCCCAGCCTATCTCTAAATGCCCTTTAAAATTAGGCTGTAACATATCTGCCACGCGTGAGACCCCACTCACACTCATTCCTCTAACACCATCAGCATATTCCTCTACTCCTTCCTACCTTGTGTATCTAATGAGCCTCTTCTCAGAAGCATTTATTATTAATCTCAGACACTGCTTATGATTACACAGTTCACATTCCAACCACCATCCATCTACAGTTCCTCCTGAATTCCTTCTTGGATTTATTTGTGACAGTTCAAGCTTTGAACTTTCCCAGAAAACCTGGAACTAAAGCAATGTGTTTTATTCTGCAGCTCACCACACTAATTCTCACCTTGCAAATCAAACGTGAATAGTTGCTATTCCTTGGAACATTCACACAGAAAGACACACAACAAATATTTTGTCAAATCAAAAAGACTATCAGATGTCAATCTGAAGATTTGCAAGCAGCAGGATCCCTGTCTACTAGCGAAACTGAGAAGGGAAAATCCAGAAAACAACATGAAAACAACATTGAGGTAAAACTGCAGCTGTACTTAATGACAGAATGCTGCGCACTCTTATTTTATATAGCCTCTGTTATTAAAGACCATCACAAATGGTGTAGCACTCACCCCCATACGGAATTTATATTTATTCAGCATAGTGAAGTGTTAAAGGGTTGAAATGTGCATAGAAATTCCAGCTTTCTTTTAACGGCTGCAGAAAGTGCAAAATCTCACTAAAATTGATCCATTTCCAAAATTTAGATTTCTACCTCATTCTGTAATTGTTAAAACCAGCAAATCTTTTAAGCTGGATAGGATTCTTCCACCAGGAGCAGTGCCGGTAAAGCAAACACACCCGGGTGTTGGCCCAGAACATTCTGGAAGAAGGGTTGCTTGCATCATTTGTTAAATGTTTCCTCTCACTGCTCATCTTGATAAATATTTGCAGCACAGATTGTTGCTCATCAGGGACTTTGGTGAATGACAGGACCAACAGTTTATCTACTTAGCTGATGAGATTCAAGAGTAACGAAAGAAGCAAAGAATTGTCCGAATAAAGAGATAAAGGAGATTGAATTTAGAGTCTGAAAAAATGGAAAGATACAATTAAAAGAGTGAAAAAATCAAGAAAGAAAAGTAAAAATAATGAAAATGTTTAATTTTAAAACAACTTTCAGTACATATTGCTATGGACAGGAATGAAACTCCAAATGTTCAGTTGTTCCCTCTAGGATGCAACCTATAGCATTGCAAGAACATAGATTGCTGCACTGAGTAGTTTATTTAGTCAATAATCCAGAAGAAAGAAAAAACCAAAAAGCAGTAATACTAGGAAACAAATCAATGGACGGCAAGGTGGCTAGCTCTGCTGCTCACAGCGTCAGGGTTCGATTCCTGCCTTGGGTGACAATCTGTGTGGAGTTTGCACGTTCTCCCCCTGTCTGTGTGGGTTTCCTCAGGATGCTCCGGTTTCCGCCCACAGTCCAAAGATATGCAGGTTAGGTGGATTGGCTATGCTAAATTGACCATAGCGTCTAGACATGCGGGCTAGGTGGATTAGCCGTGGGATATGCTGGGTTACAGGGATAGGATAGGGGGTTGGGTCTGGGTGGGATGCTCTTCAGAGGATTGGTGTGAACTTGGGCCGAATGGCCTGCTCCCACATTGTAGGGATTCTATGATAAATGTATTTAGTGATTATATTGGAGCTCCATCTTAAGGTATACAAAATGAGTCAGATGTGTCATTTGTAGGTTTTATTGCATGAGAAATAAATTTATGTGGGGAATTTTATGCATATTGATGATGAGGTAGGAATAATAGGCATTGTTAATCAAGTTTCAAAACATATTCATTTAAGAATAGGATATAATCTAGTTTCCACACTTTTATACAATAATTTTTTGAAGCCCATGAGAGGTTGAGGACACGCTTTGCTTTTGTCAGGTTAACAGTGCACAATTGCAAACCAAGTAATTTGTGGTGATTCAGGTGTATGCTCCCTTTGCTGTAAACCGCTGTATTATTTACATTCGAACAAGGACTTGCACATTAAATTCACTGTTTTTTAATCAACAAATTCTGGGCCATTCTTCACAGTTGAATATATAGTTTTATTCATCAAAGCAAGATATTTATGGTGATTTCGTGCAGCAAAAAGCCACACTAAATATACATCATTTTATTCTGGTCCTGGAGTAATCCGTAAAGGACCCGTTTTCATGGAAAAAGCCTGTGAATTAGACTGTAATTTGTTCTTAAATGAGCACCCCTTTCACCTTGATCAGCAGGTCCTGATTAGAATCATAGAATCCCTACAGTGTGGAAGGAGGCCATTTGTCCCATCAAGTCCACACTAATCTTCTGAACAGCATCCCATCTGTGATCCCCCAACATTATCCCTGTAACCTTGCATTTCCCATGTGCAATCCATATAACCTACACGTCCCTGGACACTATGAGCAATTTAGCATGGCCCATCCACCTAAACTGTACACCTTTGGACTTTAAAAGACAAACTGATAAAGTTTTGTAAGCGGAGTATTTCTCTCTGCATGATTTCTATCCAACGCCTGCCAACTACTACACTACAATTCTTTTATAAACTTTCAGGGACTTTTCCACCCCTTCTCTTCCCTCTCTGACTTTTCACTGTCTCACACTGATACCCCTGTATGGAATCATAAGTTCGAGCATTTGTCAGTCGGATGTTTGTAAATCGGGGATCCCCTTTGTTCTTTCCTTTTACATTTTCTGACTGAGTCCTGTTTGTGTTCTTGCATTTTTCTTTTGCCCTTGTCTTTGCGCCTTTGTCTAACTCTGGCAAGCAGGAGGAATCAGATTAGGTCTGAAAGCCAGCACTATGGGCAGCATGAGTTATCTGTGTGGTTATTTTTTAAAAGCAGGTATCTCTATTAGGTGTTTTGACAAGACTACCAACTTTACTTTAGATAATTACTTTATGTAATTACTATTGGATCTGACCAGGACAGAAATACCACAAAGACTCTTACTTTGTGCTAGAACGGAGCTGGGAGGATTCAGCAATATATCAACAAATATAGTTACATTTCAGGGAGACAGAAGGAAGTAATTAAGGATGATTAAAACCTAAAATGGGTGTATACCGCAGAGTTTAATAGCTTGAATGACTGGTTCCTAGGCCCTGCTGTTCTATGACATGACTGAAAAAAACTAATGAAATTCTTTCGGCTGTCATCCTATTATGCTGACAGGGCTGTTCAGATCACTTCCACGTTTATGTAATTTTAAATGGATTTGACAGCTTTGTGATATGGCATGAATCAATATGGGTTCATTCAGTGGTAATTGAACTACAAGACAATCCCACAGTGGACATTTCTTGAGTGTGCTGTGCAAGCTGAACTGGAGCAAAAGGTGGACTGGAATTGATTGCACCCCACGCTGCTTAAGAAGGGAAATATCAAGGATCACATCCAAATCCCAATCCAGTGGTCCATGCTGGATTTTTTGCATTGGATACTAGATTTGGTCCAACGAATAGCTACCAATGCTCACAGTCTAAGGACACATTTGAGTGTAATGCCACCACAGTATCTGTAACATAACCTCAAAGAGGAAATGCTAGAAAAAAGACTAGTGCAGAGAGAAAGAAACATTTAAAACCACCAAAAAATTGTATTAACTGTGTCTCAGTTCAACTTTTCATTATTTGCAAGGAGATGGGTATGAGCTGGGAATCATTTGTGCACCTATGACTAGAAACAGACAGACTCTGTGTTTTTTGGGGGGGTGTTGATGCATGTTTGTAATGTGTACCTTAGCAAATATATTAGTTTCCTTAGGGTAAAACACCACTGTTAGTAACCCCTGTTAGCATCATATATGCTGAGAGCTTCGCTGTCTGTGAGCCCATACAACATAGACTACAAAGATGGGATTCTGGATGAAACAGATGTCCTCAAGTTCATTAACAACATTAACATTATATACTAATATGACATCTTAGACTTACAAATAGTCAAGTTCTATGCTTACTTATATTACTGATGCTTTACGTACATAGCTGACTGGCTATTTAACTGAGGAAGAGCGTCACATGTTGTGATGTCGTTGAGCTGTCTTAAAGATGGCATGCCTTTCTGAGATCTATACAATAATACAACATTCCCCTTTTTTCCTTTGAAAGAATGGAAACCTTCTTCTGATAAAGGTGTGCAAAAGTGCACATAAATATCAATTATCTCTATATATTACAATAACCATTTGGTGGACATACAAAACAATTGGATCTTATCATTATGCAGTTATTATGATTCAGTTATCGAGCATTCAGGGCCGAATGTTGAAATGGATGGTTATCATGCATATTTAATACGTGTTTGCTGTCTGGTATGCCACTTTCACTTTCAGTGGCTCAGTGGTTAGCACAGCTACCTCACAGCACCAGGCTTCTGGGTTCAATTCCAGACTTGGGCAACTGTCTGTGTGGAGTTTGCACATTTTCCCCATGTCTTGTGTGGGTTTGTTCCAGGTGCTCCGGTTTCATCCCTCAATCCAAAGATGTGCAGGTCAGGTGAATTGGCCATGTTAAATTGCCCATAGTGTTAGGTGCATTAGTTCGGGATAAATATAGGGGAATGGGTTACTCTTTGGATGGTTGGTGTGGAATTGTTGGGCCGAATGTTTCCACACTGTAGGGAATCTAATCTAATCTGGGTGGTTGATCATGTTAACTCAAATGCATTATTTGTTTCATTGTAGAATTTGACCATTGTTTATGACAGCGTAGTATGAACTGGACTGGACACAATGTCTTATTATCTTTCCATGAACTTATGTATTCGTGCTAAGATTTCAAACTCTGATATGTTTGCCCTGGTTCTTCTTGGGATAATTGTTTGTATGCCCCATGATTATAATCTTGTTCCATTTCCTTCCTGCTTTCCAACAGTGCATCATGTACATGTGTTGGATGGTAAGTGTATATGAGGTACAACTGCATGGAATTGTCCTCCAAACACAAGAGCAGTTGGTAAGAATAAACCATTGCCGTGTAGAATAGGACATGGATTTCTATCTAAAAATCTTGACAAGTTGCTTTACACTTGATGATCATGAATTTAATCGTATGGACATTAAATTGAGGGTAATGAGGAAAAGAGGTAATTTTTTTAATACCCCATTTTGTGCATGTTTGGAAGTGTATAGTAGACAATAGTTGAACTCAATTTGAGGATGCCAAACGTACTTATGATGGTTAATGTATCAGCAACTGTTGCACCAGTGATTTGGCTCACAGTCTAAGTACACATTTGAGTGTAACGCCACCACAGTATCTGTAACATAACCTCAAAGAGGAAATGCTAGAACAAAGATTAGTGCAGAGACAAAGAAACATTTAAAACCACCAAAAAATTGTGTTAACTGTGTCTTAGTTCAACACTTCATTATTTGCAAGGAGGTGGGTATGAGCTAGGAATCATTTATGCACCTATGACTAGAAACAGACAGACTTTGTGTTTTTGGGGTGTGTTGATGCATGTTTGTAATGTGTACCTTAGCAAATATATTAGTTTCCTTAGGGTAAAACACCACTGTTAGTAACCCCTGTTAGCATCATACATGCTGAGAGCTTCACTGTCTGTTAGCCCATACAACATAGACTACAAAGATGGGATTCTGGATGAAACAGATGTTTCACAAAAGGAAGTTTGCTGAAATAGTCACTAGAACATAGTCAACTCCTTGGACATGGAAAATATCTGTCACAATCTAGCACTACAGTTCAGAAATAAATTTCTAATGGAATGAGAGGGCCTCTTCATTGTTGGGGTTAATGGATTTGGCATATTTCACACCACCATATCAGTTGATTGTTATCTTTACTGATGCCAGGCCAATACAGTACACAGACTGATACATCAATCTCTTGATTTCTTCTGCACCTATGTAACTTGTGCAGATGGTCAACCATATCTCAACATTGAGCTTGTGGAAGAATCATTTGTTTGCTTTCACAAATTACATTCCTAGAAAGTCTTAGTTTGTCCCTGAATGCCTAGAAAGAATATGTTTTCTCAGGAACCTGCTGTATGTATTCAGGCGACCTGCTGATGATGATCCTCTTGAACTATTGCATCTGGACATCATCAGGTACAATTTGCTGAATCTGCTCTGCTTGGCTGCGGCCAAAATGAATGAGATCAATGTGGAGATTGGTTTCAAACTTGGATTCAACAATATCCACTTTTAAGTTTAGAGACGTACCTTGTATCTAATGGAATTTGGAAATCAGCTAAGAGCATCGGGAATAGTGTTATGGACCAGGCCAGACCCCTCAAACATCCCAGACTCTAAATTTGCACATTGTTTTAATCAGGTGTTAAGTGGATATTGAGGAGAAATGCCACTGGTCAAACCACTTAGTTTTAACCAAAACAATTTATTGATGAGATTACAGACAACAGAAGACCAAATAACTTAACCTCTCCGAAAACCCAACAGATCATCCTAACTTACTGATGCTGTTCCAAATATTTGCAACAATTCCCATAAACACCCCTTGGCACAAAATCAAACACAGGTTCTTACAGGAGAGCAGTCAGAGAGAGAGTACCAGCCTGGACCTGCTTCTTTGGGTCCAGCAACTTTTTCCACACTCTGCTAAACACCAAACCAAACCAGAGAAAAGCCAAGCTGGGAGATCTGGCCACACCTTTCATTGTTCTTTTTTTAAAACTTGAAAGACTCTGCCTGAGGCAGTATCTATTATCTATTGTCAAATTGGCTCTAAAAGCCTTCAACCCTCAGACTTTTCAGAGTCTGTGCATTTACGACCTCTCTGAGAAAAAAGCCAAGAACAGTATAACCTTGCTAAAGGAGCAGCTTTGTCACAATAGTCATTTGTCAGCTGGGTTTGTGTTATACTTTGAGGTCATACCCTTGGATCTTCACAGGTAATCTTTGTGGTCATGGTGGTGCACTACTGAGAGGTCTTGGCAAATTATTTCTGAAGGTTTTGTAATCAGCATGAACAATGAAATGCTGAGTGGAGGTCTGTAACCAGTGGTGTTCTGCAAGAGTCAGTGCTGGGACTTCAGTTGTTTGTACATAAATATAAATGATTTGAATGAAAGTTTAGGTTATATGATTAGTAATTCCATAAATGACATGAAAGTTGGTGATTTATAAATAGTGAGGGAAGTCATCAAAGGATGCAACAGGATTCACATCACTTGAAAGTTTGGGTGGAGAAATGGCAAATAGACTTTAATCTTGATGGGTATGACGTGATACAGTTTGGGAGGTAAATGCAAAAGTAAGGTATACAGTAAATGGCTAGACCCTTAGGAGCCTTGATATGCAGAGGGTTCAAGAGGTCCATGTTCAAAGCTTCCTGAAAGTGGCAACACAAGTGGATAAGGTGATGAAAGAAAGCATACAGCATGTTTAGTTTCATTGTTCAGGGCATTGAGTGTAGACGTTAGCAAGTCATGTTGCAGCTGCATAAAATTTTAGTGAAGATGTACTTGGAGTATTTGTGCAGTTCTTGTCCACACTATAGGAAGGATGTGGAGGCTTTGGAGAGGGTGCAGGAGAAGTTTACCAGGATGCTGCCTGGATTGGAATGTATTAGTACAAGGAGAGGTTGGACAACTTGAATTGCTTTTGTTAGAGTGTGGAAGATTAAGGGACGACTCGATAGAAGTACATAAAATTAAGAGAGGCATGCATAGGGTGGATAGACAGAGTGAAAATGTCAAATATTAGATGGCATTGGTTTAAGGTGTGTGGGGGAGAATGTAAAGGAGTTGTGTGAAACAAAGTTTATACTCAGAGGGTGGTAAGTGCTTGGATCACACTACTGGGGTAGAGGTGGGTGGGGAGGTGGTGGTAGAAGCAGATATGATAGCAACATTTAATGGGTATTAGAAAGACATATTAGAAAGACACAAACAGGCAGAGAACAGAGGGATATGGCAGACAAATGGGATTAGTTTAGCATGGCATCACAGTTGGCACAAACATGATGGGCTGAAGTGTCTGTTCCTGTGGTGTAATGTTCTAAATTTTATGTTCTATTTGCCAAATAGGTACATATGCAACATTTTGGGCTGGATCTTTTGTTTTTGGCTACATTATACATGTAGCTCACCAGTTTACCAGCTGACTGACTGTTTTAACAAAACAACTGCTTGACTAGGAGCCAAATGAGACCCTTTTATAGACTGTGTTACATTGGGATGTCATCCAGCTGTCTTAAAAGTATAGTGCCCATTCTGAGATCTGTGCAATAATGCAAGAGTTAATAAAAGCTTATACAGTGTGTAAAGGTTAAGTTCCAGTTGTAATCTTCACTGCCTGGCTATCAGGAGTAGAACTACTGCATGTATTTCACGAGACAGTGAAGTAATTAAAGGGGTTCAGACAATATAAAGCATTAAGCAGTTTATGTTTAACTCCTAAGACCTAATATTAAAATATTCTCCATAACTCACCATCAGCATTATTTTTAATAAACAGTGTAATGTAATTTCTTTTAAAGGATAAAACACAATTTCACCTATAGCTGGGGATTGATCATGTAAAGAATAGCTTTCTATGACCGATTGATTGACTTATTTGTTGTCACATGCACCGAAATATAATGGAAAGCTTTGTTTATGAGCAGCACAGGTAGATCATAGTAAGCAAGGATGTACAGATCAGAAAGACTTAGAGGCGTACAGGTTACACTGCTCAGGTTCTGCACTAGGCAAGGCAAGGTTAGCAAGGTCAGCATTATTTGAGGCTAGAAAGTCCATTCAACAGTGTAATAACAGTTGGGAAGAAGCTGTTCCTGAACCTTCTGGTCACGTCTGTTCAGGCTTCTGTATCTTCTGCCGGACGGATAATCATTTTCAATCAAAGAAGAAAAGACTTGCCTTTATACAATGCCTTCCACTACCTCAAAAATGCTGTACAGTCAATGAAACATTGACCAAATCATTTGTTTCCATGCTCAGGGTTGAGGGATACATATTGGCCAGGACCCTCCTCTATGAAAAACTGCCACCAGATCTACTTTGCAAATCTGAAGAGGCTCTGACAGAAAGGACCACCATTTATTGAGCAAATACAAGGCTCGGGACTGCTTACCTGTTGAAAATAGCCAGGAGAAACGAAAGGGAGGGGGAGTCTCAGTGCTGCATTGTTTCCTATTTTCTTTGAACTTTTACTTTATTGATTATAAACACAAAGAAATATGAAGATACGGCTCAATGGTGGGCCCAGAGTGGGAGGTCATCTGATTAAACCTTCAGTAATATATCTAATCAGAGTTAGCAACTGTCAACTAATAATCCAATAATTCTACTCCTTCACAAGCAAGAGCAGAGGTGGTTATTGGCAGGAACAGGTTGAGGTGAGATGCTCTTTGCAGTTGAACAGCCTTCCAGCTTGACTTTTGAAACCCAGTTATGAGGAATGCCACTTGAGATACCAAAGATACTGTCTTCAAACCCTAGAAAGGACTCAGCGGCCTAGGAAAAGATGATGGGAGAGATAGCAAATAATAAAAAAAGAGTTCTAATGAACAAACTACACGATATAATATTATGTGGAATGGCCCAAAAGTGTAGGGTGGGGGTTGTGTCTCTGATTCCCCTACAGAGACTCCTCCTAATTGGAGATTCCCCAGGATGAAGGTGGTTGAAGTTCCTCTGTCACCTCTGAAACAGCAGATCGTGGATTCAGGGTTCATTCAAGAGACTGAACAAATCTCCGAGGTTACACTTCAATGCAATACCAAGAGGGGACATTCAATTTTTCTCAACATTCCTTTGGTTACTTCAGCACCTGCAAGAACCTAGCTCAGAGCTGGAATTATTCCTGGAGCAGGTTAGTTCATAACCTATCTCTTTAAGAATATCAAAAAATAAGCATTAGCTCATAAATGTCAGCACGGAACAAATAAAAGTTTGGCAAACATTATGCATCCATTAATATACAGCACCATTGTAATAATAGATTGTCATGTTGAGTCAGAGATTTCTGTGACTACATTCTGATGGAGATAATATATCGTGCTAAATACTGTACGTGATTGTACTTATTTTGTGGCTGTTTGCATTACACCCCACTCACCCATCACCTCTGTTCTTGCCAGTTACCAAATACCCCCTGACCGTTCCCCTAAAGCTTTTATCACATGGATTCCTGTCACCAAACTACCACACCCCCTCTATCTCCAGATCACCTCTCACCCAAAAAGTCCACCTTTGTGATTCATTGACAAGATTGACAATATCGTTGAAGTGATATGAGTGAAAAGAACACATTAATTTATATAAAAAAAACAAAAATGCTGGCAATCCAAAACAAAACCAGAATTTGCTGGAGAAACTCAGCAGGTCTGGTAGCATTTGTGGAGAGAAACCAGAGTTAACATTTTGGATCCAGCCACTTTGAGTGAGCATCCACAATGATGAAGAACATTGAACCCATGAAAGGACCTGCAGAGTCCACCTGTGACCAAGTCCAGGGTTTACCCAGCCATTCCTGTCACTCAGAGAGTAGTCAGGGCATGGAATGCTGAGAGTAGTAATATCTGGATTACTTTCAGTGCCACGAGCCAATGAGGGTAGGAATAGGAGGATAGAGCAGATGAATGCATGGCTGAGGAGCTGGTGTGTGGGAGAAGGATTCACTTTTTTTGATTATTGAACTCTCTTCTGGAGTAAAAGTGACCTTGTACAAGAAAGACAGATTGCACATGAATTGGAAGGGGAATGATATACTGGCAGGGAGATTTGCTAGAGTTGCTCAGGGGCATTTCAACTATTAAAAGGGGTGGGGAGGTACCCAGGGAGATAGTGATGAAAGAGATCAATCTAAGTCTGGTACAATTGAGAAAAGAAGCAAGGAGAAAGTGAGGTCTGCAGATGCTGGAGATCAAAGTTGAAACTTTATTGCTGGAACAGCACAGCAGGTCAGGCAGCATCCAGGGAACAGGAGATTCGACGTTTCGGGCACAGGCCCTTCTTCAGGTATGAGCAGAGAAAAGAAGCAAGCCAAACAGTCAGGGCAGGCAGGGACAAAGCTGAGAACAAGGTAGGACTGATAAATTAAACTGCATTTATTTCAATGCAAGAGGCCTAATAGGGAAGGCAGATGAACTCAGGGCATTGTTAGGAACATGGGACTGGGATATCATAGCAATTACAGAAACATGGCTCAGGGATGGACAGGACTGGCAGCTTAATGTTCCAGGATACAAATGCTACAGGAAGGATAGAAAGGGAGGCAAGAGAGGAGGGGGAGTGGCATTTTTGATAAGGGATAACATTACAGCTGTGCTGAGGGAGGATATTCCCGGAAATACATCCAGGGAAGTTATTTGGGTTGAACTGAGAAAATAAGAAAGGGATGATCACCTTATTGGGATTGCATTATAGGCCCCCTAATAGTCAGAGGGAAAGTGAGAAACAAATTTATAAGGAGATCTCAGTTATCTGTAAGAGTAATAGGGTGGTTATGGTAGGGGATTTTAACTTTCCAAACATAGACTGGGAATGCCATAGTGTTAAGGGTTTAGTTGGAGAGGAATTTGTTAAGCATGTGCAAGAAAATTTTCTGATTCAGTATGTGGATGTACCTACAAGAGAAGGTGCAAAATCTGACCTACTCTTGGGCAATAAGGTAGGGTAGGTGACTGAGGTGACAGTGGGGGAGCACTTTGAGGCCAGTGACCATAATTCTATTAGTTTTAAAATAGTGATGGAAAAGGATAGACCAGATCTAACAGTTGAAGTTCTAAATTGGAGAAAGGCCAATTTTGATGGTATTAGGCAAGAACTTTCAAAAGTTGATTGGGACAGATGTTCGCAGGTAAAAGGATGGCTGGAAAATGGGAAGCCTTCAGGAATGAGATAATGAGAGTCCAGAGAAAGTATATTCCTGTTAGGGTGAAAGGAAAGCATGGTAGGTATAGGGAATGCTGGATGACTAAAGAAATTGAGAATTTGGTTAAGAAAAAGAAGGAAGCATACATCAGATATAGACAGGATAGATCAAGTGAATCCTTAGAAGAGTATAAAGTTTGTGAGAAGATTTGTAGCTCGGGTGCTCATTGTTGTGGTTCTGTTCGCCGAGCTGGGAATTTGTGTTGCAGAAGTTTTGTCCCCTGTCTAGGTGACATCCTCAGTGCTTGGGAGCCTCCTGTGAAGCGCTTCTGTGATCTTTCCTCCGGCATTTGTAGTGGTTTGAATCTGCCGCTTCCGGTTGTCAGTTCCAGCTATCCGTTGCGGTGGTCGGTATATTGGGTCCAGATCGATGTGCTTATTGATTGAATCTGTGGATGAGTGCCATGCCTCTAGGAATTCCCTGGCTGTTCTCTGTTTGGCTTGTCCTATAATAGTAGTGTTGTCCCAGTCGAATTCATGTTGCTTGTCATCTGTGTGTGTGGCTACTAAGGAAAGCTGGTCGTGTCGTTTCGTGGCTAGTTGGTATTCATGGATGCGGATCGTTAGCTTTCACAACACACTTCACATTCAACAACCACATATATGAACAAATCAACGGCACACCCATGGGCTCATCCATCTCTGGACTCATAGCAGAAGCGGTAATGCAAAGATTAGAACAAACAGTCTTACCGCAAATTCAACCCAAACTCTGGGTCAGATATGTGGATGACACCTTTGTAATCATTAAAAACACAGAAATAGAGAACACACACCGGATCATCAACGCCACACTCATAGGAATCCAATTCACTAGAGAGGAAGAAAAGGACAACCAACTCCCATTCCTAGACGTGAGGGTACAGAGAACACCTAACGGAGAATTCACCACAAAGGTATACAGGAAAGGTACACACACAGACCAGGTCCTAAACTACGAAAGCAACCACCCCAACACACACAAAAGAAGTTGCATCAAGACACTATTCAAAAGAGCCACAACACACTGCAGCACACCAGAACTGCAAAAAGAGGAAGAAGAACACCTCTACAATGTATTCGCCAAAAACGGATACCCCCGCAATTTCATTAACAGATGCCTAAGGGAAAGACAACGGAACGAGGACATGCCACAACCCAAAGGACTAGCCACACTACTATACATCAAGAGCATTTCCGAACTGACAGCCAGACTACTGCAACCACTAGGACTCATAACAGAACACAAACCAACAGCCACTCTCAGACAACAACTCACCAGAACGAAGGACCCGATACCAGGCATGAGCAAAACTAATGTAGTGTACAAAATCCCATGCAAGGACTGTACAAAACACTACATAGGACAAACAGGAAGACAGCTAACGATCCGCATCCATGAACATCAACTAGCCATATACAACTAGCCATTTGGATACAGAACTGGCTCAAATATAGAAGACAGAGGGTGGTGGTGGAGGCCTGTGACCAGTGGAGTGCCACAAGGATCGGTACTGGGTCCACTACCTTTTGTCATTTTTATAAATGATTTGGATGTGAGCATAACAGGTATAGTTAGATGTTTGCAAGATGACATCAAAATTGCAGGTGTAGTGAACAGCAAAGAAAGTTACCTCGGATTGCACTGGTTCTTGATCAGATGAGCCAATGGGCTGAGAAGTGGTAGATGGAGTTGCCTTTTGGGAAAACAAATCTTAGCAGGACTTATACACTTAATGGTAAAGTCCTAGGGAGTGTTGCTGAACAAAGAGACCTTGGAGTGCAGGTTCATAGCTCCTTGAAAGTGGAGTCACAGGTAGATAGGATAGTGAAGAAGGCGTTTGTTATGCCTTCCTTTATTGGTCAGAGTATTGAGTACAGGAATTGGGAGGTCATGTTGCAGCTGTACAGGACATTGGTTAAGCCATTTTAGGAATATTGCGTGCAATTCTGGTCTCCTTCCTATTAGAAGGATGTTGTGAAACTTGAAAGGATTCAGAAAAAATTTATAAGCATGTTGCCAGGGTTGGAGGATTTGAGTTATAGGGAGACGCTGAACAGGCTAGGGCTGAGGGTCAGAGGCTGAGGGGTGACTTCATAGCAGTTTATAAAATCATGAAGGGCATGGATAGGGTAAATAGACAAGGTATTTCCTTTAGGTCGGGGAGTCCGGAACTAGAGGGCATAGATTTGAGGTGAGAGGGGAAAGATGTAAAAGAGTCCTAAGGGGCAACTTTTTCACACAGAGGGTGGTGCATGTGTGGAATGCACTGCCAGAGGAAGTGGTGGAGGCTGGTACAATTGCAACATTTAAGAGGCATGGATGGGTGTATGAACAGGAATGGTTTGGAGGGATATGGGCTGTGTGCTGGCAGGTGGGACTAAATTGAGTTGGGATATCTGGTTGGCATGGACGAGTTGGACTGAAGGATCTGTTTCTGTGCTGTACATCTCTATGATTCTATGGCTCTGTAGACTCACCAACCTTAAAAGCATTTAAATGGTCATTGAATAAACCATATGGATGAAAATGGAAGAAGTTAGGTTCGAGGGTTTTAGATTGGTTCCACAGGTCATCGAGGGCCAAAGGGGCTGTATTGTGCTATAATGTTCTATGTTCTATTCCCATGACTGTGGGGGAGCTTCTGCTTGTAATTTTTGTTCATCTTGGCACTTTGGGCACTGCCCCACCAACACAGCTATGTCTGCATCCAATCCTGGCCACCAGATGTAACCTCTCACTAACATCTTCATTTTAGAGACCCCTGGGTGAGCCTCACGGAGTTCAGCTAGTATCTGACGGTGACCTTTGTTCAGGACAATCATTCTTGCTCCCCATAGTAACACTTCATGCTCTACTGTAATCTGGTCTCTCCAGGCCCAAAAAGATTTCAATTCTGGTTGTGATGTCTCTTTGGTTTTCCCCATTACCACCAGTTGTTTCAGTTTTGGCAGGACCAGATCTTCCTACATCCAAAGTCTGATATTTTCAGCCGTGACTGGAATTGTGGCTAGAAAATTTAAAACCATTATGCAGTCTTCAAGGGCAGTGACACAGGTGGTGTATCTGGGAGGCAGCTCAGTGCATCCCTACAAAGGTAAACTGACCTGTTGGCCTTCACAATTAATATGACTGGTACTGCCAATTCCGCAAAATGCACTGGTTTGATGATGCCTTCGCTTTCCAGCCTCTGGATTTCACCTTTACGTTTACACATAAAGCAAATGACACTGGACCGGCCTTGCAGAAGCGTGGAACTGCTTCCTGATCAACATGGTGTTTAACTATGACTTCACTCAGGCAGCCATTTTCTAATTTAAAAATGTCGAGCCAATCTGGGTGAATTTCACCGAGTCACCCCATCCAGCTTGGGCCCAAGCCTTTTACTACATCAGTGGGAACCGAACCAGCTGCTTCTCATAAGAGACCAGAACCAAAGTATTTTGTGCTCTTAAACTATTAAAGTTCGCCGGTATAGGTTCTTAGTCGAGCCGAGGTTTGCACAAACTTAAGGGTTGGAGTCCAGAGTTAATTTTGTTAAAGACCAGTTTTACGATCACTGAAATGGCCACACCTGTATTGACTTCCATTTCAACCAGGTGACCATTTAACCAGACAGTTGTTTGGTTAGTTCTGATTTGGATGCTATGAAGCAATTTAACTATTCCAAACCAATTGTAGGGACTTTCCAAACTGTGTGCTCTCCTGAACACAGGAGAGTTCTCTTATGAGTTCTCTTACTCTGTTTATGTCTACTGGGACTCGTGTGCTGCCTCACTCTCATTGCCATTGAAATGACTCTGCAGAGGCCGGTATCCCATCACCAAGTCACTCTTTATTTATATGTGGAAAGCCCTTGTTGCTGATCCAGCTCCATCACAGACCAGCTCTCAGAGTTTCAGATCGCTTGATTCTCCTTTTTTTATGTTTTTTTTAAAGCCAGAAAACAAACAATCTCAATAAACAATAAAGAAGAAACAAAAACTTCAAAATAAACTCCTCCTCAATGGGAAGACATCAACAGAATGAGTCTTACTCGTCTTTTTAATCTGTCAGCCAAGGCTCCCTGATTGGTCCAGACCAACAGCCCTAATCAGGGAACTCAAATTCTATGCGGTCCCCCTGGCTGACCTTGTTCTACTCACTACAGTTCCCTCGTGCCAGAGGATAAACGTCAGGCAGGAATCCTGGATTAGAGTTTGCAGGAAAGCAGGATCTGTTACAATGGCTGTGATTTTCTTGCCAGGTAAGTAGCCTACTGGGACTTCCAACCTGGAATCACAGGAAAACAGAGTATTTGATTTTGGTGGCTACTGCCTCCTCTCTCCACCCAAGCTCCCTTCTGAGATTAATGCTGACAAGGGAAGGAGAACATTATCAAAACAAATCAAACCTCCCATAGGACATTGTGCATCAATTGCAAGTTTCACAATTAACAGCTATAACTCCTACAAATCCAAACATTTTACGTCACAGTGTATTTGTTTTTGCATTTCCTTGCTCATTGATACCTCATGACAACAGACCACCAGGATCAGGACCAGGTTACCCAACATCCCTTATATTTCTTTGATAGGAGGAGGATTGCCATTTGATCTGATCAATACGTTGCTGGCTTGCCCTCAACTGGAAACGAGGAGAATTCAGTCAAATTTTCCTCTTGTCTCAGGGCTGATGGTGGTGGGGCTGAAATATGTGACACTTCACTTGAAGGCAGAGAATCTGGCAGAGGCTAGCCAATCAATTATGTAGAGATAGGGGTCCCAGCCAATCACGCCACACAGTGGGAGGAAATTGCCTGAACGAGCATTGCTTCACGGTAATGAAGGTCCCGCGTGGTATTTGAACAGCACTTGGACAGGTAATCTCCTCACTGCCATCAAGCACCCATCAGTCTGTCTGTTGTGAGGAACATGTCATCTCCAAACCTGCTGTTACTTTAGAGAAGAGGTGAAGACACTGAATACAAGGCTCATTTTGGCTGGAAACTGGTAGCGATGAGGCTATCATGAGCCTGCCTAGCATGGTCCTCTATTGCCCTTGCCTTGTCTTTGGTGAGCCTTGACTCAACCCTTGACCATCCCACAGTTCCCTTGTCACAATTAGTCATCGAATGATCAAACCCCGCCCCACTGCCACATTGGAAGTGCCCCCCTTTACCCTCGCGCTGCCATCTATCATTCTCTGCCCTCCCTCGATTAATTTTGACCCACCCTCTGTTACCGTCAACACTCAGCACTTCACCTTTGACCTCCCGGTACAACTTTTGATCTACCCATAATCATGTTTGACCTTATTGTCTGTAGCTATTGATTAATCCTGTATGGTTAGCTTCTATGACCTTCCTCAGTCAGCCTGCCTTTGTTAACTTTCACTGCCCTAAACTGATCTGATTGCACCAATGTCTTCTCTCCCCTGGACCACAAAGCTCCCTATCTACACAATCAAAGCTGCTCCTACTCAGTCCAAATCCATCAGGAGGATTACCATTCCTGCTGCAGGACACCATTAAACACTCATAAATTTGAAAGTAGGAGTTCCCTGTTTGCTGCACTTTAATTTCAAAGTTACAATTTAGTCTGGTGAAGCAGTGTGTTAATGAGGATGCATGAGGTGCAAATGTATTAAAAGTTCCCACCCCTTGCTGTCAGGAGGCATAATCTGCTCTCAAACCAGCAGTAACTTTAGAACCATCTCTTGCCCAGTTTTCAGGAAACTGTTATTACCGCCTCCTGCTCAGTGAAGTGCTCTTGATCAACTTGTTCCCCATTCCCAGGGGTTTCACAAGATTCTGGCCATTATCTGTAAAGCAGGTTTAAATGTCTAATTTAATTGAATTTCTAGACGAAAGGAGGCCCAGAAACAACAAAGTTGGAAAATGGTTTCTTGATTTTTCCCTATGATATATGATATTCTTCACTCAGTAAATCACAGTCCTATGGTATTGTATGTTTCTGCGTAACGTTCTTTAAAAGGTTGTTTTAATAAATTCTTTCACTGGCTTTTGACTCATCACATTGTTTTGCATGCAGTAAGCTACCTGGGGGGACGTTTCTGTGTGTAACACAATAGAAGCCAAACCATAGATTAAATGCATATTCAAACTTGTTCCTTTTGCAGAATGATTTTCCACTAAGAGAAAGAGGAACTTTTAATCTGATCAAGTGTAATGTATCATAGAACCTGCTCTCTTCTGAGGACTGCAGTCTTGTTCCATTTCACACAGTGTATTATTCAGATGTTAAAATGTGTCTCTGGACAATTTACCCATTCCTTTAATACCAAAGTATCTTCTGTTTTTTTTTTCTCGATGAATCTGTATGTTTTTTTGGAAGGATTCTCTCTCTGTGTGGCCCAGCCAGATTTCTCGCTGTAACTTGCTAAAGATTAACTACCTCTCCTACACCAATAGCATTTCTCTCAGCTGACTCTATCCAAATCTTACCATGATCGGTTGCCAGGACAACCCACCACACAAACAAACTTACACTGGATATTCACCAAAATCTCAGCATCCCTTGTGCCCACTCCATCTTTGAAATGCCACTGTGCACCCTGACAAGCATTGATTGATAATTGCAGCTGTAAACAGTACAAAAACTACAAAGCCACACTGCTCACAGCACAAAGCCATCTCTTCCTTGCTCATACAACCCCATTGTCTCACCCTAGTCACTGTGTAACCACCAGGCCACACCATCTACCTGTCCTTAGCTATATTCCATTTAATGCCCTCTCTCTAAGTCATTTGTACTCCTTACCCAATGCCCGTTGAATGCCCGGAAACTGTCTTTGTCCATTCAAAGAACTTCACCTTCAGGGAAACAATTGGACCATTCCACAGAACAAAAGAACAAAAAATATTACAGCACAGGAACAGGCCCTTCACCTGCGCCGATCCAGATCCTCTATCTAAACCTGTCACCTATTTTCCAAGGATCTGTATCCCTCTGCTCCCTGCCCATTCATGTATCTGTCTAGATACATCTTAAATGACGCTATCATGCCTGCCTCTACAACCTCCACTGACAACACATTCCAGGCACCCGCCATCCTCTGCATAAAGAGCACATGAGCACTTATTGACAGCTGGCTAAAAGGGAGCAGAAGAAAATAAACAGGCTGCAGTTCACTCCCACGTTCTGAACTGAATCCTAACATTGACAGTAAATAATGGTCTTCTGCACCCAGTTACCATCTGCTGGAAGTGGGTGTCATCAGATCCTGTTTGCTTTGTCATGTGTGATGCGGCTGAGGTCTATCATATACAAGGAGAGCTTCCCCAACTCAATGTTTCCTCATCCTTCTCCTTGGGGGACTACTCCTGTTCTTCCAGTTCTTCACATCGCATTGTAGCCTGCTACAACTCTACAGGACACCACAAGCCAGGATGATGTGGTACCATGTGAAGATGAAGGTGCCATGTCAGCTGATTGACCAATGCATTACACAAAGAGGGAGCGCCTGCTGCACTCTGACCCCTTTCCATCTCAGACCCACATCAACTATTCCACTTGTCATAGTATTCATTACAGTCCATCGTTATACTTATAGGACAACAGCAGAGACCCCTTATCCCTTGGAAGGTTCATAAATGATTTTGGCCAGCATTTGCCTCCTTTTGAGTCATTGTCATTAACTTCTGTCATTAACACTGAGATGACAATGTTAGTTTCACTAGCACCAATGCCATGGTACAGTCTATCTTTGATCAACGTTTGACACATCAGTACGTTCAGTCTGCATGCATTGCATACGTGCAAAGAAATGTTTGCAATTGTGATGTAGCTAAAGTTTGAAAACAGATACCTCATGTATTTGCTCCATTAATGACTTAACATCCAGCAAATATGGCTCCTGTACATTCACTCATCAAACTGACACTGAAACTGACACACCCTGGCCTTTGTCCCAGTCAATTTCTGTTGGATTTTGTATCTAAGACAATGACAAGTGATGACATGGAATGCAACTCACAGTCAACACTGTCAGCACCGGGCTCTGTATAGTCACCAGGTACCCACCCCCATAGCCTGTGTGTTTCCTTTTCACTATACCCCAACAAACCATTTCCAACAATCCACCCCTCATTTGGAGACCTATCACATTGACCTGTGCCTCCAACTGTCCTCCCTGTTCCACAAATGCCAACACTACACCTTAATGATACCCACCACAGTCCTCTGCCCGCTCCCTGTGGAGGCCCTGCTGGTGATCACTGCAATAACCTTCCCTTCCAGACCCTACTATGTCCTTTAAGACAGTTTCACCCACTCTCCCACCATATATCTCCTCACATCACTGTCTGTGTTATACCTCCACAAATGC
>NC_057735.1:39155702-39157818 GCF_004010195.1 Chiloscyllium plagiosum | reverse complement strand
TTTGAGAGTGATCTTCCTGCTACCCTTTTTGGACTCTCCTAAAATATTAATGGACAGATCCCCAGAGCTGTCTTTGTCCCAGACATTTATCAAGTTTCAACAAGCAGCCCTAGACATGACTGACCAAACCCTGCCCACTGTGTTTGCTGATGGTATATTATATCTCTGACTGTTGCTACTGGCTATATAGGACTGACCTTGGACTATGTATGGACTGTGTGCCTCTGACAGACAATATCAGGACTCTTGGCAGACTGCTTTTCCCCATTGACTGTTCCTGACATGGCCATTTCGTTGGTGAACATGCAGCGTGTTTGCCACGTAGGCAGCTGGCACAGATTCTAGGTGTTAGACTGATGTCTCTGTGTGCCATACAGCAAGCTAAACATTTCCCTCACTGCAGACAAATCTGTACGGACAAGCAGCCTGTCCATGTGTCGATATCTAAAGCGTACCTCAACATGACAGTGCTGAGAGTCTTTAGTCTCTGTCTGAAGTTTCAATGTGCTAACAGGCCACAGCATGACAAGGCAGGGTATGGATGCTGTGAACACGTAGGTAGGTATTAAGTAGGTGAGCGCTAAGAGAGGAAGTAAGGAGCCCTGAGATGCAGCCTGGTCCAATCCGGGAGCTGGGGACCTATCCATGCTCATAAAGTAACCCTGTTGCAGCCTTTCAACACTGGCTTCTGTGTGTCCTGCAATACAATTCTGTACTTCCTGAGTGGCCCGAGTGTGTATTGGAGAGAGGCCATGATGTTGTGAGGGGTTGGCAAATGTTGGGTGCCAATGACAATGGGCATATGTGACCCTGCCTGTGGATCATGCCCTGAGATGCTGATGGCCCTCAGGCTGCTTGCACCCAGTGGCGAGCTGAAATCGCCAGATACCTGCTCAAATTTCCTCATCAAGATCTCTCAATGTCCAGCTTGTGGTTAAATAGGAAGCTGAATATTAATGAAGTGAGTTGCGGTATTAATTTGGCACTCAACAAACAATATCCACCCTTAATTGTCAACTCACCACTGGCTAGCAAGAAACTCACCTTGCCGCTCAGCAGAGATAGAAAAGATCCAGCAAGATGTTCCTGACATGGGAGAGACCCCATTGAACTCCTGCACTGATTCTGTCACAAATCCTGCCATAGCCAATGCCACTCAGACCTCTGTGGGATGCTTCCTAAGGAATCTTATTTCTGTGAATGAACACAACTTGAGGACAATTTATTTTTCAAATAGTGGTCTTAGGTTACGACTGGATTTCCCTTTTTTTGAAGTGAACTTGAACTCAATAATAAGAAGTAAATGGTCAGAGTAGGGTACTAACCAAATGGGCTTGTCTTTTGTTGATTTAACCAAGAAAATTGTCATTGGGTTTGCTTAATATCAATAATTAACTCCTCATTTTCCAACAGGTTTGAATTAAAATTCATTTTAAAAAGAGCGATGTGCACAATATCTTGCACAATATGTTGCACATATTTCTAGTTGCAGTCATAGAGTCATAGAGATGTGCAGGACGGAAACAGACCCTTCGGTCCAACATGTCCATGCTGACCAGATATCCCAACCCAATCTAGTCCCACCTGCCAGCACCCGGCCCATATCCCTCCAAACCCTTCCTATTCATATACCCATCCAAATGCCTCATAAATGTTGCAATTTACCAGGCTCCACCACTTCCTTTGGCAGTTCATTCCATACACGTCCTACCCTCTGTGTGAAAACGTTGCACCTTAGGTCTCTTTTATATCTTTCCCCTCTCACCCTAAACCTATGGCCTCTAGTTATGGACTTCCCAACCCCAGGCAAAAGACTTTATCTATTTATCCTATCCATGTCTCTCATAATTTTGTAAACCCCTATAAGATCACCCCTCAGCCTCCGACGCTCCAGAGAAAATAGCCCCAGCCTGTTCAGCCTCTCCCTATAGCTCAAATCCTCCAACCCTGGCAACATCCTTGTAAATCTTTTCTGAACCCTTTCAAGTTTCACAACATCTTTCCGATAGGAAGGAGACCAGAATTGCATGCAATATTCTAACAGTAGCCTAACCAATGGCCTGTATAGCCACAACATGACCTCCCAACTCCTGTACTCAATACTCTGACCTATAAA
>NC_057735.1:39130905-39154864 GCF_004010195.1 Chiloscyllium plagiosum | reverse complement strand
TTACCCTTTTGTCCTTAATATATTTGTAAAAACCCTTTGGATTCTCCTTAATTCTATTTGCCAAAGCTATCTCATGTCCCCTTTTTGCCCTCCTGATTTCCCTCTTAAGTATACTCCTACTTCCTTTATACTCTGCTAAGGATTCACTCGATTTAACCTTACATATGCTTCCTTCTTTTTCTTAACCAAGCCCTCAATTTCTTTAGTCATCCAGCATCCATTTACCTACCGGCCTTTCCTTTCACCCTAACAGGAATATACCTTCTCTGAATTCTCGTTATCTCATTTCTGAAGGCTTCTCATTTTCCAGCCGTCCCTTTTCCTGCAAACATCTGCCCCCAATCAGCTTTTGAAAGTTCTTGCCTAATACTGTCAAAATTGGCCTTTCTCCAATTTAGAACTTCAACTTTTAGATCTAGTCTATCCTTTTTATCACAGTTTTAAATCTTATAGAATTATGGTCGCTAGCCCCAAAGTGTTCTCCTACTGACACCTCAATCACCTGCCCTGCCTTATTTCTCAAGAGTAGGTCAAGTTTTGCACTTTCTGTAGTAGGTACATCCACATACTGAATCAGAAAATTTTCTTGTACACACTTAACAAAATCCTCTCCATCTAAATCCTTAATACAATGGCATCCCAGTCTATGTTTGGAATGTTAAAAACCCCGACCATAACCACCCTATTATTCTTACAGATAGCTGAGATCTCCTTACAAGTTTGTTTCTCAATTTCCCTCTGACTATTAGGAGGTCTATAATACAATCCCAATGAGGTGATCATCCCTTTCTTATTTCTCAGTTCAACCCAAATAATTTCCCTGGATGTATTACCGGGAATATCCTCCCTCAGCACAGCTGTAATGCCACTCCGCCTCCTCTCTTGCCTCCCTTTCTATCCTTCCTGTAGCATTTGTATCCTGGAACATTAAGCTGCCAGTCCTGCCCATCCCTGAGCCATGTTTCTGTAATTGCTATGATATCTCACTCCCATGTTCCTAACCATGCCCTGAGTTCATCTGCCTTTCCCGTTAGGCCCCTTGCATTGAAATAAATGCAACTTAACTTATTAGTCCTACCTTGTCCTGCCTGCAATGACTGTTTGACTCACTTCTGTTCTCAACTGTACACATCTCAGATCGATGTCTTTCCTCACTATCTCCCTGGGTCCCCCCTCCAACCAACTTACTAGTTTAAATCCTCCGGAGCAGTTCTAGCAAATTTCCCTGCCAGTATATTAGTCCCCTTCCAATTTAGGTCCTTCTTGTACAGGTCACTTCTACCCGAAAAGAGATTCCAATGATCCAAAAATGTGAATCCTTCCCCCATACACCAGCTCCTCAGCCATGCATTCATCTGCTCTATCCTCCTATTCCTGCCCTCATTAGCTCGTAGCACCCCAGGAGTAATCCAGATATTACTACTCTCGAGGACCTCCTTTTTAAATTCCTGTCTAACTCTTTGTAATCTCTCTTCATAACCTCAACCTTTTCCCTTTCTATGTCATTAGTTCCAATATGGATAATGACCTCTTGCTGGCCCCTCTCCCCCGTGAGAACATTCTGCACCCTCTCTGAGACATCCTTGATCCTGGCACCAGGGAAGCAACACACCATTCTGATTTTTCTTTGCTGAATACAGAAATGTCTGTCTGTACCTCGGACTAGAGAGTCCCCTAATACAATTGATCTCATGGAAGCCGACATACCCCTCATTGCATTCGAGCCAGTCTCAATACCAGAAACTTGGCTGTTCGTACTACGTTCCCCTGAGAATCCATCACCCCCTACATTTTCCAAAACTGCATACCTGTTTGAAATGGGTATAACCACAAAAGACTCCTGCACTAGCTGCCTACCTCTCTTACTTTTCCTGGAGTTAACCCATCTATGTGACTGTATCTGAGACTTTCCCCCCTTCCTTAATTGCCATCCGTCACATACTGTTGCTGTTCCTCATTGCTTCTAACTGTCTCTCCAACCGATCCATTTGATCTGATAAGATTCACAACCAACAGCATTTATGGCAGATATAATCCACAGTAACCCTTAAACTCTCTTTAAATTCCCACATCTGACAAGTAGGACATATCACTCTACTAAAGGCAATTTTTGCTCCTTCACAATCTACAGACCCAGAAAATAACACCGTCTTATTCCTCTACAAACACTACCTCAGGTTAAATTAATAGTTATGGCTTATATTTTAAGTTTAATCAAGAGACATATCTCCAAAACATATAATCAAGCAAGAACCCACTCTACTCACTACTGCAGACTCTCTGTAGGCCACACTGAAAACAACAATTAACCTATCTGATTCTGCGCTGTGAACTTCGCCCAACAGTTCCTTCAAGAACAGTTGTGAATTTCACTGTTTGTTAATTTTCCCAGAAGCACTCCGATGTCTAGCGATACATGAATTCAAACAGCAAAGGCAGTGTCAGTTTCTCTCTCTCTCTCTTTCTCCTGCACTGACCTCACCATGTGCTTCCTTTGTCTGTTCTCCCTCCCTTTTAAAACTGCTGTTGTTTTGACTTTTTTTTCCAAAGTTCCAAAACAATGCAACAGCATATAAAACAGTAATTGCTGCTCCTGGAATTCGAGGAAATCACCTCCAGCACCTAAAATACCTCAAAAAAGGAGCAGCTGTTACAGCCAATAATTTTTCCTGTCCTCCATCTTGGATTACCCAGAATCCTTGCCATCAAGGATGGCAGTAGTTTCAGGTTCAAATGGGCTGTACTTGTTGTGCGTGAGAGTGAGTGTCTGTGTTGGAGCTGGGTTAGTGATGAGTCAAAAATGGTGGTTGTTGCAGTGTCAGGACTCGCAGGATACATAGGTTTCAGTAAAGTCAGAATTCATAAGAATCAAACCATATTCACTGTGGTAGAATAGCTCGCATGTGATGCAATCAAATCAGTCAATAATCGACAAGGATGTGATTTCAAAGTGAGATATCAGACAGTTACTTGTTTTGAAGATGTGGGTGCACTGTACCTTTAAGCGAGTTAAAAGATCGCAGAACTACCTGACAGCACCAAGCATTCTGAATGAAATACAATGTAACATGTGGTCCAGCAGCTGGTTGCCTGGAGACAAAAACAAATTTGAATTAGGCCAATCAGTTTAAATTATGCCCCCAAAATATAACCAAACTCCAATCCAGTTTGAATTGAGTATATTGACAATATTAAAAGCCAATGGCACAATCGATGCTTTCGGGATATGAGACTGGGAAAATTGAACACTTGGGGGGAAAAGTGCCGAAAAACCAATAGATGTATACTGCTAGTCAGAACTGTCTGAGACCTACCTGTCTAGAGAAGGAGTTTGCACAGAGAAAAACATCAACACCGATCTGGAGAGCAAATCTGCAAAGAGAAGATTCGACAGCTGGCTGATTTTTGAAATTTGAATTTTCAGTAAATCTTAATCGGGGGCTTTATCAGACTAGTACATAGAACATAGAACATAGAACATAGAACATAGAACATAGAACAATACAGGGCAGAACAGGCCCTTTGGCCCTCAATGTTGCGCCGACCTGTCAAGTAATCTAAGCCCATCACCCTAGACTATTCCATCATCCATATGCTTATCCAAGGACTGTTTAAATGCCCCTAATGTGGCTGAGTTAACTACATTGGCATGCAGGGCACTCCATGCCCTTACCACTCTCTGAGTAAAGAACCTGCCTCTGACAGCTGTCATAAATCTGTCACCCCTCAATTTGCAGCTATGCCCCGTTGTACAAGCATCATCCTCGGAAAAAGACGCTCACTGCCCACCCTATCTAATCCTTTGATCTGTACTATAGAATGGAAAGTAAAAGATAGGTTAGAGGAAGGAGTTGTAAATAGTTGTTAGTTAATTATTCTCTGCTATACTTTAAGAAATAAAGTTGTTAATTTGTACTTTAATTAGTTCTTGTCCTCTCGAATGTTCACAGATTTACCGCACGGGGTAAATCTTTTGTTTACCCCGTGTTGTAACAACTGAGATGGTTCAGTGTGACATGATAAGTGGATTACCTACTTCTAAAACCAAGATATTCCTCTTGGTCTATACATTAAAATAGTAGATTGGGAAATTGAAGAGATTCTCAAGGTTAATCTGACCAGAGCCAGTGTGAACAGCTGCAATCAGCAACTGCTGAAGGTGGACAACTACAAGAAAATTATTATCCAGAGATGGTCTAACAGTGTTAAAGGAGTACCCAAGAAACTTTGTTCACTTTGGCCATACACAGAGGAACTTGGAACATCATATCAAGTCATTTTTAAAGCCAAACAAGCTCTAAAGCATTCTGCCAAGATATCTTGCCTGTGTTACATCAGAGTATATGAAGATTGAATGTATAAACAGTTGGCACATGAGTTTGTGTACTGGTCAGGGATGAATCAGGATATTCAACAATTGGTGAATTTATGTGAGAGATGTCAAGCATATTGTATCAATGAATCAATTAAATGAATCATATCAAATCCAGCAGATGAGTGAGCCTTTAAATTAACACAATATTCAATTTACTCCTTGGATGGAAATAACAATAGACCTATACACAATGCAGGGACAGATTATATCCTTGTAACAGATTTGATCTCTGAACTCCCCATGGTTTAACAATTTAGCAACACAACAAGTGCTACTGTCTATGACACAATGAGGACTGTTTTCACTTTACTCCTTGGGTTTATTCAGATAGAGGCTGTCAACAGAATGTAGTACGCTGCAAACCATTTCATAACCTGCACATGAAAGGAAATGACCTATATCACAATAGCTATCAGAGCTGAAACAGTCTGGCAGAATGGATGTTACACACAGAGTGGATGTAACCAATGTTCATTCAGTGTCTAGCAATAAAATAAGATTCTCACATTGTTTTGCATTATGTTTTCATGCAATACCAATGGAGAAAGGATTACCAAGCCCAGCATAATTTGAAGTCAAAACGTGTAGCGCTCAAAAAGACACAGCAGGACAGCAGCATCCAAGGAGCAGGAGAGTCAACGTTTCGGGCATAAGCCCTTCATCGGAAATGTGGAAGGGTGAAGGGAGCTGAGAGATAAATGGTGGGGTGGGGGTGGGGGGTGGGGCTATGGGGAAGGTATTTGGAATGGCGATAGGTAGATGCAGGTAGAAGGTGACTATGATAGGTCGGTGGGGAGGGTGGAGCAGATTGATAGGAAGGAAGATGGACAGGTAGGACAGATTAAGGAAGCGGTGCTGAGTTGAAGGGTTAGATCCGGGATGAGGTGGGGGGTGGGGAGAAATGACTTTGCACAGCAACCAATTATCTGACCATTATGAGACACAGGGCATTTATTCTCCTTGATCTTTGAAGAAGAAAGTGCTACACAATGAGCAAGTAGTTAGAGAACCATCAAAACTGTGCATTGGGCAGAGAGTGTGAGTTAGAAATACAGATACTTTAATACCAGCAAGTGTTTCTACAACATACAACCAGCTCAGATCATAGGCAGTCTTTATTGATCGTGGTGCTACATTGAAGTGGAACAGGAGCCAACTCAAATCAATCAGTATAAAACACAAATCATGCACAGAGTGAGGAAAAACACTCCAACAATAACCCTTGTGTGGCAATGTTAAGTACCAGCAACCACAGCAAGTCAACCAAGTTGTCAAACAAGTTCAACAGAAAACAATGTAAACCTTTCCAAACAGAAAACGAGGAATTGTCAAAGCTTCAAAACATAACATTAAAGATTGACATGTTAATCTTATAAAATCTGTATAAATATCAAACTGACATGATGAGCTTGTGTACAAATGTTTAAGTTCATTTGGGAGAAGTCTTCTTATCTTTGAAGAAAAGGAGGTGTGTTAATGTCTAATGGTCAGTATGTCATAAACACAGAAAATGCCGAAGAAACCCAACAGGTCTGGATGCATCTGTGCAGAGAGAAACAGAGTTAACATTTTTAGTCTGATATGGCTCTTCTCAAAACTGAAAGGAGTTGGAAAATTGAGGCATTTTATATTTTGCCAGAGTCAGAGGAGGAATGAGTGAAACAGATGCCCAAAAGACAAAATGACTGTTAATTGTGGTGAAAGATAAATTGAGATTTAGGTGGATATAAGTTGAGGTGTGAAAGCAAGAAAATAAGTCCTATCTGCTGAAAGACAAGGCCATACGGTGGGTGGGGAGGAAGGGAGAAGAGAGAGTGAAAATGTAAGATGAATGGATGGATGACATCATGCAGTCAGTCTCTGTAATTGTTGAACTCAGCATTGAGTTCTCGGGGGCGTAAAGTGTCAAAGTGGAAAATGAGGTGTGTTCCTTGACCTTGCACTGTGCTTCGTTGCAACATCGCAGCAGGGCCCAGAAAGTTTAGCATGGGAACAGGGAGGTTTAATGCAATAGCAAGCAACTGGAAGGTTGCGTCGTTGTTATGCTCAGTTTGTGTAAGTGGGTATTGCAGATGTTGGAGATCAGAGTCAAGGTTAGAGTGGTGCTGGAAAAGCACAGCAGGCCAGCCAGCATCCGAGGAGCAGGAATGCACAGTTTGCATTTTGTCTTGTCAGTGTAAAGGAGACCCCTGTGAACAGACTTGTCAGTTTGACTTTAAGAGACACATTCATAATATCACTGCATATGGCCTGAGGGTAAAATGGAATTATACCACATCTTATCTTAGATCACCTGAAATGTAATATTCTACTGGAGGTATGACTCTATGTTCTAAATTAATAGCTTATTATAGGTGTAGTGGGCAGCAAAGAAGATTACCTTAGAGTACAATGAGATCTTGATCATATGGGCCAATGGGCTGAGAAGTGGCAGATGGAGTTTCATTTAGATAAATGTGAGGTGCTGCATTTTGGAAAGGCAAATCAGGGCAAGACTTATACATTTAATGCTAAGGTCCTGGGGAGTGTCACTGAACAAAGAGACCTTGGAGTGCAGGTTCATAGTTCTTTGAAAGTGGAGTTGCAGGTCGATAGGATAGTGAAGAAGGCGTTTGGTATGCTTTCCTTTATTGGTCAGAGTATTGAGTATAGGAATTGGGAAATCATGTTGCAGCCATACAGGACATTCGTTAGGCCACTTTTGCAATACTGTAATTCTGGTCTCCCTCCAATGGGAAGGATGTTGTGAAACTTAAAAGGGTTCAGAAAAGATTTACAAGGCTGTTGCCAGGGTTGAGGGTTTGAGCTATCGAGAGAGGATGAATAGGCTGGGGCTGTTTTCCCTGGAGCATTGGAGGTTGAGAGGTGACCATATAGAGGTTTATAAGATCATGAGGGGCATGGATAGAGTTAATAGAAAAGGGGGAGTCCAAAGCTAGAGGGCATAGGTTTAAGGTGAGAGGGGAAAGATATAAAAGGGACCTAAGGGGCAATGTTTTCATGCAGATGGTGGTACGTGTCTGGAATGAGCTGCCAGAGGAAGTGGTGGAGGCTGGTATAATTACAACACTTAAAAGGCATCTGGATAGGTATATGAATAGGAGGCAATTAAAGGGAAATGGGCCAAATGCTTGCAAATGGGACTAGATTTATTTAGGATATCTGGTCGGCATGAATGAGTTGGACTGAAGGGTCTGTTTCTGTGCTGTACATCTCTGTAACTCTATGACTCTATGGTCCAGACTATAATGTGCTTGAGGAATGTAATGATTATACATAATAGTTGTAATAAATGTCATTTAGGTTCTTCAGTACCACAATAACCACTCCCAGTGTGTTATGTTATAGGAGATAAATTAATACATCAGATAAAACACCTTGGTGGAGGCAAACTCACACCATATTACTGGTACTCTTGTTTACATGTGACAGTTTTCTGGGGCAGACTGGAATTCAAGGCAAGGACACTTAATAAACTGTTGCCTAGTAAGTTAAAGAGGAGGTCCTGTCAGCTGGCTGTTTGTCTTACTGACCCACATTTCTTGTCAATGTTGGAATCTCAACTGGTTACGCTAAATGTTGCCAATAATATCTACTGAACTAAGGTTTTGTTAAAGATCTAGCAAAGGCAGAGAAGTCGAGAGGTTTATAGAGGAAATTCCAAGTCTTTAGGATCAAGCAAGAGAAAGAACAGACACCCCCAATGGCCTTGGAGGGTGATGGAGGAGAACAGGATGCACAAGAAGCAGAATGAAAACATTCCTGATGAAGAGCTTATGCCTGAAACATCAACTCTCCTATTCCTCGGATGCTGCCTGACCTGCTGTGCTTTTCCAGCATCACACTTTTCGACTCTGACTCTCCTCATTTTCTCCTCAAAACTGAGTATGTCCACTTGGTTTGTGTCGTTGTATGACAGAGAAATAAGAACCACATTTAAATCCAAGACTTCCTACTTTGGAAACCTTAGATTTTGGTCATCAGAGCAGAGGCACAAAAGGAAACAGAATTGTCCCAGATGCAGGGAAGGAAAAACCAAATGAATGTCGCTCATGATCCTTTATCCGATCTTTGTCAATCGGTTTTCCATGGAATTTTCAAGAACTGAAAAGAATTTCAGTCAATCAATGCACAAAATGAAATGAAACTTCACAGACCTAATAGGCCCTTGGTTTGATTTCACTTGTTGATGAGTTAACTGATCTCAAGCAGTACTTGGGTTACAGTTTAGTCATTGGGTTATGTGTTACTATGAAATGGAATATCAGCCTTGCGTGTGCTGCTGTATTGTGCTTAAAGATGTTGCCTAATCTCAAGAATAGTATCAAAAGACATTGTGTCAGCTGGTACATAAATTCCTCTCACTCGGATGAGGTACCAGTAGGCACCCAACTTTCTTAGGGAATTGTCTTCGCAGGAATATGCATCTTCAAGAGAAGCAGTAAATCTTCTCCCTGGCCTTTAACCCAGAACATCATGCTGGAATGGCTTTGGGTAAGCCTCCATCCATTTCATTTACCTTCTGGTGGAGAGGTGCCTCAGCCTGGGCTGAGACCAAAAACCCTACACATAAAAAAAACTATGGGCAAGAAGCCATATCTTAAACATAGTTTGGAACATGCTGTGCCACCTACCAGGGCACTAAATTGCTTCAAAATTTACCCAAACAATGGGCGTAGAAATTTATTTGGAAGACAATAAGGCATACATCCTGTTTCCCATGAAACAGAATATTCGTACTACTGTTGAGTTATGGTCCTTTCAAAATTCTGAATGGAAAATGGTAATGATCTGTCCCAACTGGGGTCAGTAGTAGTTCAATTCCTCACAATGCATTCTAGAAGACATTTTTTTTCTTCCCTGTGTTAGCAGCATTTCTTTATAGTAACCAGTCACCAAGACAACAGTAAAGGCTGTTCCTGTCCCAGCAATTGAACCTGATTTTCTGAAATGTAGTTTGTGGAATCTTCTGTATGCAATTCACACCAGTGAATTTAGTCTGATCTGCTTTTATTGTTTATGTGTCGGAGAATCTTGTTTTTTGGACTAATTCATAAAGTCAGCAGCTGAAGTTGATCCTAACATCAGAACCATTCCATCTAGATCAATGGCATGAGATGAGATAACACCAAGAAAGATTTTAGAAATGTCACAACTGAAATTTTCTTTGCAGTCATTAAATTTTCAGAAATACATCCCTCTGACACAACTCAGCTAATTTCTCATCAGTTATCCAAAGAAAGGTGACTGAGCAGCTCAAGTCATGGCATGTTTGAGGTGGAAGAACAGAAAAGCCTACCTTTATTTATATCAGATATTTTATGACCCCATTATGTCGGAAAGTATTTTACAAGTGTGGTTATTGGATAGAATCTTGCAGAGTGAACAAATGTCTCAATGGAGAGCCCTGCCTCAACTCTGTTTGAGAAAGCCAACCACATTTTGTGCCAATCAGACACAGGCTGTACCCCCATTGTCAAATACCACGGACAGGGTGAGGATTGAAAATCCCACTTGCTGGGATATGTTGATGGAAACCTAGGACTGTAGACAGATCCAGGTGCAGGTGAGTAATGGTGAGCGAGGGTTCAAGAGGAGGAAGTCATAAGGAAAAGAGGGGAGGTACCCTTCCTGCAACTATTTGATGGCATTTTCATGCT
The DNA here is from genome assembly GCF_004010195.1 of Chiloscyllium plagiosum. Classification (NCBI taxonomy): domain Eukaryota; kingdom Metazoa; phylum Chordata; class Chondrichthyes; order Orectolobiformes; family Hemiscylliidae; genus Chiloscyllium; species Chiloscyllium plagiosum. The sequence continues at coordinate 39,144,829 of NC_057735.1, read as the reverse complement.
GCTCAGCCACATACAGAGAACCTGGAAATACTTTAGCCCATCCAACCAAGATGCTATTAGCCAATTAGAGGCCATCAACTCACCATTTTCCATCATTGCCATTGAGAGTGGGACAGTTATCAGTAAAATATCCAGCTAAGGCCTAGGATCGATGAGGAGATATAGCACAGAGAAGTCAAGGCAGGCTAAGGGGTCAGATAAATCCGATCACTGGATGGCTGGGAAAGCAATTAGATGAAATGACAGGTGATGGATCTGAAGCTACACCCCTTTCCTAATCCTAGATCCTCAATCAGGCTGTCGGTCTTCGAATGAGGTGCTTGCAACAAGCAAATGCAAGAAAATTGCTGTCATCAAGGCTGGGACATGGCATAAGCTGTGCCACCTCAAGTGTGAGCTCTATTAATTCCTGCCTGCTTGAATTTAAACGTGAGGAAATTCAGGGCTTAGTTTTTCATATTTCATGTCATCATTCAATGTCCCAGGTGTTGAATTGTCCCATAAGTCAGTAGGTCATGCGATGTTGGATCTGCTGGGTTGTATTACATTGGAATTGTATCTAAGAAGCCTACATGATGAGTGAGTCATTAAGATTTATATCTAGAACTGGCTAAGTCACAAACTACATTTGTCCGATTAAACATGATGAACTCATCATCTGTGAGAGCATTGTAAAATTTATTGCAGATTGTGGCATGCCATCCTGCATAATAGTGAAAGGTCTGTGGAAGAGGAGATACTTAATTCAATTTTTGAATCAAACAGACACCCATGGATATATGCCCATTTGGGGATGATATAATATCTGTGCTGTAAGGAAGCACAATGTAAGTTTGATTAGTATTAAGTCACTTCTATTTTGCAGGTAGCAGTGTGGTTAGTAAGTTTGCAAATGACACCAAAATTGTTATAGTGGACAGTGAAGAAGGTTAGCTAAGATTTCAAAGAAGTCTCAATCAAGAAGTGGCAGATGGAGTTTAATTTAAATAAATGTGAGGTGTTACTTTTTGGTAACAAATCAGGGCAGGACCTACATGGTTAATGGTAGAGCCCTGGGATATGTTGTGAACAGGATATGTTGTGAACCTGGGAGTGTAGGTTCACAATTCCTTGAAATGGCGTCGCATGTAGACAGGATAGTGAAGTAGGCATTTGGCACGTTTGCCTTCAGACCATTGATTATAGGGGTTGAGACGTTATGTTGCGGCTGTACAAGACATTGGTGAGGCCACGTTTGGAATACTGCATACAATTCACGTCTCCCTGTTATAGGAAGGATGTTGTTAAACTAGAAAGGGTGAAGGAAAAGTTTACAAGAGTGTTGCCAGGACTGGAGGATTTGAGTTGTAAGGAGAGGCTGGATAGGGAGTTGACATTTTCCCCTAGAGCATCAGAGGCTGAGGGGTGATCTTATAGAGGTTTATAAAATCATGAGGGGCATCGATAAGGTGAATAGCCAAGGCCTTTTCCCAAGGGTAGAGGAGTCAAAAACTGGAGGATATAGGTTTAAGGTGAGAGGGAACAGATTTAAAAGGGACGTAAGGGGCAACTTTTTCTCACAGAGGGTAATAAGTGTAAAGAATGAGCTGCCAGAGGCAGTGTTAGAGATGGATGCAATTACAACATTTGAAAGATATTTGGACAGGTTCATGAATACAAAATGTTTAGAGGGATGTAGGCCAAATGCAGGCAAATGGGATGAGTTAAGTTTGGGATATCTAGTCAGTGCGGTTGAGTTGCACCAAAGGCTTTGTTTCCATGCTGTATGAGTCTACAACTCTCGCACAATTAGAGATGGGCAATAAATGCTGGACCTGGCCAGCAATGTGCTCATCCCATCATCAAACGCTTTAGGAAAATCCCTCAGTCTGCTCAACAGCTATGTTTAGCCATTTTACTGGGGGAAGGGATGGCGGGAGAGCTGAAGCTTAAAATCAGAAAGAAAATGTTTTTGAAGCAGCACGTTTACAAGGAGTATTTGTGCAAGTTGGGGCCATTCGTTGTCTACCTGCCTATTTTTCCAGCTTACCTCTGGCTCCTTTGCCTAATGTCAAGTTCTTGATCTGACCCCAAATCAGAACCAACCGAATCGTTTCCACCCTGCCCTCTCAAAAGTGTGCCCTGCTCCATGATTCATTGATGAGAGCAAAGAGAAGAAAATGACATGTAACTAAAAGAAACAAAATTGTTGTTGCTACGTAGGAACACTGCACACATGAAGCTGTGAGAATATTCAATATTTGCTCTGCTCAAACAGATCAATGGAAGGGAACATCACAATAGCTATCAGTTCCATTGTATATTTGAACTAACAACTGCTAAATGAATTATAAAGTAGCAGAGAAAAGAAATCTGCAGTTGGATTACTAAATTCCATTTAATGCTGTATTGTGTACTTACCTCTATCTTCACTCAATTCCTCACTCCAATTTAGTAAGACAATCTTTATTCTCTCTTTAATTGGATATATTTCTAGCCTCCCCTGATCTTTTTTTCAGTTCCTACCTGTGCAAACAAATATTATTTTTCATACTGTTCAAGTTATTCAAAGTTGCCAAGTCAGTAAATTTACATACAATATAAGAAGTTGTTATTATAGGCTTATTGTGTGACATTTCAGTGTCAAATAAATGCTAGTCTGGCAAGCCGCACGTTATTAGATTACAAATCATTTTCTCTTGCCCATGAAATATGAGGGACTGTGGCAGGTGTTGTGACTCTGATGCCTGCCCCTCTGAGACTGGTGATGCATATAATCTGGCAGGTTCCCAGGCTGCACAGTATCAGGCTTAGCTTCTGTGCATAGAAAGAATGCTGGATGCCATCTCAGAACCTGCTTGCAATCAGGTGATCTTTCTGAATCATAGCATTATGACTCTCAGGGAATGTTGAACCAGGCAGAAACTTATTAGCATGCTAGGACTGATTTGTGGCATCAGAACTGGGTAGATCCCATGTACTTTTGGTAGTGTTACCCTGACTGCCACCACTGGCACTTTGTGAGATCCGCCACCTCTGCTGGCATGTGGTTCAGAACAAGATTTGTTTGAGTTAGTTTACTCCCACCAATCTCCCTTTGTCTGTACTGTGTCTAGGGCCTGTGTAATGATCACGGATGGAGGTTACACCACTCTAGAGTCTTGACTGAAGAGGCACTGCTGTTAGTTAACAAAATTGGTCATTGCAACAAGTAAAACTACATTATAAGTTGAACATAATGACCAGGTCTCTCATTGAGTAATGAATATGAAGTATATAGACTACAAATCTCAAAGGCTGGCAGATCACATCAAACAACATATCACTTTGACTGTTCACAACAAGCAAGGGACTGACTATAACCAATTAGCCTGCATTTGCAGAACTCACAATATAGCATTCAGCATTTGGTGTGATTCCGCAATTGGGCAGGACTTGCTAAATAATCATGTGGATGTATGAAGAATTACACTAACAATAAATTCAGGACAGTCAGTCGGATTTGTAGAGTTGTACGTTTGTACATACTGTAAGCTACACATGAATACACAGAGCCTATTCATTGCAGATACAAATAATATTTGTACACACTGTACCTGTTTCAACTCAACAAAATGTGTGATAATCATTCTCTATTTCATTTCTCAGGGCAATGGTTTGATCAATCAAAGTCAACCTATATGGAGTAAAATATTAATAAGGTTTAGCAATTAACTGTCAGTCATTATCAACTGGTTCATTCTCCATGGCAACATACCTACCAACCAGAGTCCTTTTGCCAACCAATCAACACTCCTCTTATACAGTATAAATGTGTTTTCCTCTTACTTTGGCTTTTCTTCCAAACTATCCTGATGACAAAAAAAAATTCATAACATGTGTTGACTCTAATTTAGATAGTTCGAAGTAACTTACCAAAGAAACAGAGTGTAGCTGATTTTAGAGCCTATCCTTAATTGATTCTAATGCACAATACCACAAATGCTGGAAGCCTGAACTAAAATATGAAAATTCTAGACAACACTCAGCATGTCGGGCAGCATCTAAGGAAAGAGATGAGCATGTTTACTGTTTCTCTCTGTTGACAGGTGTTCCTGACCTGCTGAGCATTTTACAACATTTTCTCATCTTTAGTGAGGGACTAATTAACTGCAGAGTGATAGTAAGAAAATCACTGACATAGCTAGTAAAGTTAATGGACTACTCAACAACAATCAATATTGCTTTGGAGACTGAGACTCTAATTCTAAACTGGCGATTCATTTCAGTAAACCAATTAACTGAACTTCATGAATCTGCTGGAAATTAATTTGCTTCTTTTCAGAACTATTAATGATTCAGTTTCTATGTCTAAAAATTCTTCAACATAAAATAATGCTACCTAACTTTTCTCATTATATTTTAATGATCATCTTACATTTGTACATTCTAGTTACTTACCTGACCAGTGGAAGGTTTTCCATAACGTATGTTGCCTAAACCTCGTAATTTGGAACAGATCTGTCAATTGTCATTTTAATCTTTTCTGTTCTAAGGAAAAGGCCTTCAGTTTCTCTTTTGTGGCGCTTCCCAAGCTCTTGCCTACTGTGACCCCAGTTGAAGTTTGAAAATGCTGCCATTCTTTGGTGAGAACGATGAGAGTGGTAGGTAGTGAGGCAGAAGCGTATACCTGTGAGAGTTGATGGAGGGGGTGAGGAGGGGGCAGAAGGGGAGTCAAACTCCACATTGACCATTGCTACCTCAGAGCTCATGGCCCAAAATCTCAGCTCATTTGGGGTCCTGGTACCTAATTTGAGAAGTTCTGGTCGAATATCTCACAAATGGGGTGGCACGGTGGCTCAGTGGTTAGCACTGCTGCCTCTTAGCACCAGGGCCCCCAGGTTCAATTCCAGCCTCGGGCGACTGTCTGTGGTTTGCACATTCTCCCCGTGTCTGTGTGGGTTTCCTCCAGGTGCTCCGGTTTCTTCCCACAGTCCAAAAATGTGCAGGCCAGGTGAATTGGCCATGCTAAATTGCTCATAGTCAGAGGGAAATGGGTCTGGATGGGTTACTCTTCAGAGGGTCACTATGGACTAGTTAGGCCGAAGGGCCTGTTTCCACACTGTAGGGAAACTAATCTAATCTAAGCAGTCTCTCATCCTTGGTGCCATGTTAATGATTCACACCATCTTCGTTGCTTCAACATCCTGAGGTGAAGGACACAAAACTATGTTAATGGACAGGATTTCCTTCTAGGATTGAGAAATAGAATTTAGCTTTGTTCCCTACCTCCAGAGGAAAACAATAATTTGACCCAATTTTCATTGTAGGGGGAGGTTGGGACAACCCTTAAATGAGAGAAAGTGAGGGCTGCAGATGCTGGAGGTCAGAGCTGAAAATGTGTTGCTGGAAAAGCGTAGCAGGTCAGGCAGCATCCAAGGAACAGGAGAATCGACGTTTCGGGCATAAGCCCTTCTGAAGAAGGGCTTATGCCCGAAAGTCGATTCTCCTGTTCCTGACCTGCTGCGCTTTTCCAGCAACACATTTTCAGCTCACAACCCTTAAATGAGCCTAGAAATGCACTTGACGTACAATTAATGACTATGGGACTACATTTACACAAAAACAGCCAATAATACGGCTTTTGTTTGCTTTTGTGAATAAAGGTTGCAGATGAATGTAGATAATCTAGATGAATGGGAAAAAGAAATCTGGCAGGCGGAGCATAGCATAGGAAAATATGAAATTGTCCACTTTGGCAAGAAGAATAAATATGCAGATTATTAGTTAAACAATAACAACTTCAGAATTCTGAGGTACAGAGAAATTTAAGTGTTCTGATGCATTAATTCACACAAGGTTGGTATGCAAGCGTAGCATCTAATCAAGAAGGCTAATGGGATGCTGTTCTTTATTACAAGAGGAATAGAATTTACAAGTAAGAATGTTATTCTTCAGTTGCCTCGAATGTTCAGTGGTGCCAATGGTACAAAGATGCCTGGAGAGTATGCCAGTTTTACTCCAGGCAGTGTACCTCTTCTGCCATCTGGAGTAACATTGGGCTGAGAAAGTCAAGAATGTGGATAAGAGTGCCACCCTTCATTGGGCACTACCATCACAAACAACCTCTGTGAGCCTTTGTGCAGAGGGAGCACCTGTGCAGGAGGACCCAGAGACATTGGCTGTGCCAAGAATTTAGATGCAGCAGCCTCTGGAGATGTGCCAATTGGCACCTACAGAAAGGGAGGGTAACAGCTAAGCACAGCAAGCAATTTACCTCCAACTCACCCGCAGCCATCAATACAATATTTCATAGAGGAGGCCGAGCACAATTCCACAGTGTTGGATGGGGTACCAAGTCATTCCCTGGAGTGTGTGATAGGTTAAACCCTAACCTTAATTTTATCTGTAACTCTGTACAGTTTGCCTTCATGAGCACTGTGAAAGTAATGATACATGAAGCCTGATGTGTAACTCACTTTTTATTAATGGCAGGGAGGGTAAAAAGCTATGAAATGGTAAAGGAGAGCGAGAGTTTGCCAATGGTGAAGGTGGAACCTGGAAGATATACTTCAAAGCCACAGCGACTTTAATGGCTCCTAACTGGCCTTGTCGAGCAGTGTTGCAGTACAAGGTCTTTGGTGACAAGGCCCCAAATCTCTGTCAGCATCTACCTGGAGATATGCAGTCTCAGGTGTCACTGGTTCTCAGTCATCTCCAGATAACTGTGTCTTTGCTGAGTGTCTGGTCTCCAGGTCATTCCTGGCCCTTGTCCCTCTCCTGTATCCTCCTAATCCTTGTGCTTCTCCCTTTCCATTGAGGGTTTTGCTCCTCACGAATATTGGTCCCAGCATCTGAGAGCTGTACCCACATTACCAGTTTCTGTTAATTATGGTGGCCAGCTTTGCCCCTTCACTTATGAGCCACTGATGTTTCGAGGGTGATGACACCTTGCACTGCCTACGCACTTACTCCCCACAACCTGCACTGCCCTGATGACATCTGTTCCTTATTGGCCAAGTCTCAATCTGCAGCATTCACCCTGGCAAAGAGCCCAGCTCAGTCCCTGTGAGGGATCAGGACTGGCTCCCAGTTGTGTCTCTGTCTCATTTGCCTAGTCCACCCCAGACAATATGACAAGCCTACAAAAGGTGCAAAAGAGCCACCCAAGCAAGCTCGCAACAAGTTCTTTAACGACCTTAACTAATGCAGTAACAAAAATAGAAATTTCTGGAAAAACTCAGCAGGTCTGGCAGCATCTGTGAAGAGAAATCAGAGTTAATGCTTCGGGTCGAGTGACTCTTCCTCAGAACTGAAAGTAGCTCGGAAAATGTCAGTTTATATGCCGTGTGTGTTCATTCTGGACTCAGCAACTTGGTGCCCCCTGACTCAGACCCTGGTGAAAACTGACAGTGACAATGCTGAGAAACTCACTTGCTGGTATTTTCAGATTTTCAGCACTCGCTGACCCCTAGTGAGTTTTAAAAAATTAATTCAATACAATAACTGCAGTCCAATCAATCGTGCATTTAGATTTAGTGTAAATGATCTTTACACTTTCCTCAGCACAATCCAATTTAGAAAAGCTAGGATTCCAGATATCCTTTCTTTTAACAATTTCCCACTTCCTGCATTTTTAAAGATGCAAGCTAAAACCAAATTGGTCTCTCATATCGCCATCTCACTCTGCTTGTAGATTTTTCTAATCAGCCTGTTCAGTGATGTTATTACAGAAAATAAAAAAGGGATGATCACCTTATTGGGTTTGTAAGCTAGAACCCGTAATAGTCAGTGGGGAATTGAGAAAGAAATTTCTAAGGAGCTCTGAAATATCTGAAAGAGTAATAGGGTGTTTATGGTAGGGGATTTTAAATTTCCAAACATAGACTGAGACTGTCATTGTGTTCAGGGTTTAGATGGAGAGAAATTTGTTAAGTGTATACAAGAACATTTTCTGATTCAGTATGTGGATGTACCTACTAGAGAAGGTGCGAAACTTGACCTACTCTTGGGAAATAAGGCAGGGCAGGTGACTGAGGTGTAACTGGGGAGCACTTTGTGGCCAGAGATCATAATTTTATTAGTTTTAAAATATGATGGAATAGGATAGACCAGACCTAAAAGTTAAACTTCTAAATTGGAAAAAGGCCAATTTTAATGGTAATGGACAAGAACTTTCAGAAGTTGATTTGGGAGCTGATGTTCGCAGGTAAAGGGATGGCTGAAAAAAAGGAAGCCTTCAAAAATGAAATAGTGAGAGTCCAGAGACAGTATGTTCCTGTTAGGGTAAAAGGCAAGGCTTGTAGGTGTAGGAAATGCTGGATAACTAGAGAAATTGAGGCTTTGGTTAAGAAAAAGAAGGAAGCATATGTCAGGTATAGAGAGCAGAGATCAAGTAAATCCTTAGAAGAGTAAAAAGGAAGTAGGTGTATATTTAAGAGGGACATCAGGAGGGAAAAAAAGGGGATATGAGATAAGCTTTAGAGAATAGGATTAAGGAGAATCCAAAAGGATTTTATAAATACGTTAAGGGCAAGGGGGTAACAGGGAGAAAATAGGGCCCTTCAAAGATCAGCAAGGCAGCCTTTGTATGGAGCCACGTGAGACGGGGAGACGCTAAATGAGTATTTTGCATCAGTGTTAACTGTGGAGATGGACATGGAAGATATACAATGTGGAGGAATAAATGGTGACATCATGAAAAATGTCCATATTATCAAGGAGGAGGCACTGGATGTCTTAAAATGCATAAAGATGGATTAATCTCCAGGCCTGATCAAGTGTACCCTAAATCTCTATGGGAAGGTAGGGAAGTGATCGCTGGGCCTCCTGCTGAGATACTTGTATCATCAATAGGTATAGGTGAAGTGTTGGAAGACTGGAAGTTGGCTAACATGGTGATACTATTTAAGAAAGGTGGTAAGAAAAAGGCAGGGAACTATAGACCAGTGAGCCTGACATCGGTGATGGGGAAGTTGTTGGAGGGAATCCTGAGGGACAAGATTTACAAGTATTTGGAAAGCCAAAAACCGATTCGGGATAGTCAACATGGCTTTGTGCATGAGAAATGTGAACCTGATCTATATGGGCTTCAGTAAGGCGTTCATCAAGTTCCTTATGGTTAGCATGGTTACATCACATGGAATACAGGGAGAGCTAGCCATTTGGGAGGTGTGGTGGCTCAGTGGTTAGCACTGCTGTCTCATAGCACCAGGGACCTGGATTCGATTCCAGCCTCCGGTGACTGTCTGGGTAGAGTTTGCCCATTCTCCCCGTGTCTGTATGGGTTTCTTCCGTGTGCTCTGATTTCTTCCCACAATCCAAAGATGTACAGATTAGGTGAATTGGCTGTGCTAAATTGTCCACAGTGTTCAGGGACATAAAGGCTGGGTGCATTAGTCAGGGGTTAAATGTAGGGGAACGGGTCTGGGTGAATTGCTTTTCAGAAAGTCGGCATGAGCTTGTTGGGGCAAAGGGCCTGTTTCCACACTGTGGGGATTCTATGATCTATGATTTGGATACAGAACTCACTCAAAGGGAAAAGACAGAGATTGGTGGTGGAGGGTTGCCTTTCAGACTGGAAGCCTATGACCAATGGTGTGCCACAAGGATCCATGATAGGTCCACTAATTTTTGGCATTTATATAAATGATTTGGATGTGAACATGGGAGGTATAGTTAGTAAGTTTGCAGATGACACCAAAATTGGAGATGTAGAGGACAGCGAAGAAGGTTACCTCAGATTACATCGGGATCTTGATCAGATGGGCCAATGGGTCAAGGAGTGGCAGATGGAGTTTATTTTATAAAAATGTGAGGTGCTGCATTTTGGAAAGGCAGGGATGAACTTATACAGTTAATGGTAAGGTCCTGGGGAGTGTTGCTGAACAAAGAGACCTTGGAGTGCAGGTTCATAGCTCCTTGAAAGTGGAGTTGCAGGTAGATAGGATAGTGAAGAAGATGTTTAGTATGCTTTCCTTTATTGGTCAGAGTATTGTGAGTTGTGAGGTCATGTTGCGGCTGTACAGGACATTGGTTAGGCCACTTTTGGAATATTGCGTGCAATTCTGGTTTCCCTCTGATAGGAAGGATGTTGTGAAACTTGAAAGGGTACAGAAAGGATTTGCAAGGATGTTGCCAGGGTTGGAGAATTTGAGCTATGGGGAGAGGTTGAATAGGCTGGGGCTGTTTTCCCTGGAGTGTCGGAGGCTGAGGAGTGACCTTATAGAGGTTTACAAAATCATGAGGGGCATGGATAGGGTAAATAGACAAGGTCCTTTCCCTGGGATGGGAGAGTCCAGAACTAGAGGGCAGAGGTTTAGAGTGAGAGGGGAAAGATATAAAACACACCTAATGGGCAACTTTTTCAAGCAGATTGTAGTGCGTGTATGGAATGAGCTGCCAGATGAAGTGGTGGAGGCTGGTACAATTACAACATTTAAAAGGCATCTGGATGGGTATTTGAATAGGAAAGGTTTGGAGGGATAGGGACCAAGCACTATCAAATGGGACTTGATTAGTTTCTGATATCTGGTTGGCATGGATGAGTTAGACCAAAGGATCTGTTTCCGCGTTGTACATGTCTATGACCTCTAGAGCAGGTGGCGTTGAACTGGGCCTCCCACCCCAGAGGTAGGGGCACTGAAACTGCTGCACAAGCACCCCAAGTTGCTTGTATAATTTCCTTGACTGGTCAAACATAAGCTCCAGACCACACTTTGGTTCTCAAATTCAAAGGGTAGTCCTGTGAGATATGAACATGCCCAGAGCTGTCCAACACAAAATACATGACATTGCACTTGTCAGCATTGCCCATACAAGGACCCATCTCCGACTGATTTCAATCATCTTGCAGCTTTTTGATTTGAAGGATTGATTCTAGTTTCTTGATGAATTAGCTGATTGTATTAAGGGTCAGAAAAGTCATCCTGATTGGGGAAAAAATAACAAAGAACTTGTGGATGCTGGAAATCAGAAACAAAACCAGAACTTGCTGAAGAAACTCAGCAGGTCTGGCAGCATCTGTGGACAGAAGGCAGAGCTAATGTTTTGGATCCAGTAACATGTCTTCACAACTGATGGTAGTTGGGAAAAGGATGGTATATACAGTGCAGATGGGCGAGGGGTAGGGGGAGAGGAGTAAACGATAAATGGAGATGGAGCCCAGAGAGAGAGAGAGAGCAAGTGGACAGACCTCTGTACTGCACAGACCATATCGTTCAAGAGACTTGTGCTACAATGTACAATTGTGTGGAATTTGACGTGACCAGACCTCCCTTCCTGCTGCAATTGCACAGCCTCATGATACTGAAAGACTGGGATCCCATACAAATAATTAACTATTAGAAAGAAGCAAACTCTGAACCACTGGGGTAAGTCAGTAGATGAGGCGAGAAAGTTGAAGGGAAGAGAAGAATAAATAGCCTTAAAAAATTAAAGGAGTGTAATGAAAACAGATACATTTTTATCCAGAAACGTTTTTAATGTTCACAATGACATTAGCATTGTGAAATGCCTGAGGAGCTCAAAGTTCAATATTTACTTTAGCTGCTGTTGGAGAACAACAAACATATTTGCATTTATGTTGTTAAATATCAGAATATCAACTACAATCACTTAAAAAGGCAATAGCATAATTATGTTCTGAACAGAAATGATTAGGGAAATATTTTGGCACATGCCCAAATACACTTCTGTGAAGTGTATAGTATTCCATATTAAAGTGTTAGTAACATTTTATAATCAAAACTACATAATTGCTGTTATTTCTAAGGGTCCCCTGTGTTCTGTCCCATGGAAAACAATGGAAGCACACCCAGGACAGCAAAAATACAGCACATACTGACCGGTCAGTATGACTTTTCACCAAGCAGTAGTGCTCCAGTAGTTTCTAACAGAAGGGATAGAATTTTTCAACATGAAACTCATGAGAAAGAACAACCCGGGCATTAAGGGGCATTAGTTTCATTTTATTTGTGATAGTGCTACATTTCATTTTCAACATTCTCAATACCATTAAAAAACCTTCCAATCACACCATTGTTCCTTGCTGCCAGGACTTGGTTGGGATCAGGAACTCACTATGGTAAAAAGAAAAAAGAACCAATTTTCATACAGTACCTTTCAAATCTCCAGGCCGCTCCAGAGTACAGTACACATGTAATACTTATTGAAATAATGCCACTGTTGTTGCATTATTAAATATAATAGCCACATTATCCACAAGGTCTCTCAAAGAATATTGGGATAAATAATCAGCTAGTCTATTGATTGATTTGTCCCGGGGGTTAACTATTTGCAAGCACACCGGAGAAAACCAATTAGTTCAAAGTCTGTGAGAAGATTTGTAGCTCAGGTGCTCGTTGTTGTGGTTCTGTTCGCCGAGCTGGGAATTTGTGTTGCAGACAGGGGACGAAACGTCTGCAACACAAATTCCCAGCTCGGCGAACAGAACCACAACAAAAACCAATTAGTGCTCAGATCCTGAAAAATGAGAGTGGGAGTAGATTTTAATTTGAGTCGTAAAATTGAATTGTCGAGGTGGGAGAAGGATTGTGAAGAAACATAGTGGAGATCTGCCCTGCCAATTATTTCTAGCATTGCATGTGCTGATCACCATAATTGGAAGGGTGATAGTATGGGTGTCCAGTGTGTAGAACAGGAATAAGCAGATTATGGGATCAGACAACATGCAGTGCACAACCTGTGATTTTTGGCTTCATTAGTCCTGTGGCCCTGTATTAAATATATACACACATTCAGCTGCATGAGGAATCCCTACCCCACCTGTTGCCTGCATTATTTAAAGGTATCATCCTCCAACTTTCTAGTGAAGAGGTGCTGTTGCAGCTAGTGAAAGTTCTGTATTGTCGGTGGAGTTGACAAGAATGTCTTGTGTTCACAAGTGACTTTTAGAAAGGACGCTGAGCACATTTGGTCCCAAAAAAAAGGAATTTTGATGACAATGTAGGAGACATGGTTAGTATGGTTTGTGGATGACACCAAAATTTGTGGCATAGTGGTTAGTGAAGAAGATTATCTAAGATTACAAAGGGATCTTGGTCAATCATGCAATTGGACTGAGGAGTAGCAGATCAAGTTTAATTTGGATAAATGTGAGGTATTGCATTTTGGTAAAACAACGGCAAAACTTATAGAACTAATGGTAGGGCTCTAGGTAGTGTTGTCAAACAGAGGAACCTAAGGGTTCAGATACATAGATCTTTGGAAGTTACATCACAGGTAGACAGTGTGATTAAGAAGACATTTAGCACCCTTGCCTCTATTGCTCACTCTGTTGAGTATAGGAGTTGGGATTTTATTGCTGGAACAGCACAGCAGGTCAGGCAGCATCCAGGGAACAGGAGATTCGACGTTTCGGGCACAGGCCCTTCTTCAGGAATGAGCAGAGAGTGTTCAGCAGGAGAAGATAAAAGGTAGGGAGGAGGGACTTGGAGGAGGGGAGTTGGAAATGTGATAGGTGGAAAGAGGTCAAGGTGAGGGTGATAGGTCGGAGTAGGATGGAGGCGGAGAGGACAAGAAGAAGACTGCAGGACAGGAAGGCGGTGCCGGGCGGGAGGGACCCGGCGGAGACAAGGTGGGGGGAGGGGGGAAGAAGAAACTGGTGAAGTCCAAGTTCATCCCCTGTGATTGGAGGGTTCCCAGTCGGAAGATAAGACGCTCCTCCTCCGACCGTCGCGTTGTTGTGGTTTGGCGGTGGATGAGTCCAATGACCTGCATATCCTCGGTGGAGTGGGAGGGGGAGTTGAAATGCTGTGCTACAGGGTGGTTGGGTTGGTTCATCCGGGTGGCCCAGAGGTGCTCTCTGAATCGCTCCGCAAGTAGGCGGCCTGTCTCCCCAATATAGAGGAGGCCACACCGGCTGCAGCGGATGCAGTAGATGATGTGGGTGGAGGTGCAGGTGAATCTGTGGCGGATATGGAAGTTTCCTTTGGGGACTTGGAGA
>NC_057735.1:39007665-39129832 GCF_004010195.1 Chiloscyllium plagiosum | reverse complement strand
ACCAACCCCACCAACCTGTGGCACAGCATTTCAACTCCCCCTCCCACTCCCCCGAGGATATGCAGGTCATTGGACTCATCCACCGCCAAACCACAACAACCCGACGGTCGGAGGAGGAGCGTCTTATCTTCCGACTGGGATCCCTCCAACCGCAGGGGATGAACTTGGACTTCACCAGTTTCTTCATCCCCCCTCCCCCCACCGTGTCTCAGCCGGATCCCTCCAGCCCGGCACCGCTTCCTGACCTGCAGTCTTCTTCTTGACCTCTCCGCCTCCATCCTACTCCGACCTATCACCCTCACCTTGACCTCTTTCCACCTATCACATTTCCAACGCCCCTCCTCCAAGTCCCTCCTCCCTACCTTTTATCTTCTCCTGCTGAACACTCTCTGCTCATTCCTGAAGAAGGGCCTGTGCCCGAAACGTCAAATCTCCTGTTCCCTGGATGCTGCCTGACCTGCTGTGCTGTTCCAGCAATAAAGTTTCAACTTTGATCTCCAGCATCTGCAGACCTCACTTTCTCCTATAGGAGTTGGGATGTCATGCTGAGATTGTACAGGACATTGGTGAGGCCACGTTTGGAGGGCTGCTTACAGTTCTGGTAACCCTGTTATAGGAAGGATAATATTAAATTGGAGAGCATTCAGAAAATATTTACCAGGATGTTGCCAGGGATGGTGAGTTTGTGTTACAAGAATTGGCTGGGATTTGTTTTTCGCTGGTGTGTAGGGGTGACCTTATACAAGTTTATAAGTTAATGAGGGACATAGATAAGGTGAATAGCAAAGGTATTTTCCCTAGAGTATTGAAGTTCAAAACTAAGGAGCATATTTTTAAGATGAGAGGAGAAAGTTTGAAAAGGGACATGAGGGGCAACTTTTTTTTAAACACAGAGGGTGGTTCATATCTGGAATCAACTACCAAAGGAAGTGGTAGATGCAGGTACAATTACAACATTTAAAATATATTTGGATAAGTACATGACTAGGAAAGGTTTAGAAGGAAATGAGCCAAACAGAGGGGTCAGAGGGGTGGGACTATTTTAGTTTGGGAAATTAGATCAGCATGGATGAGTTGGACCAAAGGATCTTTCTGTGCTATATGACTGTCTCTTTTTAGTGATGTTAAATACGTAATAAATATTGGCAAGGGGATAACTCCCCTGGTTTTGTTCAAAACACTGCTATGGGAATTTTATGCCCAGTTGAGAGAGTTTTGGTTCAAAGGCCTCATCTGGAAGTCAGCCAATTCAACAGTGTAGCAATCAGAGTACTTAACTTTAGTGTTAACTTGGATTTTGAGCTTAGGTCCCTGGACAGGAAAATGAACCCACTTTCTTACTATATAGCGCTACAGTAAATGCTACCAAATGAGCAATCTAGCCATTGCTTTGTACTCCAAAACTGCAGAATGAATAATTCAAACACCACAATGAGCAACTTGTTTGGCACCAGAAGATTTATTATATTGCTTAATATTTACACAAGCAAGACTTAAGCTTGAAGGTAAAATTGAAACTAGGATATTAAGGTGACACAATGATATTTCATAACTGGAACAGGAAAAAATTCTAACACCCAAAGGAAATCCAGTTAAAAAGTTCACCTTGAAACAGATGCAGTAAAAAAGGATTTGACAGAGGATGAGTTCTTGCTGTTTTGCAACATATGGACAAGAAATCATTTGATGACCCACCAAGTTTATGCCTTCCAAAAGATCCGCATGTAGGGCAGGTGATCTGTGGTAATGTGAAATATTGCTGTGAGTGCCAGCTGAATGTGTGGCTTAACCATGTACTAGTCTATATGCAGATTTCAGCTGTAAATCACTGTTCTTAATTTATACATAATGCAAAGTAATATATATCACCCAGAATCTATTCAATATGAAGACAAGAAAGTCTTGCATTCATATTGTCCTTCAGGATCCTGGGACATCCTAATGTTGATAACATACTTTTTTTTTTGAAGTGCAGAAACCATTGAAATAAACAGAAACTAAGCAGACAACTTAGTAATGTCGCAGTAAGCAGTAATGAGACAAATGGCGAAAATAATCCATTTGACTGGTGTGGATGGAGGAGTGTGCAGATTTTCTTAAGACTGCGTTCACAAGATTTGGCAAAAATAATTTCTATGTCAACGTGGCAACGTTTGGCATACGTAAGTACATTTATGCGCACCTGTCTCAATGTACCCATGCATTTGCTTATATGTTTGGGAATTCATACAATTCTTTGTAACTGTTTGTATAACCCTATCTGAGTTCACTTTTCCTGTATATTAATCAGGTGTCAAGGTCACCAATTTCCCAGGCAAAAAGTAAACTAACATTGGATTATTCTTCTATTTTCACGACTTTGCAATTTCCACTGCGATTTGACATTGAGAGTAATTTTGGCATATGACAGGGAGAAATGTAAATGTAGGAATCTTTTCCTGACCTCTCCTTTAGTAAACTATTCTGCTAGGTAAAACCAGCATGCACAGTGCACACAAAGTACAAAGAGAGGTATTGATGAAAAACATTTCAGTATTAATCTCCAGCATCATGACATATTACCAGTGTTAAAATTCTGCTGTTATAGCATGCCAACTTTAGAGCAATCTACAGAAAATTAGTGAGAAACCTTGTGCATGTGAACTCCAGCCAATATCATTCCAGAAGAATGGGTTTCAAGTTTACAGACTGCGACAACAAAAGGAAATAAATCCATTTTCACAAAGCTTTAGATTCACTTATGCTAATCTAGAAATTTTTTTACTGCTAGTCGCATTTCTGGTATTACTTTTAATGACTTAACATGTTTCCATTTTCATCATATGTTTTAGTTACTTTTAAAAACTTTTGTTGTCATTTTACACTGTGGAAATACACTGCAATACTTTACTGTACAATGATGAGGCACAAAGGAATTTTGTGACCAAAGCCTGAATTGTTGAGAATATGGTATGAGTTTTGCTTTTAAAAAGTCAGCCATTTTGGGGAAATCTTCAGTCATTCTGGGAAGTAACACAGGGCAGAGAAGCCATCCATCAAAATTCCAACCTTAAAATTAGCCACAGCAATTTCCCTAAGTCCCCTAATCATGCTGCATTTATGTAAGGTATGAGTATGATTTAATTCAAGTCCACAAAGTTGGAAGGAACAGAGGAGGAGATGGAAGTGGGGGTCAGTAAGTGAGGGGAAAAAAGGGTAGATTGAGGGAGGGAAGAGAAAGTGGGAGATAAAAGGGAGAAGAGAGTGAAGAGTGTCAAAACGGACAAGTGACAGATAGGAGAGGCAGAGAGTTGGAAAGAGAACAAAATGCTACAGAGTTTTCCAGCAAACATTTCCTGAAATATTGAGACTTATTGCACCCGACATAAATGCACCATTATATTGGGAAGGTGAAGGGAAAGAAGATATGCGACAATAATCAGTGCTCACGACAATGAAGCTTGGTGTTGTGTAATGAAACGGTTCAGAAATAGTTAAATATTGGAGATGCATTAAACTCCATCGCCATAGAGTCATACAGCAAGGAAACAAACCCTTTGGTCCAACTCATCCAAACTAAATAGTCCCATTTACCTGCATTTGGCCCATATCCTCTGAACCTTTCCTATCATATATATGTCCAAATGTGTTTTAAATGTTGTATTGATACCTGGATCTACTACTTCCTCTGGCATTTAATTCCATACATGAACCACTCTGTGTGGAAAATGTTGCCTCTTGTGCCCCTTTTAAATCTTTCTCTCTGGAAATCCAAGATGGCGGTGGTTTGAGAGGTCTGCTGTGCCATACCCCGGGCAAGGTGGACCTTTACCTCACCACCCCCACTCCCCCTTCGCTAACCACCCCGAGGAGAAAATTGATAATATAGTGTCATTGAATATCTAGAGCTTCTAAAACTGATGTGAAAGCTCTGAGAGCAGAATGAAGTTGAATAAAGGAAAAGGGGTGAAAGGTGTACAGCAGGCAGGGCACTCCCCTACTAGGTCGGGGGTACCCGTAGCCATTGCTCAAACTCCCGTGGCGGTTCCTTTGGGTTCAGCGGAGCAGCAGTGTTTACTCTCGAAGTTTAGCAAGCTCCAAGAAAAAGTTGAGGCAGTGCTGGAGCTGATCTCTGCCATGCTGAAGAAGCATGAGCAGGAGATTCAAACACTGGACCGCAGCATCGGAGACCGTCGCGAAGGACTCGGGAAAATGGATCCGAATGCTGGAAGGCCGGGTTCAGGTCCTTCAACAACAAGTGGATGACCTTGACAATAAAAGCCAAAGAGAAAACTTATGGCTCGTGGGTCTCCCGGAGCGTCGGGAAGGTGATGATCTTGTTGGATTCCTGGAGAAGTTTGCTCCCAAAGTTCCTGGGGCTGGAGGTAGCATTGGGCAAGGTGAGTGTGGAGTGGGCCCACCGGATTCCAATGCACAGGTCTTGCTCGGATCTGCACCCCACCCAGTCCTAGTGCGACTCCAGCACTATTAAGAAAAATAGCTAATAATTGAAACAGCAAGAAAACTGGGAAAAGATCCATGGGCTTTAATACACAAAGGCACAAGAATAGTGCCCTTTCAAGACTTTTCTGGAGCCATAATTTAAAAAGAGAAAGGCATTTGATGAAGTCAAGAGGAAATTAAGGGACCTAAACATTCAATATTCCTTGAGGAACCTGGCGGTGTTGTGTTTTGCTTACAGAGGGACGGTCTATAATTTCAATTTGGCAGAAAAGGCAAAGGACTTTATGAACTCTTTGAAATAAAGGACGCAGGTTCAGGGTGGGGTAAAAAGGGCACCATCATGGACAATGGTATAGTTTTTCTTTACTTTCCCTGCTCCTTTTTTTTCACTCTCCCTTTTTGTGATTATTGGTCTTACAGATTCTGTACTGCCTTGGTGTAAAACCTGATTTATTTAACATTTTGATCAGTTGGTTATTATCTGGGTGGGGGGTTTGCTGTTCTTTTCTGGATTGGGTTGGCTATATCTGTGGTTAAGATGTATGGAGAAGAGGTGTACACCGGGGAGGGTGGGCATCCATTTTTAACTCTCAGTAATGTAAATAACATAGAACATTATAGCGCAGTACAGGCCCTTCAGCCCTCTATGTTGCGTAGCCCTGTGAAACCAATCTGAAGGCCATCTAATCTACACTATTCCATTCTCGTCCATATGCCTATCCAATGATCATTTAAATGCCCTAAAGTTGGCGAGTCTGCTACTGTTGCAGGCAGTGTGTTCCATGCCCCTACTACTCTCTGAGTAAAGAAACTACCTCTGACATCTGTCCTGTATCTATCACCCCTCGACTTGAAGCTATGCCCCCTCATGCTAGCCATCACCATCCTCAGAAAAAGGCTCTCACTGCCCACCCAATCTAACCCGCTGATTATCTTATATGTCTCAATTAGGTCACCTCTCAACCTTTTCTCTAATGAAAACAGCCTCAAGCACCTCAACTTTTCCTCATAAGACCTTCCCTCCATACCGGGCAACATCCTAGTAAATCTCCTCTGAACACTTTCCAAAGCTTCCACGTCCTTCCTATAATGTGGTGATCAGAACTGCATGCAATTCTCCAAGTGTGGCTGCACCAGAGTTTTATATAGTTGCAGCATGACCTCATGGTTCTGAAACTCAATCCCTCTACTAATAAAAGCTAACACACCATATGTCTTCTTAACAGCCCTATCAACCTGGGTGGCAACTTTGAGGGATATATGTACATGGACACTGAGATTTCTCTGCTCATTTACACTACCAAGAATCTTACCATTTGCCCAGTGCTCTGCATTCCTGTTACTCCTTCTGAAGTGAATCACCTCACACTTTTCTGCATTAAACTCCATTTGTCACCTCTCAGCCCAGCTCTGCAACTTATCTATGTCCCACTGTAACCTACAACATCCTTCAGCACTATTCACAACTGTACCGACAATAGTGTCGTCTGCAAATTTACTAACCCATCCTTCAACACCCTTATCCAGGCCATTTATAAAAATGACAAACAGCAGTGGACCCAAAACAGATTCTTGCAGTACACCACTGGTAACTGAACTCCAGGATTAACATATCCCATGAACCACCACCCTCTGTCTTCTTTCAGCAAGCCAAGCTCTGATCCAAACCGCTAAATTGTCCTCAATCACATGCCTCCATATTTTGTGCAGTAGCTTACCATGGGGAACCTTATAAAATCCCTTACTGAAATCCATACACACCACATCAACAGTTTTACCCTCATCCACCTGTTTGGTCGCCTTCTTAAAAAACTCAGTAAGTTTTGTGAGGCATGATCTATCCTTCACGAAAACATGTTGACTATCCCTAATCAACTCATTCCTATTGAGATGATTATAAATCCTATCTCTTATTACCTTCTCCAACACTTTACCCACAACTGAAGTAAGGCTCACTGGTCTATAATTACCAGGGTTGTCTCTACTCCCCTTCTTGAACAAGGGAACATTTGCTATCCTCCAGTCTTCTGGCACTATTCCTGTAGACAGCAACGACATGTATTATTTGTCTGTGAATTGCCTGGGACTGGAGCATAGTCTCAGCTGGAAGGAGCCAGGATGATTGCAAGAATTGGGAGTAATGCCCCCCTATGAGCAAGGGGAGGGATCTCTAGTGAATTGGGTTTATTTGGGCGTTTGTTTAAGTTAAATGTAGTGGTTGGTTTTTAAGTTATGATAGCTTTCATATGAGTAGTTTTTAAATTTTATAGAGTTAATTTTTTTTGCTCGCTGCACCTCAGATAAACTTCCTCTTGGGAAACCATGGGCTGCCCTGGGTGACAATGGCTACTGATTCGTTCAGATGGTGCACCTGGAATGTAAAAGGGAGCCATTCCCCCATTAAAAGAAAGAAGATGCTTTCAAGCCTTAGGAAGGAAAGGGTGAACATCGCCCTGCTGCAGGAGATGCATTTAACTGATAAGGAACATCTGAAACTGCAGCAGGGGAGTTATGATCAGGTATTCTTCTCCTCCTTTAGCTCCAAGAGTAGAGGAGTGGCTATACCAGTAAAAAGGAACCTCCCATTCTAGATAACTGAGCAAATTAAGGAGGAACATGGACGGTTCATCATTCTTAAAGCTCTAATACACAGAGAAGAGTACAGTATCCTGAATGTTTATTGTCCCCTGGCGCACCCTCTTAAATTTCTAATTGATGCAGTTGCTAAATTAATGAATCTTGGGATGTGCCGTACAATCATAGGTGGGGATTTTAACCACCTAATGGATCCCAGAGTAGACAGGATGCCAGGGGCCCAGTGGGCACACCCGTACAACCTAGACATTTGGTGGACTTATGTGAGGAGTTGGGATTGATGGATGCATGGAGGTATCTTCACTCTAATGGAAGACACTTTACTTTCTATTCCAAACCACACAAGCGCCACACATGAACGGACATGTTCCTTATGCCATCGGTTTGTTTGGACAGAACATTGGTGTGCAAAATTGGGAATATAACTATCTCGAGCCATGCGCCAGTGTATTTAGATGTTAAAATCAAGGGTGGCAGAATAGATGCATGGCACTGGCGCATGGACCCATTCCTGTTAAGGGATAGCAAATTTGTTGAGTACATTACAAGAGAGCTCAGGGCCTTCTGGGATATCAACTTGAGAACGGCCAGTAATTCATCGGTACTTTGAGAGATCAGTAAGGCATATTTACAGGGACTAGGAGAAAGTGAGGACTGCAGATGCTGGAGATCAGAGCTGAAAATGTGTTGCTGGAAAAGCGCAGCAGGTCAGGCAGCATCCAAGGGGCAGGAGAATTGACATTTCGGGCATGAGTCCTTCTTCAGGAACCTGAAGAAGGGCTCAAGCCCGAAACGTCGATTCTCCTGCTCCTTGGATGCTGCCTGACCTGCTGCGCTTTTCCAGCAACACATTTTCAGCATATTTACAGGGTCTGACCATTTTATATTCAATGACTAGAAAGAGGCAAAGGGGGGGAGCAGCAATGGATGCTGGAGGCCCAGCTGAAGGTAACTAAGGAAGTATAATAGACCTTCAGTGGTCAAGCTACAGTGGGTCACGGCTTTCCAGGCTGCTCTTGACTCAGTGAACACTCAGGTGGCAAAAGAAGAGGTCTCCTTTACTAAACAAAGATTGTTTGAATTTGGAGATAAGCCAGGTAGATATCTGGCTTATCTAGCTAGAAAGAAAAGTGCTTTGCAAACCATTATAGCTAGCAGAGAGAGGGCTTGCACTGTGTCACAAATCTAGTCCCTTTTATTCTAAAAGCTGTTCCTTGGCTCAAGGAGACTCTGTCCTTGACTTTTTTTCAGAGGGGCAGTAAAGCCGGCCAGGCTCCGATCAGTCTGGTTTGGTACAGAGATGAAAAGGATTTTGAGAGGCTTTATGTTTAAATGTAAACAGATGAGACTTCAGACCAAAGTAGTCATGTTTTAGAAGTGACCTGTATAACGAAAGGGGAGTGGTCAGCTCTTTAGCAAGCTGAGCTGAGCTGAGCTGTTTTAGTTCAATCTTGAACTGTGAAGTTCAACAGTGAGCTGTGTGGAAACTCTCTCTCTTTTCTGCCCTTCAACTTCAACCTGTAAGCACATGTTCCATTTTTAAAGGGAGTTTGCTTATTGGGACTGTTGTGTCCATTTGGAACAGCATAAATAAGTCTAGTTGGATAGACCGAGTTCTGTAGGGCTCTTTATTCTGATCTTTGTGCTTCATTGTGTAATTTTGTGAATACTTTTGTCAGTTTTAGAATCTAGTAGTCAACCTACCTAACTTTCTCTGGGTAATTTTCACTGTATACTTACCAAAAAGAATTGCAAAGTTATGGTCTGGAGCTGCCTGCTTGAGAATGTTTTGATTGGTCTGGCCTAGCCCATAACCACAGTTACCTGTGAGTTGAAGATCAATGCTAGACTTCAGGAATATTTTGCAGAGTTATACCAGTCCAAGGCTGGCGAAGATAATGCAGCAAGAATTCAGTCCTTTTTTGAGAACCTGGACATTAATAGGCTTCCCTATTAAATGCACCTATGACGATACAAGAGGTGCAGGAAACAATAATACATCTCCAGGGTTGCAAAGCATTGGGGCTAGATGGATTCCTGAGGAGTTTTATAAGAAATTCATAAATGTGTTGGCAGATGTACAGTCATTCATATACTCAGGATTGTCTCCCGCCCTCTCTTAGGGAAGCTAATATCTCTCTCATTTTAAAGAAGGGGAAAGACCCAGAAGAATGTGCTTCATACAGACCAATTTTATTATAGAATGTGGACTTTAAAATTCTGTCAAAGGTGCTGGCCTTGAGGTTGGAAAAGGTATTGCCCTATATTATTAAAGAAGATCAGATAGGTTTTATGAAGGGCTGTAGCTCCTCCAACAATATCACTGAACATAGTGCAGGTATGCCAGCAAACATTGATCCCAGGTTTGGTGGTCTCCATGGAAGCAGAAAAGGCGTTTGACCTGATAGAATGGCCGTAGCTGTTTGGGGTCCTAGAGCACTTTGATCTGGGGCGTGCCTTTGCTTGGTGAGTGGCGGTATTTTATAACGATCCTAAGGCTGCAGTCATTACAAACGGTACTAAGTCAGATAACTTTACCATTGGGTGAAGTAGCTGACAGGGATATCCTCCCTCACCGCTGTTGTTTACCTTAGTCATTTGCCGAGACTATCAGGAGGGACCC
The DNA here is from genome assembly GCF_004010195.1 of Chiloscyllium plagiosum. Taxonomy (NCBI): domain Eukaryota; kingdom Metazoa; phylum Chordata; class Chondrichthyes; order Orectolobiformes; family Hemiscylliidae; genus Chiloscyllium; species Chiloscyllium plagiosum. The sequence goes on along the minus strand of NC_057735.1, from coordinate 39,120,171 downwards.
TGACATAGTGGCACAAAGTGTGGGAATGGGGAAGCATAAGATCACCCTATACGCTGACAATGTCCTTTTGCTTTTGGCCAATCCGGAAAAATCCGCACCCTGATTGATACAAAAAATTAATTTATCTGGCAGTTTTTCGGGAGGCAGGATCAAATTCACAAAATCAGAATCCATGCCGGCGGGGAGTTAGTGGAAATGCCTGATTTGAAGGATGGAATGCAGTTCCCATTTAGATCGCCATTTACAATAAAATTTTTGTATTTGGGAATTTTTATTAACCCTGCCTTCCACAAGCTGTATAAAACAAACTATGCACAATCACTGGAGAGGATAAAACAATTTGCAGTGGTGGGAGGGATTACAGTTATCGCGGTTAGGCCAAATAGCCCTGATTAAAATGAATGCTCTTCCTCACATGTTGTACCTTATAAGAATGCTCCTGTTGTTGCTACCCAGATGAGCGTTACAGAGACTCAATGGTTGGCTTGAATCCCTCATTTGGTGTTGCTGGCACCCCCTAATTAAATTTAAGAAATTGCAACTCCCGCAAGGTGAGGTTGGACCTTCCAGACTTGGAGATATCAAATAAGCACCCTGTTAGCGTATGTGGGTGACTGGGTAGGGGGTGGGCGGGGGGAAGAGTCGGGGTTGATTTGACGTTAAAGCCTTGCAGCTCAGATGTCCCCTAGTTAATCTGTTATCTATGGATAAGATGAAATCTGTGACCTACCAGTGCAAGAGCCCAATCATTTTAAATACGGTGAAAGCCTGGAGAATAATGAAGCAAATTGCCCTCGTCTTGCCTAAGACCTCACCGTTTACCCCATTGGCAGGAGCCCCAGGATTTAAACCTGCGGCAATGGACTCCAGCTTTAAGGCATGGGAGAATAAGGGGATCTTTTGTTTGGGAGATTTATTCAAGGGGGAGGTCTTGTTGTTTAGTCAACTAAGTCAGAAGTATGGATTCCAGTATTTTCAGATAAGGGATTATATACAGAGGAGGACCATGCTCCTGGCTCAGCCTTACAAGTCAGACAGGGAGAAAAGAGTTCTCCAATCCATGGGTGCTCTTTCGGTTAGTACTTTGTATCATTTACAGAAAGGGTGCGCATTAGGAGATATGAAGAGACTCTGTGGGACTTGGAATCTGGAACTAGGAGAGGATATTTCATTGGAAACATGGGAAGATAAATAGGAAAATGTAAAGAAAATCTCAATATGTAACAAAGCGCAGGCTATGCAATTGAAGATTTTACACAGGGTTCATATGGCACCAGAGAGGCTAGCTAAGTTCAAGAGAGGAACATCTCCAGGGTGTGCCAAATGTAAAATTAGTATAGGCACTCTGGCACACTGCTTCTTGTCACGTTACAAGATCTGGAGCTAGGGGAGTGCCATAGTAAGGGAGGTGAAGGAAATCCTGGTAATTGAGGTCAAGATGGATCTGGTATTTAGAGCCATAGAGATGTACAGCACAGAAACAGACCCATCGGTCCAACTTGTCCATGCCAACCAGATATCCCAACCCAATCTAGTCCCACCTACCAGTACCTGGCCTATATCCCTCCAAACCCTTCCTATTCATATACCCATCAAAAAGCCTTTTAAATGTTGCAATTGCATTAGCCTCCATCACTTGCTTTGACCCCTCAGCCTCCGATGCTCCAGGGAAGACAGCACCAGCCTGTTCAACCTTTCCCTATAGCTCAAATTCTGGCAACATCTTTGTAAATCTTTTCTGAACCCTTTCAAGTTTCACATCTTTCTGATAGGAAGAAGACCAAAATTGCACACAATATCCCAACAGTGGCCTAACCAATGTCCTGTACAGCCACAACATGACCTCCCAAATCCCGTACTTAATACTGTGACCAATAAAGGAAAGCATACCAAACATCATCTTCACTATCCTATCTACCTGCACTCCAAGGTCTCTTTATTCAGCAACACTCCCAGGACCTTACCATTAAGTGTGCAGGTCCTGCTGAGATTTGCTTTCCCAAAATGCAGCACCTCACATTTATCTAAATTAAACTTCTCAGCCCACTGGCCCATCTGATTAAGATCCAATTGTAATTTGAGTTAACCTTTTTCGTTGTCCACTACATCTCCAATTGTGGTGCCAACCGCAAACTTACTAACTATACCTCTTATGCTCACATCAAAATCATTTATGTAAATGACAAAAAGTAGTGGACCAAGCACGATCTTTGTGACACTCCACTGGTCACAGGCCTCCAGTCTGAAAAACAACCCTCCACCGCCACCCTCTTTTTTTCTACCTTTGAACCTGCTCTGCAGCCAAATGGCGAGTTCTCCCTGTATTCCATGAGATCTAACCCATGGGGAACCTTGTCGAATGCCTTACTGAAGTCCATATAGATCACATCTACTGCTCTGCCCTCATTAATCCTCTTTGCTACTTCTTCAAAAAACTCAATCAAGTTTGTGAGACATGATTTCCCACGCACAAAGCCATGTTGACTCTCCCTAATCAGTACTTACCTTTCCAAATGCAGGTACATCCTGTTCCTCAGGATTCCCTCCAACAACTTGCCCACCACCGAAGTCAGGTTCACTGATTTATAGTTCCCTGGCTTGTCTTTACCACTTTTTTAGATTAGATTAGATTACAGATTAGATTAGATTACAGTGTGGAAACAGGCCCTTCGGCCCAACAAGTCCACACCGACCCGCCGAAGCGAAACCCACCCATACCCCTACATTTACCCCTTTACCTAACACTACGGGCAATTTAGTATGGCCAATTCACCTAACCTGCACATCTTTGGACTGTGGGAGGAAACCGGAGCACCCGGAGGAAACCCACGCAGACACGGGGAGAACGTGCAAACTCCACACAGTCAGTCGCCTGAGTCAGGAATTGAACCCGGGTCTCTGGTGCTGCGAGGCAGCAGTGCTAACCACTGTGCCACCGTGCCGCCCACTTTTCTTAAACAATGGCACATTAGCCAACCTCCAGTCTTCCGGCTCACCTGTGACTATCAATGATACAAATATTTCAGCAAGGGGTCCAACAATCACTTCCCTAGCTTCCCACAGAGTTCTGGGGTACACCTGATCAGGTCCTGGGGATTTATCCACCTTTACCCATTTCAAGACATCCAGCACTTCCTCCTCTGTAATATGGACATTTTTCAAGGTGTCACCATCTATTTCCTTACATTCTATATCTTCCATATCCTTTTCCACAGTAAACAGTGATGCAAAATACTCGTTTAGTATCTGCTCCATCTCCTTTGGTTCCACACAAAGGGTGCCTTGCTGATCTTTGAGGGGATCCCCCTAGTTAGCCTTTTGTCTTTAATGTATTTGCAAAAACCCTTTGGATTCTCCTTAACTCTATTTGCAAAAGTTATCTCATGTCCCCTTTTTGCCCTCCTGATTTCTCTCTCAAGTATATTCCTGTATACTCTCGATCTATCCTGTCTATACCTGACATATGCTTTCCTTTTCTTAACCGAACCTTCAGTTTCTTCAGTCATCCAGCATTCCTTATATCTACCAGCCTTTCCTTTCACCCTAACAGGGATACACTTTCTCTGGACTCGTTATCTCACTCCTGAAGGCTTCCCATTTTCCAGTCGTCCTTTTACCTGCAAACATCTGCACCCAATCAGCTTTTGAAAGTTCTTGCCTAATACTGTCAAAGTTGGCCTTCCTCCAATTTAGAACTTCAACTTTTAGATCTGGTCTATCCTTTTCTATCACTATTTAAAATCTAATAGAATTATGGTCGCTTGCCCCAAAGTGCTCCCCACTTACACCTCAATCACCTACCTGCCTTATTTCCCAAGAGTAAGTCAAGTTTTGTACTTTCCTTGTAGGTACATCCACATATCGATTCAGAACATTTTCTTGTACACACTTAACACCTTTCCATCTAAACCCTTAACACTATAACAGTCCCAGTCTATAATAATCACTCTATTATTCTTACAGATAACTGAGATCTCCATATAAATTTGTTTCTGAATTTCCCTCTTTTCGGGGGCCTATAATACAATCCCAATAAGGTGATCATCCCTTTTTTTTTATTTTTCAGTTCCATCCAAATAACTTTCCTGGATGTACTTTTGGGAATATCCTCCCTCAGTACAGCTGTAAAGTTATCCCTAATCAAAAACGCCACTCCCCGTCCTCTCTTGTCTCCCTTTCTGTCCTTCCTGTAGCATTTGTATACTGGAACAATTAAGCTGCCAGTCCTGTCCATCCCTGAGCCATGTTTCTGTAATTGCTATGAGATCCCAGTCCCATGTTCCTAACCATTATCTGCCTTTTCTGTTCGGCCCCTTGCATTGAAATAAATGTAGTTTAATTTATCAGTCCTACATTGTTCTCTGCTTTGTCCCTGCCTGCCTTTGTTCTCAACTGTACTAATCTCAGCTTGAAATCTTTTCTCACTATCTCCCTGGGTGTCCCCACCACATACCCCACCTTACTAGTCTAAATCCTCCCGAGCAGCTCGAGCGAATCTCCCTGCCAGTATATTAGTGCCCTTCCAATTTAGGTGCAATCTGTCCTTCTTGCACAGGTCACGTCTACCCTAAAACAGCTTCCAATGATCCAAAAATGTGAATCCTTCTCCCGTATATCAGCTCCTCAACCATGCATTCATCTGCTCTATCCTCCTATTCCTACCCTCACTTGCTCATGGCATTTCTTCTCCTGGGGTTGCCAAACTTGCCCTCTCTGAGGGAACATGGGAAGAGGTTGTGTAACATTCTCATGCACTGTGGGGAGAACATTCTAATGAATTGGGCGTCAGAAAACCCCCCAGGTCTTCTGGGATTGCGCTGGCTGGTGATGGAGCATCTCCCCCAAAACTACCTTACCAAATATGTTGCACCAGAAAATGGAGCAGTTTTATAAGACTTGATGGACATTTCTAAATTATATAGACTCAGACTTATTAGAATTATTAACCAGTGCCATGATATAGCCGAGGAAGTCAGATTAGGCAGCCTGTGGGGACTGGGAGGGGGAAGCTGGGAAAATCAGGTACAAATACTGGTACTCCCAGGGATGGAAGCTTCAGCAGAGGTGCAGTGAGTGAAATAGAATAAAGTAATGCGATGTAACTTAATTTAACTTTTTTTAAAAACTTGATTGTAGTTTAAGTAGATACGTTTGTTCTGGTAGAATAGTAGGTAGTTTATTACTAATAGTATTGTGATATGACACTTGTACTACCTCTACCCTTTTGTTTTTTATATATATATATATATATATATATAGTTGTTTTTTTATAAAAGATTTGAAACTTTTTAAAATAAAAATATACTCTTTCCTCTTACCTGCTGGCCGGCTAGTGATGCCTACATACCACAAGTGAATAAAGTCATTTCAAACAAAATACTCTGATCATGCACTCTTTTAATGATCTGCTTCTGTTTATTCTTGTGACTTGAAACAAAAAGGCACTAATTACCAATATCAAACAAAAATAGGCAACAAACCATTTTGTTGATGATCTCCATAAACACAGAAGCTTTCTACCAGGATTAGGCAGGTTTCCTCTTTACCTCAATGTCCTGCAGTGTAAAGTGCGATCCAGCCATCATAATCTTTAATATTTACATCATAACATGCCTGGAATAGAAGCTTTAAAACTTTCCAATTAATCTCAATTACTCAGATTGGAGAGAAAAGCCGAATTTAGCTTCGTATCTTGTACAGTGAAGACCAACATCCTAGGTCTTCTCAAAGTTTTCAGAACAATGTCTAACTTACTACTATATACAGGTCATTCGACCATAACGCACATTTCATTAACACGAATTTGCTGTAACATGATTGACGAATTAGGGGCACTGTTTCATAAGTGTGAAGTTTTAAAGTTTTCTGCCAGTATATTAGTCCCCTTCCAATTTCGGTGCAATCTGACTTTCACTGGTCATAACACAATTCTGGTCCCATTAGTTTAAATAGCGCTACTATTGCACGATTTTTCCGATAACACAGGATCACATGAGAATGGAACTACTGTGTTATAACAGAACCGACTGTCTGGCACTTGATTCCTATAATATAATAAACTAAGAAAACAGTGACCACGGGTGATCTGGTGATGGGGGAGGTGGGGGGAAAGCAATTCAGTTGTGTGTAACAGCACTTCTGGATTGAGAGAGGGAAAAAAAGGAAGATTGTTTAAGAAAGCAGCCTCTTGTTAAGACTCTCTTGGTTTTCTTCCACCACTGTAAATCAAATAGACCCTTAGGATCCAACAATAAGCTAGTAGTTGTTAACACTGCAGCACATAACAATCAGAAGAGAAGTTAGGGCTTTACTATGCTACCAACACATGCTATCAGGCTGGGAGTCCTCACTGCTTTTCTCCAGTAAAGGAATTATTTCCAATGGCATATCACAGTAAAACTCATGATCCCTTGCCTTATTCATACAACTTTCAATGAGTGGAACAGGACAGTTGCAAATATATAACAGGATTAAATAGATTATCTTTCTGTAAACAGAGAGTTTAGCAGATATATATGTTCAGCTCCTTTTTGAACCATAAATCATCATTTCTTCCCGGATACAGAATTACTCTGGAACTCTCTTCCTAAAAGCACCATGTACCTACCTATAAACTATGGATTGCACTGGTTCAAGAAGGCAGCTCACCAACTCCCACTCAAGGGCAGCTCGGGATAGAGAATAAATGCCAGCCTAGCTAGCAATGTTCACATCCAATGAACTAACAAAAATAATTCAAAATAAACCTCCTTTATTCACCAGGTAATCAATCTGCATTCTAGACTGCCCTTGGGAAGTTTCAGGAATGCAATAAGGAGCCGCAGCTTCCCAATATTTGCATCCCTTTCCATTTGCCTTGTGAATCATTGAAAAGAGGAAGCAAGGACATTCATGAAAACATTCTAAATAATGAGAAGGAAAGTAGCCAAGAAAAGGTTAGTAATAATGACCACTACTATAATTTATAATGAATGATTACCGATGTGGCTCCGATTATCAATTTACCGTTTAACCATATCAGTTATTTGTCAGATGATTAACAGACATTATAGTCTCAAAGAAATGTTATAAAAGAGCAGTGCTGTTTGCTTAACTGTTGCAATATGGATAAACATTAGTAATGCATTTCCACTTGACGTCAGTGTTAAAGTTGCAGCTGCTGGTGTAATTGAGGAAATGGGCATGAGTAAACACACTTATTGATCATTACAAATACATCCAAAGATTAGATAATACTCAAGCATTTAAGTGCCAAGTTTGATTTTGATGTACTCAGAATCTATTGGCTGCCAGTTAACTACAAGCTTCCATTATTATGTAGTTTGTGCAGTTGTCACATTTTTCATCAAAAATGATGAATCATATTAAGGTTTATGACAGCGTGATTCAAAATGAAATTTGAACGTAGTAGTAAGAAACATATCCATATACAAATCATGTCCAAAGTGTGATTCAAAAATGTCAACAGGTAAAATTCATTAGATTTTGATATTATTGGGTGTGGAAGTTATGAAGAAAACCAGTACACTTGTAATAACCAGAAACTACTGTTACTATTTTAGTTTTTCCATGGTGACTAAATTGAAATATAAAAATCTAATAATCACAGTCAACCAACAAAATACAAGAGGTGCAGCAACATATTGGCCCCTAAAAGGTCATCCATTTGAACCTCAATCTAAATTGCATGGCTGATAATTTTTTGTAAGGTGTGTTTAATATTAACATGTAATTTTAGTGTCATTATTCAAGTGAAGGAGATATGGTATTGGCATGAATTCTGGAGAAGGTGCATGCTATTCAAGGAGGACGCACTTCATCCAAGCCAGAGCAAATTAATGGTGAACATCAATAATTATAGCAATGAAGATCATTTGTATTCAAGAAAGAGATAGACAAAGCAACAAATCAGAACAAGTTAGATGGCTAGAATTAGAAAAAGGCAAACATACAAATAAAAGGAAGTATTTAGAATAAGGAGGAAATATAAATTATTTAGCTATAAGGTACAAAAATAGAAATAGCTAGACAATCTGACTTCATCTCTAGATGGTAACAGTTAATGTTGCAAGTCCAGTAACCCTTGAAGTTGCATTTCTCCATCATTGGATGCTGGAAAACTAAAACAAAAACACAGTTCAGTGCTTTTATTAAAGCTTTAAGATGTTGGCTTCAACAAAAGAAAACTGGGAATTAAAAAATTACGCCACAGGAAGTTATTCTTTGAATATAACCACCAGAAATTCAACTTCTGAGAAAAAGTAGGAAAATAAACAGATTCTGGTTTACAATATTATTAGGAGAGACAGAGTAAGTCTGTTTTGAGCAAGGAAGGAATACATGGAATGAGAATTTTCACAAAGGTGCTTCTCTTCTAGAACAGTAACAAAATGTTCCAGTCACTAGTGTTCATGATCAAAGATTTTAAAAACGTAGCACATCCTAAGCTATCCAATAACAGACAGATCAATAGGAGTTTCTTTGAGATTGGAAAATGCAAAATAACCGAACATTAAAAGGACATTTTAGTGTTTCAAAATGCCATAGAGTAAGATGTTGGCAATTAAAAGTCACAAGGAAATATATATAGCCATAGTAAAACTAAGCAATTTAAATATGGGAGAGATCAAGAAAGCAAGGCAGGAGTATGACACCACAATCTCCGTATTCAAAATACACTCCATTTTTTACAAATATACAAGCAAAATGAATCATTACATTAGATTGAAAATCAAGAGGTGAAAGCAGTGAATCAGGATTGATGTAAATTCAACAAGTTACTTCAGTGCTGTCAAAAGAGGACTTTGTGGTATAGATAAATTCTGTATTTAGATATTATAATAAACATGAAAGTTTGGCAAATTACAAGACAGGACGCTCATTGTGTGGATACAGGCATCCTAATCTTGATCCTAAAGGAAAACAGCAAACACATTTTAGAGGTCTTATTAATTATATTACAGAATTCCATTGGAAATATGTAGCAGAGCACTGACATGAATAGTACAGTATATACTTTCAAATGTTGAGACTGCATTTATTCAAGCAAAGTCAGACTTCTCACTTTAATGTCTACGGTAAGAAAGAAAAAATGGGAAGCTTTAAAGGTGAAGTTACTAAATATCAAGATGAACAAAATTAATTAGGAACCATCAACATTGATTTCAGTGAGCACATTTGACAAACTTCATGGAGGTCTTCAGACAAATCAAATACGGCAAATGGGGTAAATGTAATAGATGAATTCTCCACATTCAGAAAGCCTTCGACAAATTACCACAACACAGGATTATTGATGGTTTAAGGCAATGGAATGAGGGTAATAATAGCAATGCGGATTAAAAGCTACTATAAAGGAGGAAAGACCAGTTTCTCAGTCATTGGGGAGCGTACAACAGCATTAAGTTCTGGGATTATTGTTGACTGTTGCATGCGTATGAGTTGAATGCACAGCCATGTTGTTGCATGAGGTAATGACTCTGAGAAAGTTAATGCAGGACACTGCACTAAGCTCCACCCAATTTGGTAATGACACACAGTCATAATGGAGAATGGTAAGCAAGAATTAGGTCCCAATCGAGACAAACATCTTTACCTCCTGATAACCTTTGTAATGCTGCCTACTTCATTAATTTTATTTGCAGTTTTTGCTAATATGCAATAAATAGCACTGCATTGTTAAGACTCTGTATAGGTTTATCCTCTAGCACTATCAGTCATATATCATGGATTGCTAATTAAAAAAGGTTCTTAGATTAAGTTTTCAAAGAGGACTGAGCAGAAGTCTGTGCTGTAGTGGTAGTGTCCCTGCCTCTGAGCCAGAGGCCTGGGTTCAAATGCCAAAAAAAGGCTAAGATGTCTGTTGGTTTTCTTATAAAATTCTGAACAAAGGAGATTATTAAAATTAAATGCCTGATCAAATCAAAATCAATGTTAATAAATTATATTCTGGTTCTATCAGCTGCATTATTTTCCAGGATTCTAGAACAATGCAAATAAGACTAAACGCAAAATAGTTAGAAGGAAAATTTTACACAGGATATTGTGCATTTATGGAATTTGAGTAAAGACCATTATTTATTAAATAAATGTTTGAAGATCAAATCTGATGTCAGACAGGAATATAAAATATGAATGCAAAAGTGGATAGATTCTGTAGTTTTGATCTGCTTCAAGCTATTTTCTATTATAGATAAGATGATCATATAGGCTTACTACACAAATAAGGGAATAATGGGTAAATCTCTCCCACACTAGAACCAGAAGCTATGTTGAAAAGGGTGGAATTTCAAATCCATTAGAATCTTGGCACAGGAAATACATTTTCTCGACTCCCATAAATATTAGTATATATAATGGTGTATTCTTGATGTTCATTACATGTATTTGTTCTGTTTGGCATATACAGCTAGTAATGTCAGGAGATTCAAGGTTAGTGATACTCAATGTTGGATTAGTGCCAACTGGATCATTGTTACTCAACTGAGGATGAACATATTACGTAAATTGAATATCCAACATGCATTTCATTTCCTGCCATTTTCCATTTATTTCAGTCTTGAACTCCAGCTGATTAGCTCTTCCCTCCATGACTCACCCATTTCTTTCATTCCCTCCCTTCTAGTTCTCTACTACTCTCCCTCAACCCTCCTTTCAAACTCATGCTACATTTCCTGTTCCTCAACTTTATGCTTAGTGCAAACCTGTACAGCTTCACTTTTTGGTAGAATTCATACCATTTTAGATCTCTGTACAAACTTCATGTAGAACAAAATTGATAGGCAATACAATATTTGTTTATTCCATGCTTTATGTTCTTAAAGGCTTCATGTAGCTTATTGTACAGAAATAGGCAAGACAGAGTTGGCTGATGTTGCTTTAATACTAATGCATTTTGCCAAACTGGTGCAGGATCCAGGTTTGCGTCTGTGCTCGACAAGCATAGCCAAGCGCTGGGTTAAATGTTTAGTTTTTCCAAAGATTTGCAATCTACATCACTTGGTTCACTTTCGAGTTCCTCCTCCAGAGCACCATTGGTACACTGGAAATAGGTCACATCCATGGTCTTGCAGCTGGGTTCAATCTATGTTTTAAAAAAAAACAAAGTAATTGCCATTAAATTTTGTGAAATGCTTCAAGAAACAGAATACCAGAAACTAAAATCTTATTAGTCATGCAATAAACAATAAAATCATTTTGAGTATCTTTGAATTTGAAGTTTGATTAGAGGGGAGAGTTTGTCAATTTTGTTTGATACTGGAGTATAATTTCAAAGATGAAAGGTGTTTACAATACAATAACTGGGAGCTGCCTTTTCCACAACAAGTAATAAATAACTAATTAGTTTGTCTGCATTCTATACTGGAAACACCTTTGGTTTCCTTTAGCATACTAATAGAAAGAGCTATTGAAAATATCTTTTGGCAGAATAGCTTTACAAAACTGGACATGGAACTTAGAAACAAAGCATTGGAGACAAATGCTGCTCAAAAGGTTATTAACAAGACAGGAAATTGCAGGAAGAAAGGTATGTCCCAGGTCACAGGACAGTAAGTCACGAAATTTGGTCTTTAAACCATGCTAGTTACCTTGTCAACCTGTGAAATACATTTAATATTTCACACATATTACACCGGTCTTGCACACAGGAGGTGAAAAGTCGATGTGATTCAGAACTAAACCTAAAATTAGTGGACACAGCCTTAGAATTAGAGGGGGTAAATTCAGAACAGAAATGCAGAGACATTTCTTCAGCCAGAGAGTGGTGGGCCTGTGGAATTCATTGCCACAGAGTGCAGTGGAGGCTGGGACGCTAAATGTCTTCAAGGCAGAAATTGATAAATTCTTGATGTCACAAGGAATTAAGGGCTACGGGGAGAATGCGGGTAAGTGGAGTTGAAATGCCCTCAGCCATGATTGAATGGCGGAGTGAACTCGATGGGCCAAATTGCCTTACTTCCGCTCCTATGTCTTATGCTTAAATTGACAGCTCAATTTTACAGATATTGGGGAAACACGCAAGCAGAATTATAAAATAAAATACCAGATCAGAAAGCAGATACAAGATTATTTTAAGCAAGTAATTTGAGTGAATTAACTGATTACACCTGTGAAAATATGTGCATCAAAATCAAAACTTTAAATTATTAGGGACTTTTGTCATTTATATGGTACCTATCATTGGAAACTAGGGTGCTTTTAAATTTCAATTCTTCTTGTGTACCAAAGTACCCTGATATAACAGCTCCTGCCCTGCAACTAACATTGCCTGAGCATAAACAAATTTCAAGGAAATTAAAAAAAAGGTGCAAGAAAGGTGAGAAGAATCACCAGGATTCTAGAGGTTACAATGGTTCATTGAATTGTCAAAAAATTATCTAGCGTTATTAGCGCATCACCAATGCAGTGTTTGGGAAATTAAGAAGTTTTATTCTTGTAAAAATGAAAATGGGAGCTGGAAACTGTTATCCTTACGTCATGAGCAACAGTCCGGTTTCCACTGGCTAAAATGATTCACATGGGTGATCAAAGATAAACTACCAGTCTCTGGAAATATGGTATATATCAAAATAGTATCGGAGTCCTCGCCAGCAATCATCATAGAGGGCGATGTTTTGAGGGAACCGTTTTCTTCAACTGGAAGCTGGACCAGAAGGAATTGAGAGAAAACCCAGGGTGAATTCCTTCCCAAACACTTGTGTGCTATTTATCATATCTAAACTGTTGCTTCTTAACCAACTGGAAATATCTGACAATTGGTCATTTGCCCACGTTAATTGTGGTAACAAAGCCCTAAAATCTAATACCGTGGAATATTGGAAGGTAGCAACATTGAATTTAGATTCTAATGCTAATCAAAATTTAGTAGAGAAAACACATGGAACAATTTTAAATCGTGCAAAAACAGACTTCCTAAAAAAAGTTTCACAAGTAATTAATTCATGGGATGTGGGCATCACTGGCTAGGCCAGCATTTATCACCCATCTCTAATTGCCCAGAAGGCAGTTATCGGTCTTCTACATTGCTGTGCTTGTGGAGTCAAAGTGTAGGCCAGATCAGGTAAGCACAATAGTTTCCTTCCCTAAAGGACATTAGTGAACCAGTTGGGCTTTTTTGGATAATCAACAATGGCTGAATTATATTAGACTCCAAATTTCTGATATTTATTGACTTCAAATTTCACTGTTTCTCCAGCACATTACCAGAGTCTCTGGATTAGTTGGCTAACAAGAATGCTACTACGGCATCACCCCCTCTCAAACTAATTTCCTATCTGAAGCAAGTTTACATTTATGTGGTGCCTTTAGCAATTACAAGATATTGTTTAGCAATTCTGCCCCAAATCTTATGGCTTCAAAGTAATTTACACAAACAAACACTGAGATGCAGGAGAATTGGGAAGAATGACAAATGTTCCTTTAAAGAGGTGAGCTCTATGGCAGAGGTGGTGAATAAGTGTTAAGGATACTCCAGAGCTTCTGAATATGGGACAAAGTGACTCCAGGATGAACAAATGGTACAAGAGGAACAAAGTTGTTTGGGATTGCAGATTGGGCCAGAAAACTAGTGACGAGTGTTTGGAGTGAGGGGGTGGGGGACAAATCTGTTGTCATGAAAGCATTTCAACATGAAGAAAATATTAATCTTTAAACAATGAAAGCTTTTTAGCCAATAAACACCAGCAGGCACAAGATACGTGGGTGATTGGAAATTGTTGCAGGGTAGATTTAGTTATAAGGATGAGCTAAGTTCATGAAGCATAGAGTAGTGGAAGCCGGCTAAAAGGACATTGAAATAGTTTAGAGCTGACAGTTGTTGATCTAATAACAAAAGATGTATTTTAACAGCAAGCAGCAAAACTTGAGATTTCAGAAGTATCACTTCTGTAATTCTGAGAGATACTTAATTCCACAGAAAACAGATGTTTTGAAATTCAAGGCAGGGGTGGGGCGGGGGGGTAAAGTACAAAAGTAGGGAAATCTCAGATGACAAGCAACAGGAGTTCGACTGGGACAACACTACTATTATAGGACAAGCCAAACAGAGAACAGCCAGGGAATTCCTAGAGGCATGGCACTCATCCACAGATTCAATCAATAAGCACATCGACCTGGACCCAACGTACCGGCCACTGCAGTGGACAGTTGGAACTGACAACCGGAAGCGGCAGATACAAATCACTATAAAGGCTGGAGGAAACATCACAGAAGCGCTTCACAGGAGGCTCCCAAGCACTGAGGATGTCACCTAGACAGGGGACGAAACGTCTGCAACACAAATTCCCAGCTCGGCGAACAGAACCACAATAACGAGCACCCGAGCTACAAATCTTCTCCCAAACTTGAGTAGGGAAATCTTGTTTCAACTGTACAGAACATTGGTGAGACTGCAACTAGAATACTGCTTTGTTTTGTGCTGTTTTGTTAACTTTATTTAGGAAAGGATATACTTGCTCTTGTGCTACAGTGGTAAGTGTTTCTATCACTGGGATTCAATATCTGTTCCATAGATATAAATAATATGCCCCAACATGTCAGAACAGATTGATTAGAAATTGTGTCTGTAGCAGTTTGGAGAAAGCATTTGGAACATGGGTTGATTAGCTTTGTTAGTTGGTGCAATGACTGACATTAACACTCAGATGATCTTATTGAAACATGCAAAATCTGAGGGACTTGGCAGGGTAGATATTAACAAAACTTTTCTCCTCATGGGAACCTACAAAGGGGCATAGTTTAAAACTATGAAGTCTCCCATTTTAGATGGAGATGGGAGATTGTGCCTCAGAGGGTTGTTAGCCTTAGAATTTCCTTAAACCGAAAGTGAAGGCTGTGTAATTGAATAAATTTAAGCGCAAGTTTACAAATTCTGATCAACAATAATTGTAATGCTGGCCCAAGATGCCCACTTCCTGCACCTATTTCTTATGAACAAAACCAGAAATTGCTGGTAAAGCTCAGTAGATCTGGCAGCATTTGTGGAGAGAAATCAGAGTTAATGTTTCGGATCAAGTGACCCTTCTTCAAAATTGTTCTTGACCCAATACATTATTCTTCCGACAATTTGTTTTACAGCATCCGCAGTTCTTTAGGCTCCTGTTTTTTTTATTATCTTGGGCATGTTGACATAATTTTAGCCAAAACCTAAGTGCATATTAAGTGCTCAAAAATTAAAAATAACTTGTGGAAATTATCAAACTAACTTGATGTTGCAAATGATAAACAGACCTTAATATCTGGGACTAGGATCAAAACTCAACCAAGTATTTTGAGATGGAAGTTGATGTTCTCAACTGTGAAGATCTTTCATTTAATGAGCCTGACATAGTTGCTCATAAATACTGGCTCATGTTACTGAATTGGCAATCTTACCTAACAACCACACTGTCATATTTACAATAATGCGGGTTTGCACCTTCTCGCTGATGCATTGAGTAGAGGAAACTTTATAGGCAGGTATCCAATGCTGGAAACATTTGATGCTGACATCAAATATGTTGCCAGGACAAATATCCCCTCTTTTATTTGGAAGCAGAACTTAAATAGGAGTTACAGACTAAAAAAAAGCTTCTTCAGTTAACAGATGCTATTTTATGTACAGCTTTTCTATTTAAAATCTGCAATCGCAGGTTAAATTTTCTTTATCTGCACGGAAACCACTTATGCAGAAGTTTGCTTCCATTTTAAGAAGTGCTGTCATGACAGGGTTTGATGGAGGCCATTCAGCCCTGGAGACAGAAATATAATGCATCTGAAAAACATTATCCAGTCTTGTATTTTAAAAGACTGAGCCACTCAGGTTTACTTTAAATCTTGCTGCAAAATCTTTGCTCTTAAATGTTGCAGTTCTAATAATGTATCCTGCCCCTCTCCAACAAGATCTCAAAAATACTCTCCGATTCAGAGCACTTTTCACAGCTTCAGAATATTCCAAAATATATTCCAGCTAACCTTTGCAAGTGCAGTCACTGTTGTAATGTAGAAAACATGATAACCAATCTCAACTTAGCAAGATCCCACAATAGCATTATAACAACCAGATCATTTGTTTACAGGATTTTGACTGATGGATAAATATTGGCCAACCACCAAGGATAATGTCCCTATTCTTTTCAAAAAATATTGTCACAGGATCTTTTACACTCACCTTTGAAAGCAGATGAGACCTTCAGTAGTGCAGAACTTCTTTGGCATTGCCAACCACCTAGGTTTTTGCTTTGAAATCTCTGAATTACATCTTCAATTCAAAACTTTCTGACTCCAAGGCAAATATGTTACTCTACAGTTATAATGGCAGCCATGATGTGGAGGTGCTGGTGTTAGACTGGGGTGGGCAAAGTTAAAAATCACGCAACACCAGGTTATAGGAGCACTAGCTTTTGGGGTGATGCTCCTTCATCAGGTAGCTGGGCTGGTGTTGAGAGATTTTTAACTACAGTTATGACACTGAAATTGTACAATAGGAAATGGTATCCAATCAACAGAAGCTTCTGCAACCTCACCAACTCCTCTCCCACCCTCCCAATCACCCAGAAACAAAATGTTCCTCTGTTTTGGCACACTGTCCTGAATACAGTAACCCATTCCATTTCATAATTCTGCAAATGTCAACAGCCTTTTCATGGCATACTTTCCATGTGACATTGCTTAATGTGAACCTATCCTATCAGAAATAGCTATATATTTATTTGTTTTCATTTCCAAGACTTGTCCTGTTGAAGCAAGTTTTGAACACTTACTGCTGCAGCCGAGGTCAGACAACACACATCAGATGCCTTCTTAAACTGCCTGACCCGGTACAAATTGATAGTAGCCTTTTCCACAAGGAGAACAGACGTAATATATTTCTGAAATATCCCTTGATTATCACAAGCGCTGATTATTAAATTCAAATATATAACCAATGGGATGGTTGGTGGACACAATGACATCCAAAACAGGAGATGGATTAATACAATAAATTTCCTTTCCAACCAAGCGCAGATTATCAAAAGTTAAGTAAACTGGCTAGACCACATTTTGCTTCGCTCTGATCACCATGTTTACAGTAAGGATGTAGAGCACTGACGTAGGTACAAAATAAGTTTACAATGGTGACACCTGGACTGTGAAGTGATAATGATCTTTAAATATTGAACAATCTGGAACACTTTTCTCTAGAAAAAAAAGAAATTTGAGAGGTGATGTCTTGGAAATTATGGAGGCTTTAACAGGATAGACTTGGGTATGCTTGCACTTGTACATATGGTCCCTAATGACCTCACCTTAAGACAGTCACCAATAAATCCTGTAAGGAATTCAGGGGTAACATTTTTACTCAAGAGTTGTAAGATGGAACTTACTATCATATGTAACAGACAGGGATTCTCAAACCCATTGCTCCAAATCCCTGCTGTAGCAGATTTTTAAAGAGTAGGCTTCTGACTCACGGTAAATTCAGCATCAATATCCATCAGCTCCAGTACTCAGACCTGGCACCATAATCTCCCAGTGGCAGTGGTCAATTTGATCAAGAGCCAGTATCACGTAGGCTCTATGAACAGCTGCCATGAAAAAGTAGCAGTCAGCCAAATAAAGATTAATTAAGTAAACCACGCACTAACTGTTCATTCTTGGTCCATTTATTCTACAAATTAGCTGACCTATAATGATCTGGTGTGATGCACACCAGATTTAAACATGACAGTAAAAGACCATTCAGTCCATAGGCCTGTTCCACCATTTAAATGATATCATGGGTGATCTGACAATCTTCAACTCCACTTTCCTGCCTTTCCCATCATCCTTGATTCCCTTACTGATAAAAAAAACTGTCCGTCTCAGTCATGAATATACTTAGCAACCCAGCCTCAACAGCCATTTGCTGTAAATAATTCCAAAGATTCACTACCTTCTGAGAGAAGAAATTCCTCATCTCTATCTTAAATGTGTCTTTTATCCTGAGATTAGCCCTCTGCCTGAGACTGTCCCATAAAAGCAGAACACTTCCATTTCTACTGTCAAGTCTTGTATGTTTCAATAAGGTTGACTCATTGTTCTAAATTCCAATCGTTACAGCCCCCAACTAACTCAACCACTTCTCATAAGACAATCTGTCTGTGCTTAGTAATGCTGCACGGCACGGTGGCACAGTGGTTAGCACTACTGCCTCACAGCGCTAGAGACCCGGGTTCAATTCCCGCCTCAGGCGACTGACTGTGGAGTTTGCACGTTCTCCCCGTGTCTGCGTGGGTTTCCTCCGGGTGCTCCGGTTTCCTCCCACAGTCCAAAGATGTGCAGGTCAGGTGAATTGGCCATGCTAAATTGCTCGTAGTGTTAGGTAAAGGGTAAATGTAGGGGAATGGGTGGGTTGCGCTTCGGCGGGGTGGTGTGGACTTGTTGGGCCGAAGGGCCTGTTTCCACACTAAGTAATCTAATATTACAAACCTTTTTAAAAAGAACACTTGTAAAGCTTGCAGTTGTCAAATCACAAAAAAATGATCACATCTACACCCAGTTTAAACCACCACTAAAACACTCAAGCTTCCAATTTATGCCAAATGCTCTTTAACTACCTAGGTTAAGGGATAGTGGTAAAATAAGAGCAAAATCTTGAATTCCTGGAGTTTCAAATTGAGTCAACAGATGACAGAGCTTCTTCTTTAATGTGAAACCCTCAATTGTAGGTAAAGTCAATTAGCAGTTCGAATTCAGATTAAAGTTTATGGAATGCCACTACCCATGATCATACAAAAATTTGCAATAAAATCCTAATGAACCATATAATGCAGCAAATGACAATACCACATTGGTTTCATGGAGTCACCCTTAGAGGTTAAAACTTAGACCAGGAGCTCAGTCCTGCATCTACATGTAATCTGGCAATACTTGGTGATGGAACTGTCTGGGTAGGAGAATAAAAGCTATGCGCATCGTGCCAACAATTTTTAGCATGATGGAAAATAACATTTGCTTCACCTCATGAGGGTAGGTGGGGAAGAAATTTCAGTAACTCAGAGAAGTTACTGTGAATGATAGTTCCACCAGGTATTTTGTGATCATGTTTTAATAGTAATCATCCAAGACAATGGCTAGAGGCCTCATTACTATTAATATATCCAGATGTATACCAATCTACATTTTGTATAACTTGAATTATATCACGTGGATAAAAATATTATGTGCCTCACTTTGATTTTATTTACAAAGGCTTCACTTAGTGTCTTTAATATTACTAGAATTAAGATGAAATTGAAAAACTACACTGAGAAAGGACAACTTCAGGATTTTTAATTAGAGTCAAGCACCAACTATATTTTAGTTACTGTCCAAGCAACTTTGTTTCCAGTGCTGTATGGTTCATTTAATAAGTCTATTCCTATACACTGACAAAACAGAATTTTAAGTTTACTCAAAATAGCAGCTTACTTTCTCTTACACCAATACAGGGCACTTCCTTACTTTGGTTTGGGCTGTGGGAGGAAAAATTTAATTGAAGGACCATAAAGCATCTAAACATTACAATCACTTTACAGTTAATAAGTCATGTATTAAATTCCTTGGCTCCTGTTGTGTAGGGTTAGCCTGATTTTGGCCAAACGTTTCTTGCTTTGTTCAATATCAAATGCCATAGATTTAAACACAATTGTTCTGTCTTGAATACTTGGAAACTGCATTATGATGTCTTAACTCAAAGCCAAATTCCTAAAAGACAGAAGGAATTAATGTTATGAATCTAGTAAAATTTCATAATACCTGACAGAGATATTGAAGAAAATTTTAATTTCAAGAGAGCAATTCAACCCAAAAGAATGAAAATTTAAGTTATTTTTAAGGCATCCCTGCGACCTTTGAAAATTCAAGGTCATACTGTTCCATAGCAAAATGATTTGTTATTTTCATTTTTTTTGATATAAAGAAAACAGACATAACAGAACTTGATGGAATATTAGACTAAATATCATTCATTAAACTCTTAATTTAGTCACAATGTCCCATAACAGCAATATAAATACAATTGGAATTGAGCAAATTAAACTCTAGTTGTCACTGTTAGGAGATATTTGAAGAAAGTGAGGACTGCAGATGCTGGAGATCAGAATCAAAGTGTGGTGCTGGAAAAGCACAGCTGGTCAAGCAGCATCAGAGGTGCAGCAGTCATGTTTCGAGCACAAACTCTTCAATCCAGGATATCACCCAAGCTTTGTAGATTTTGCTTATTTTCATATCTTAACCCAAATCCACAGTTAGAAGAACAAAGTATTTCATAAGAGTCCTATGGACAAGAAGATTCAAAAGTTTTAAGGAAAAAAAAGAGACAGGAAAATGCTTTTTGAAAGTATAACTTAATTGATAAATAGGCAAAACTTGTTATAAATATCTTCTTGGCAATTGTGCACACCTATATTTAATGACCTTCATTTTACTTGGGAAGAAAAATATTGTATGAAAGAAAGCACTGTACATTAAACCAGTAAGGATAGACAACACCTCCTGGTCCACCCAAATCACAGTGGTGTCCCACTAGGCTGCATAGTTGGTCCCCAACCACATCCTGTACACACTAACAACTGTGGGGCCTATTTCTGCCTCAAATCCATTTACAAGTTTTCTGACAACACCAAGATTGTAGGTTGGATCTCAAACAATGACAAGACCCAATACAGGAAATTCAGTATGTCCTCAAGGACTCTTACCAACTTTTGTAGATGCACTGTAGAAAGCATCCTAATCTGGATGCATCACTGCTTGGTATGGCAACTGCTCTTCCCAAGACCGCAAGAAACTAGAGTCGTGAACACAGCCCAGTCCATCACCCAAAACAGCCTTCCATCTATTGACTCAATCTATAGTTCCCACTGCCTTGAGAAAGCAAGCAACATAATGAGAGACCCCTCTCACCTGTTATACTTTCTTCCACCCTCTTCTGTCAGGCACAACATATAAAAGTTTGAATACACGTATGAACAGTTTCAAGAACTTCTTCCCGGTGTTATTTGACTTTTGATTAGACCACTCAAATGTTAATTCTGATCTCTCTCTGTGCACATCTGCAGATGTAACACTGTATTCTGCACTCTGTTCTGCTACCCTGATGTATCTTCTATGACATGATCTGCCTCTTTAGTATGCAAAACACTTTTCATTGTATCAAAATCAATGCTTTGCGGAGACATACTGTATACGTAAACTTTGTGCAGTAAATCACAATAGCTAGATACTTCCTGCTAAAAGTTGAGTCAGTTATGAGTTAGATGATGCTGGTCCATGCTATTTTTTTTTCAATGATCTATTCAATAGACGGACTATAAAAATAAAAATGATTATACTTTCAGGGATGGTTGGGTGATGTGAAATATGACAAGGATGAGGCAGCTCAGGTTCACAACCTTTAAAAGGAGCCCTTCAAGTAAACAATGTCATCAATGTCATTTAAGAGCTAACTGAATATTGTTTGCATGAAGCATAAAATAAAGTTTAAGGTATGAACATATGCAAAGCTTATGTAAAACTGTAGTAAGGTATGTCTTACACAACAGAAGAACGTTGAAGCTACCGAGAGGAAAGTGTAGATTTACAGAGTCTCAGAATTGTAATGGGCAGAAAGAGGTCATTTGGCCCAATGCACTTGCACCAGTTCTATTAGCTAGTACAGATACACAATGCTTTATCTGAAAAGCTTGGGACCAGTTGGTTTTCGGAATTTTTCAAATTTCGGAATAAGGGAGAGTTCAACAGTGAAATTTTAAAAAAAATTTACAGCAGACTTATTGTGAGTATCGGGCCGTGGGAAAGAATTGAGGTCAGCCAGTGCTGCCCCCCCCCCATGTCACATCTGAGTGACACGCATCGAGTGGGTGTGGAGTTGGGTTAACTGCTTGCATGCCAAACAACCTTGTTAATGAGATAAAAACTTCGCAAAAAAACCCTTCCAATTTTGGAGCTTTTTGGATTTCAGGATTTTGGATAAAGGGTTGTCCACCTGCGCCAATCTCCTGCCTTTTTCCCCATATCACTGCACACCATTTCTATTCAAATAATCATCCAAAGTCCTCTTGAATGGCTCAACTGAACCTGCCTCTAGGCACTGCATTCCATTTCCTAACTCCTCGCTGTGAGAAAACACTTTCACATCACCCTTGCTTAATTTGCACATTGTTTCAAATCTATAACCTCCCTTGTCTTCCTTTCATGAGTGGGAACAGTTTCACCTTCTCCGCCCAGCCTGCTCCATTTTGAAAAACTCTATCAAATCGTCCCTCAGCCTTCTTCTCTCCAAGAACAGTCCCAAGTTCTTCTTGTAAATCCCTTTTACATTCTCTCCAATACATTCCCACCTTTCCTATTATGCAGTGCACACAACTGTACAGAATACTCCAGCTGATGTCCAATAGGCACCTTGTAAAAGTTCAACATCACATCCTAGACCCTTGTACTCTATAACCCATTAATAAAGCCATGAACACTATGTTTTGACTGCTCCCTCCACCTGCCTTGCCACCTCCAATGGTCTGTGCACATTCACATCAGGGTCTCTCAACTCCTGGACATACTTTAGAAATGTACCCCTTATTTTGTACTGTCTTTCAACATACGTCTGACCAAAGCACATCACCTCACTTTTCTACACTGAACCTCATCTACCATCTATCAGCTCACTTTGAAATTGTCCCCTATACACTAAGATCTAGATCATTATAATACATCAGGAAAAGAAAAAGGCCTATGCCAACTGCTGAGGAACTTCACAACAAACTTTCTTCCAGCCCAAAAAATATCTATTGACTATTTCTTTCCTATCACTCAGCCAATTTCATATCCACATTGCTACTGTCCTTTTATGCCATGACCTTTAACTTTTCTCAGTGTGGAGTAGGACTCTATCAAACGCCTGGAGGTTCATGCATACTGCATCAATAATGTTATCTCATCAACCCTTTCTGTTACCTCTTCAAAAAGGTTCAAATTTATTTTCTTCATCAACCCACCTTTTTCCATGTGACTACTAATTTTTTCCTGAATAATTGTTTCCATAAGTTTCCCCATCACCAAAGTTACACTAATTGGTCTGTAATTGCTGGGATTATCTTTACTATTTTTCTTGAAGGCCATAATTTTTGCAATTCTCCAGTCTTCTGGCAAAGCTGGATGGAAGGGTGGGTGGTGAGGAGGATGCAAGGATATTGTATTGTGACTGTGACAGGCTGAGTGAGTGAACAAATGCATGGCAGATGGAGTATAATGTTGCTAAATGACATTATGCACTTTGATAGCAAAAATATGAAGGCAGATAATTAATTGAATGGCTATAAATTAAAGGGAAATGTTCAGCAAAACCTGGGTGCCCTCATGCACTCGTTACTGAAGTTAAGTGCAGGCAGTAAAGAAGGCAATCTATGTTGGCCTGCATAGTAGATGATTTGAGGACCTGAACAGGCATGACTTGCTTCATTTATACAGGACACTGGTTTATGCAGTGTTTATCTCCTTGTCTGGGGAAGGATGTTCTTGCTATAGAGAGTGCATCGAAACTTTACCAAATTGATTCCTGGGATGGCAGGTCTGACGTAACAGGAGAGATTGAGTCAGTTTTATAATAATAAGCAGAGCAGTGGTGGTGGTGGGGGTGGTTCACAGTTAGAATTCTCATAGAAACTTATAAAATTCTAAGACAACTACACAGCTTACATGCAAGATGGTTGTTCAAAGGATTGTTCAAAGGTTCATAGTTTAAGGATAAGGGGAAAATCTTATAGGACTGAGGTAAGGAGAAAATTCTTCATCAGAGAATGGTGAGCCTGTGGAATTCACTCTCAGAAAGTGATCGAGGCCAAAACATTTTGTTTTTCAAAAAGGCGGTACATAAAGACCTGTGATAAAGGGGTCAGGCCTTTTGTTTTGAGGGGGACATGATGATACTATTTAGCTTGATGAACAGCCATGATCATTACAAATATTGGAGCATGCTTGAGTAGCTGAATGGCCAGCTCCTCTTCATTTCCATATTTCTATATTTAATGCCTTACTCCTGTCGTAAGTGCACTATTTCTTTCTAATAGAAATTTCTACTTCCTTGGATACCCAGGGATCAAAGGCTTACAAATTGTGTAAGGTAAAAGTAAACAGAAAAGAGACTCTGATAATTTCAAGAGATCTGTAATTTTAACAACTTCTTTTTCCTTTTAGCACCAAAATTCTCCCAGGATACCAAAAGTGTATCATTTATTTTAAATATCTTGGAAAATAGATAAGTAGTTTTGACCAAAGTACAAAAACACTAGATGCTAAATTGTTTACTATGAGCTAACTTATTAATTCATATTAAATCAGTACCAATAAAACTTGTTAAGGAAGATTACTGACCTTTCGATATAGTCTTCCTCATCCTCTAGGCATAAATGCAATATATACAAGTAGTTCTCCTATAACGTGGGTTTATTAATTGTGATTTGTCGAAAATGTGATTTGTGAATTGCCAACTTTTTTTCAAGTGAACTCCTGTTCGCTGTTATGGGATTCTTACCATCAGCATTAGGTGTACGAGGACTGGACTCTGTGTCGGTGTCACATGATCAGTCAGTTTGTGTGCTTTCTCATGAAGAACTTCGTGAAAGGTATTGTGAAATGTTTGTGTCCACAGCCTGAGGAGTAATCTAAGTGAAATTTCACTGGAATTGACTAACAGCAAAATAGTGTTGAGGAGCAGTTTGAAACTTGGCTTTGTTACTTGTATTCAGAGTTTTTTTTCTCTTTTTGTTTAATAAAATGCTTAGATGTTAAAGAATATCTGCAGACTCATGTGAATCTGTTTCAGTGACTAATCACTATAGTAGGTTAAAAACAAGGACTGCAGATGCTGGAAACCAGAATCTAGATTAGAGTGGTACTGGAAAAGAACAGCAGGTCAGGCAGCATCCGAGGAGCAGGATGCTGCCTGACCTGCTGTGCTTTTCCAACACCACTCTAATCTGATCACTATAGTAACCAACTGCAAAAAAAAAAACAAAATCAGCAAAGGGGCTTGGGCATGATCAGTCAGCTGCTCAGGGTGGTCACAGTCAGGAAACTCTGCATACAGCACATGAAGGAGAGAAAGGTGGGTAGCACACTGTTACTTTTGGTGCATGTGTGGAATGTCCTGAGTGGGTGAGGAGGCTGTGCAGAAGAGATTCAGGGTTAGTGAGCATGAGTGTGTGAGGATGATATTGCAGGAAATGGGTACAGCAGCAAAGCTAAAGTGAGTGTGAAGTATCAATCAGAAGATGGTGGCACTTTCACTGGCAAAGTGGAGGAGGTCATTGATCTTCTTCCTACATTCTGTGCATTCCTTCAGATGGTTGAGACTGCACTGGCCTGGATGGTAACCAGGTGGGCACGGTTCCAGTAGAATGCTGTCCACTGTTGGCCTGGGAGAAAGGACCTCCTGCGTCTGCATCACTCCATCCCGAGCAGCAGCATCTCCATGTCTCTGCCCAGAAAAAGGAGAATCGACGTTTCGGGCATTAGCCCTTCTTCAGGAATGCCAGAAACGTCGATTCTCCTGTTCCCTAGATGCTGCCTGACCTGCTGCGCTTCTCCAGCAACACATTTCCATCTCTGATCTCCAGCATCTGCAGACCTCACTTTCTCTTCTGCCCAGAAAAAGGCTATTTTCCTGGCAATTGCCTGCCATGTCCAGGGCCAAAGTCAGGAACAATGCAGGGCAGCTCTAGACTGACAGCTCTTGTGTGGGTGCACGATATCTTTTTAAAGATGGTGCTGCACCATAAATGTTGGTAAATTTGAGATAGCCAGGAATGGTGCATTGTTTTGGAAATGGCATATGGTATAATGGTGTTAGAATGTGAGAGGCGTACCAAAGGGTGGGACAGATAATAAATCAGGCAGGTTTTATAAAATAAGGTGCTAGATGTCTCCAAACATCACAATGTGCAAACCTCGAAAAACACTTGGCAAAACTTGGCAACACCTAGCGAAAAACATTAAGAGTCAGTGTATGCCATCATTGATCAGTGCATTGAGTATAGGAGTTGGGAGGTCATGTTGTGGTTGAACAGAACACTGGTTAGGCCACTTTTGGAATATTGTATTCAGTTCTGGTCTCCCAGCTATAGGAAAGATGTTGCGAAACTTGAAAGGATTCAGTAAAGATTTACAAGGATAATGCCAGGGTTGGAGGGTTTATGCTATAGGGAGAGGCTGAATAGGTTGGGCTATTTCCCCTGGAGTGGAGACTGAGGGTTTACCTTAGAGGTTTATAAAATCATGAGAGGCATAGTTAGGGTGAACAGCTGAAGTCTTTCCCCAGGAAAGGGGAATCAAAAGGTAGGCAGCATAGACTTACGGTGAGAGGAGAAAAATTTAAAAGGGATCTAAGAGGCAAGGTTTTCACAGAGAGGGTGGTGCATGAATGGAACAAGCTGCCAGAGGAAGTGGTAGAGGCTGGTACAATTACAACATTTAAAAGGCATCTGGATGGGTATATGAATAGGACGGATTTAGAGAGATATGGACCAAATGCTGGCAAACGGGACTAGATTAGTTTAGGATATTTAGTTGGCATGAATAAGTTGGACCGAAGAGTCTGCTTCCATGCTGTACATCTCTATGACTTTCCAACATTTTTAATGGGAGACAGCCCTGAAGTGTACAGATGATCATATGACAAACAAACAAAATTAAAGATCTAAGCACTGCAAAACAACCTGGTCTCTGGTTATACTAAAACCTTAACTTCTTTCATGAATTTACAAACTCAACAATGAAAGTGCTTGGGATGCAATGTGTTTGAATCTTAGAAAGCATCTGGAAAAGTCCAACCCATGTGGCAATACAGGACAGAATATGGTGGATGATCAAAAAGAAATTAGACTGAAATAGCAGGAAATGGAATACTATATAAAAAAAGTTGTGTTAGAGCAGTCAAAGTCCAACAGCCAAATACTACAAGGCATCACTTAGTCTCATACTCACGTGCCTAAGTGGAAGAGGAAAAGTACAAGTTTAATCTTAGTAAGTTTGCAAAGAAAAAAGTCATTAAGAGCAATAGGGCTCAAAACATTTATAATTTGAAGAATTTAGATCAAGTTTGACAATTGGTCAATTAAATTAAATTCAATATTGACTAAAGTATTATAAATTTCTTGTAAAGCAAAATTAGTGCAGGGAGGCTTACAGAAAGTATTGAAGGATTCATTTTAATGTTGATATATTAACAATCCCAAAAGCACAATCCAGAAACTGAAGTCTAAAAGTCTATGAAGTCTTTATCATGGATTGTTCCAATCAGAGAAGAATTGAGCACTATAGCTTAACATTATTGAAACAAAAATACCCAATTCTTCTTCTTCATTCTCCATTAAATTCTGCTCCAATTGATCTTACCTGAACTCTTCAGTCTTGAGGAAAAATTCAAAAGCATGTTCTTACCTGGCTTATTTTCTCTTCTTCCATTCATCATCTATGGTGTGAAAAATATAGAGTAGCAACTCTAAGAAACTAACAATGCGCAGACAGATTGTTAGAAAGGAAATACTGGGGATATCTACAGAGTTGTGGATATTAGATTATAATGCAGTGCTCACTTCAGTGATAGTCAAGTAAATTAGTTGATAACACTGCCAAGCTGCAAATGTAAACAATATTTTAAACTATAATTGGATCAAGCAGATTCAGTCACTAGATTGAGAACTCCACTACTGGTACAGGCTATGCTTCAGCGAATTCCACCCAGCAGAAACTGTTCGGCCTGGGAAAGCAGTTGGGGGAAGAAAGCAGATCTTTTGACTAAAGTTGGTTTTGTAAGATTTGAAATCCAAATAATAAAGACAAGCTACAAATTCCAAACCCCACTGCTTTCATCTATCAAGGACAAAAATTGAGTCACATTAAACGCTGAGAATACAGATGAACAAGACACAGGTTCAAAATATGAATGCAAAGTTGATGACCTTTCATCAAACTGAAACATTAAAATTTTTCTGTCCACAAATGCTTCCAATCCTTGCAAAGTAATTGAAGCATGGATATTAAAAGTCCTACTGCAGCACATTTAACACATAATTAGGAGCTCTTTCCAAGAAAATTCACACCGTGAAAGTCCAGCTACTTCTTTCCAATTCTAAGATCCTTGGTACAAGGGTAGCGGAAAGAACACGGATTGTGAAATGGATGCTCGGTTCCTTCACAAGAGGTCAAATCTGAGGGCTATTCAGCCTGCTTTATTCATACATTTATTCCAAAAACTGTATCAAAATTATCACCCTTGGAGATTTAGAAATTGGTTACTTGCTTCTTACAGCAGGTAGATGATATGATAAAGGCCGGGGTAAACTCTGCAGTTCCAGAGCTGCATGCGCTCAACGTCTCACTTGCAGCTCCCAAACTTTATCAGCTGGTTCTCATTTTCATGAAAAAAATCTAGAATTATGTTTAGTGAAAGTTAAACTCAAAGAACTAGAAGGCAACATAATTACCCTGTGGGAATCAAAGGTTAAAAATTAGAATAAATTTCACAGTTTCAAATTAGTTTACGAGGAAAGAATGACACCATCATGCTGCCTGTTCAGGTCACTGGTTAGAGTTAATTCCTTGGGTCCAATGATGAGATTTTAATTTTGCACAATTGATGTTTCTAACATAGCATTCACAATAAATTATTTTGAATTAGCTCTCTGGACTGGACAGTATCTTCGTCCTGTATATTTTGTGAAATTCCTACTTTAACGATGCTCTACTGGCAAATTCTGACCACAAAGATCTTCTAACCAGTTGAATAATATATTAGAATACTTATATTGACAGAGGAATTACTCTTCAATCAATTAAGTTTAAAAGTAGTTACCAACTGAATAATTTATTAGAAAGCTTATATTGTTGGAGGAATTACTCTTCAGTCAATTAGGTCAAGTTTACAAGTGGTTCCAAGGGGCTCACGTGACGCAGTGGCAGTGTGCCTACCTATGGACCAAAAGGCCTGGATTCAAGTCCAACCTACTTCAAGGATGTGACATAACAAAGATTTTTTAAAAAGTGATTTCTAATATTACTCACAAAAGTGAAGGTGAAACATTAAATTTTGCCATACTGAAAATCACATCAGCATCTCACCATTCTGGCAATATTTTTAAAAAAAGATTCAAACCTTAGCAGAGATTGTATTTACTTCTTAAAGTCTCACCAAGCATCCCAAGTAAAAGCTTCCTTTGCTCAAAATACATGCAACTTTCAATTATACTTTTATGTAATGGTATATTTGTGCAAAAGATTAGTTAATTCATAATTATGTTGTGCTTTAGGTAATAAAGTAATGAAAACAATTCAAATTAAGATAGCATACTATGGGAAATCACTAGGAGTATTAATTTAAGATTGTAGGACTATTTCTGCCATTAGAAGATTGAGCAAATGCAGGGAGTCAGTGACAACGAGTGGGGCTATCAAGTTAAAAAAAAGACAATGAGTAGTGCGCTTCGGATAAATTTATTCACACAGTGGGCTGCTAGTGCTGAGCCACATCAGAACACGTTTTGTTTTCTTTACTTGTTTCATTACTGTTCCGTTAGTCATTTAATGTTGCCCAAATCCCACATGATCACACATTCCTTGTTTGTTCTTTTCCCATCCACCTCCATTTGGTCTGCTTAAAATCTATTACATTTCTATTCTTCCCAGTTCTGATGAAAGGTTATCGACCTGAAATGCATTTCTCAGAGCGGTTAGAAATTTCTTGCATTTTTTGTTTATATTCCCATTTTCTATGATTAAGATCATTTAAATTAAGTGTGAAATCTATTTAATATTATATTTTGACTTTCAAAATGTCAATAGTGCATTTGGTTTGCATAGGGAGAATCTCACAGCCAATTCTTAATGCTGCGTTACAACATACACAATAATAAATACATCATAATGCTATCAATAATTGATAAAATAAAAGAACTAACATAATCTGGATTCATGTATGGCTCAAGATTGTCCATCACAGAAACAACAGTTGGATCACAAGAAATAGATTTCATATCTAAATAGCTTCTATACATATTTACTGTGCAATATAATTACAAAGATGTGATCTACTCTACACCTAAACTGTATGAAATCTTGATAAGACCATAAAATTACTTAAAGCATGAAATTACATTTTTATAATCCTAAAACCTTTACAACACTGAGGAAAGAAATACTTGAAATATGAGTATATAACCTTAAACAGGATGTAAAATTATTCACACAAGTTATAAATTGGCATTTCTTTAATTTAAACCATTTCCAAGTGCTCTTGTGAAGATCAGTTCAGTGCAGCAATCAGCCATGTACATACATCAGTTTTCAAACATTTTCAAAAGTCTACCAATGCATACATAATCAGTTGATTATACTTTTCGATTGATGGTGACTCAAGAATATCAAGCAGTTAAAAGAATGCACAGATTAAAACAATTTTCAACAAGTACTAGAGGTTTTGTGCAGTTTTAATGACAACTTGAGTTTATCCTCAGTTTTGTACTTTATTGTCCAATTTTCTTCAACTGTTGACCACTAAGGTGGGGAGGTTAAATTTTCAACTTAGTTGTCATACATGAGTCTCTTTTGCAGAACATCTTGGGGTCTGTACAGACTTTCATATTTGATAGACTGAACTGCAAATGTAAAAAAATATAAAGTGATTGGTGCAATGGCCAATTCTGCAAACAAATGCAAATCTTTTGCGACTCTCAGTTCACACAGGAAACTCACATGCTAAGTGCTGTGCCATGAAATAAGTCCATGACTTCAACTGATAATAAGACAATTGTATGAAAATTGAGCAGCATATGAAGATAATGAAATATACAGCATTTCATCAGTCAGTGCAACATAATACTGCTCCACTTGTTACACTTCAAAATTCATAATTCAGAATCTTAATTTTTAAAGCAGTCTCTCCAAATATGCAAAGGCTCAGACCTCCATGTCACTACTTACTACTGATTTTAGTATTTTATCACAATTTTAAAAAATAAACATTCAGTCACCACCAATTTATTTATTTAGTATTTGGACAATTCAAATGGCTTTCTTCCTAGAAGTGTTACAGAACAGGTTAACGCAGAAGTCTTCAAGTAGTATTTGGCTACAGCACACATCTTCATTAACAGTTGCCCTCATCTTCAGGATGCAGAATATTCATACCATTTGGAAAGCAATTGATACAGTGTTGAAGTACCAATAAGGAAAATATCACCAGTGCTTCCTTCAATCTGATGCTCCTTTGTGCAGTTCTTTTTGTGAAGACTTCACAAAATAGGAAATGAGGCCCAAGCGAAAACATTAGCACTGAACAGAAATTAAATAAAAAGTATCTTAGGAACAGTAATTATGCTTAGAGTTGCAGAACCATTTCACCTTGGCTTGCTGTTTATGATCTTACTTCTTCCTACATGGTTAAGTGCCCTTGTCCTACGCCTAAGACCAAACCTATCCGAAATGCATCCTTTTCATCTACCGTATTCTATATGCAATGGTATATCTCACCAAAGTATAAGAATTTTAAAAGTGCTTACAAGTATTGTGAACAACTTGGGGTAGTTCCAGAATGAAATGCATTTTATAAAAACTGTACTGTGCTTCCAACTTTGGGAAACATGGCATCAAATGTCTAAGTTACTTATTCTTTGGAAGGGCTTTTAGGAGGAAAATGTGGGTTTTACTAAATTCCAAGCAATTTAATATAGTGCAATAACCACTGGCTACACAGTAAAATTTCAGTGCTGATCCATTACTTTACAAGTTCAACCTCACGGGATTTCTCCCAAATACCCCATCACTGCTGCAAAGACAGCTGCTCCCACGTCTCAGCAGTTTTGGAATCAGCTATAGCAAACATAAAGAAACAATTATGACAGTTTTCTTAATTTTTCCTCTTTGAGAGAGCCCTTACTTTCATTCTGTATTGTTCATAGTCTGGATAGAAGCAGGAACATAAATGACGTTGAATTCAAAGTACAAACATGCTCGACTACTCCTTGAGACAGAAGGTGCACCAAAACCACTGTACAATCAGTATCCTCATCTAACATACTATGAACCATCTTCAGCAACAGGTATAAAAGTTACACCAATTCTGTATTATTAATAAGCATCAATATGGTTACAGGCAAAGCACCATATGCAGGTGAACATCACTGCTTAACCAATCAAGTGATGCAAAATAGTTCCAAAAAGCACATTATAAGGCTAGCAGCTCTAAGATAATTTTTTTTTAAACTGCGAGCATAGGACAGGAAATGTTTGCTTGGTATACACAGAACCATAAGCAAATCTTCTACGAAAAAATAGATGTAAGAACAGAAGAGATATTTCTCAGGTTAGGCAATGTAGTTGCATTGATGGTATTGGATATTTAACAAACCCACATCAGATGTAAGAGACATCAGTTGTTTCAACAAATGAATGAGTAATTGATGTGATTTTTGGGTGTTTGGGTGAACATGAAATCATCCAATTAGTAGATCATCCACACACAGCAAAAATCCATCAGCGCACAATAATATATTTGCAATCAACTGGAGTCTGGAATAAAACATTCTCAACAAATTGAAAGTTTGCCACGAGTTGGTATCCACTGTAATTGAGAACGTGATTTCTAAAATTAGACACAAGTTTGATTAGAGACTTTTCAGTGTTAATTTAATAAACTTCATTTGTACAGTATGGAAAAGTCTCCAATTGATTGTGCTGTCATCAACTGCTCCCATTCTAAAGTGAGTTATACTCATCTTGCATCCAATCCTACTCCACTCATGCATTCTCCATGTCGTACTCTGTAGGTTACAGAACAAACTCCCACTCGCACAGGAAAAAATCCAACAATTAAGATGCTTTGAACAAACAAATACAAAATAATTTTTTTTTTATCTTTTGCTTAAACTACAGTCGCTCAGTAGGCAAAATAATTTGAACATGGCTTTGTGTTTAACTACATAATTATTCCGACAATGTCATCTAAAAAATCCATTTTTTAAACAATTACAGCACTCTTTAATTTAGCATTCACACATGCATACATTGTTTAGAAACAACCAGCCATCATTTTTCAGTGTTGGGTCAAAGGGGATGGGGCCATTGCAAAATTGCAGAGTGACACCAAGACCCACAGAGGCTGCTGGACAATGGCAATACCCGTTTTAAGACTGACCAAAAGGATAAGGGCCATGGAAACCCTGAAAAGAAAAAAAAGAAGAGTGAAAATGTTTCTCTTAGCAACAGAACAGAATTTCATGGGAGTAGTGTGTTAGTATCAATCTCCACTTAGTTTAAAATAGGGCTGTAACGAAGCCTCAAGAATTGGCATGATACTTCATTAGCTTGAAAGCAAAATATCAATCTGCCAAGCTCTCATTTCAACTTCCATTTTTATCTTTTTCTTTCCCCCTCATTCTCCCTCACTCTCACTTCAACTTTCCACTTCCAATCAAAACTGGACAGAATAGACCAACTGGAAAAATTTCCAGCTGGGTGGCTTCAGTTTAAGTCCAGGTCCAAGTGACCAGAAATGGGCCAATTTTAGCGGGCTCAGTTTCATGACATTTTGGAATGAAATGGAAAATTCACAGCATAATTGGATGCAAAATTGAAATTCCTAATTATGTGGAGCAACATCTGGATAGAAATGACTTAATTGTCCAAAAGAATTGCAAAGCGTCCTGTCAATAATTCAGAAGGTGATATTTTAAAAAGGCTTCGTTACTGCTCTAGCCTGGGACAATTACTCCACATCCATGCAACCTTCTGTACTACGAACGCATAGACTCAGATAAATAAAATTCTGAATTACCTAACAAAAAAAGTCAATAACTTTATTTCCGTCATCACAACAGGAAGTTAGAACAGCCTCCTCGGCTGATAGGGGGAAAGAAAAAGGGATATTGTAGGCAAGGACACATGAATATAGGTTTGTGAAGCTCCAAAACGCTGTAAGCCAGTCACGTTACCATAAGGTGAAGCTTATTTTTCAACTATATCATAAGGCTGCTGACTCACAACGCCAGGAATCCGGGTTCGATTCCAACCTCGGGCGACTGTCCGTGTGGAGTTTGCACATTCTCCCAGTGTCAGCATGGGTTTCCTCCCACAGGCCAAAGAGGTGCAGGTTAGGTGAATTGGTCATGCTAAATTGCCTGTAGAGTTAGGTGCATTAGTTAAGGAGAATGGGTCTGGGTGGGTTACTCTTTGGAGGATCGGTGTGGACTAGTTGGGCCAAAGGGCCTGTTTCCACACTGTAGGGAATCTAGTCTAAAATCTAGTCTTTAAAAAAAGATAGACACTGTCGCTTCCTCAAACAGCAAGTTGAAACAAGAATCAGTGTCAGTAGACTTGTTCCACTTTGACAGGTTATCCATTAAATAATTACTTGACATGATTTGTAAAGGCTAATTTACAAGTCTCCAACCCATTGCCCATACAAGATAAAAGTGGAGCAAAGACAGTTATGAACTTTCAAGTGCAAATTATCATCCTAATTCAACCACCTCGGGCTGAGCCAGAGAAAAACTAATAATGTCACACCAGCCACAAAATGTAGGATTCTTCTAGTCCAAATTCACATTCTTATACATGTATTGAAGTACTCCTTACAACTTGCACTGTTCAATGATCTAATATTAAACCTACGTTATGAATTCAAAGCTTTAATAATTAAAAGGTGCTTTACATTTAGTAAACAGACATTATGGCTCAGAGAAACATAAGGCAGCAACTTATAAATCACTCCGAAAATTGCTGAAGCTTCACTCGTACAGATTTATGATATTAGAATCCATCTATTTGATTTGTGCCTTGTATCCTTCTGCCAGTCATCCATCACCCCATACAGCTGAAGCTATTCCAATTTCCTATTTGGATGCTGTGGCATTTACAAAATGAACATTTCTCTATGGCATTCTGTAAAGTCAAGCACACACAACATTACGGTCCAAAGACACAAAGAAAAGTTGAGGATTCTAATAAAAAAACAAGTCACCTGAGAAAAATTCACAGAAATGAATGCAGCACTAGGAAATCCCAACAGCCAGATATCAATTTTTTTTGTACAATTGACCCTCACAGTGCCAACTAAGTTTAACTTGTATTAAAAGCTCCTACAATCTAAGCCAACTACCTCACTTGACAACTTACCTGGCAACATCTCAACTTCAAAATTTCTATCCAGTTTCTTGGTATATTTTGAGAGATCACTAAAGAATCGGATGTCATATGGTCTGACAGCAAGATAGTTAAAAAGAAAATCAGACCATATTTTTATTTTTTGTAGTATTCCGACATTCGGTTGTTAATATAAAATTAATAATACAAGCAGTACATGTTCTTTTCCTTCAAAGGCAAAGAAAATACTGGGAACTCAAAAGTATTTTCAATATTTTTACGATTATCTGAAGCAGTTTTCAACTCTCTATCTAGCAAACAAATAAACATGCTTATAATTCCAAAACTAGTCTAATGCCAATTCAGAGGTCTCTGTCCAAGTGCCCTGTTTCTATTGATCCTACATTTTAAAAGTGTCCAACGCACATTTATACTTTTGGACATAGTGTTACAACTATGGCAGACGGCCAACAAATACCAGTTTATGTACCATATTGAAAATGTGAAAAGGTTTATTCTGCATGAAGTTAAGGGAGGTCTAAAAGTTAGTCACAATCAATGGACTTATCTTTGAAATATGGCTATCATCATGTAGGTAAAGGCAACAGCTCATCTTGACATGGGAATGTTCCATAAATATCAAGTGAATCAGATGACCAAGTTTGAATAAGATAGAAAACTTGGACAGAACACTAGAAGAATCTATGATGATGGCATTTTCATCTCAACATGAGAAGGCAGATGGGACAGCGGGTTGAACAGTCTAAAATATATCTGTGATAATATTGGAAAAATTCTGCACTATGGCTATAACAAGTGCACATGAAATAATAGCTGAAATAGTGGTGCATCATGGCCACCTGCAAGGCTCTTGTGGATTCTTATTAGATTATCAAGAGTTAAGTCAGTGTCAGGCATCATAGAAATGTTTTCGTCATTTCCTTCCCTCATAACTTGTCAGACGTTGCTAATTCTACTTTGCCTAATTTCAGGTCAGAGAGTATAAGAGAAAAAAATTTTGTGTATCCATCAGAAAATGAGCTATGACTTTATATCAGATTTTAACAAAATAACTGACCATTGCTTTCTGCTCATTTGCCTCATCAACAAGAAAAAAATCAACAGTTTTAATTCACATTCATTAAACTGACAATTGACTCAGGTGCATTCTTGGGAACATGGATGATAAAAGTACACATTAGTGCATTTTCAGAGTTTTCTATTTGTATGCTTTTACTTTATTAAAGGGAGCTCGACTCAAGAAATAAGCTTAAGTAGAAGAACAAAGATAGGCCCAACACAAAAAAAAAACCAACGGTCTTGGCAAGTTAAATCAGACTGAATTTATTGTGTATTTTTATACTTATGCTACAATTCTTATTTCAATACAATGCTCTCTGGTTACTTACAAAATTAGACAGCAGACTAAAGGGACTCAAAGTACTAAGTTAAAGCCCTAGCATTTGAACATCCAATCTACACTGAAACTTCAGGACACTATTGAGGGCAAGTTTCATTGTCAAAAGGTTTAATGAGAGTTCAGACTGAGGTCCTATTTGTTAGAAGATGCAGAGTCCTATGAAACTATTCACAGCGAGTTGGGGTTTCCTTGTAACTGGACCAATTCAACCAATGCTACCAGGTTAGATTCACAAGTCACTCTCCTTATTTGCTGTTGATGGCATCATGTTACAAGCAAAATAACTGCTGAAATTGCTTCTGGTACCTAGGCAATTTTGGGATATTTGAAAGATGTCAAAACATCAAAGATTTTCCAATAATGACAAGTTGATAAATGGTTCACTACAATGCTCAGAAAACCGAAGAGCTGTTTATGTCAGAATAAAAACCCAGGGAAACTTCAAAACTTCAATGCATCTTATGGCAAACCTATCTAGCTTTTGTTGGGGCACCTGAATTTTTTTTGAGTCTCTGAAGTTACAGGTTTGTAAACAGAAATTTGATATCTCAAGTTTCATCCTGAGCACTTACAGCTTACCCAGTAAAGAAAATTTACAAAAGCCACAACTTCCAGCTTCAATTCCTATTCTGTGGTTTGGTTGAATGATCTCTGCACAGTCAAGTAGTAAGGGGCAGGCCTCAGAATCCCTGGACAATTTCATGGAGCAGAAAGTAAGGGAAGAAATAGATCAGCATGTGTGCCAATTTCTGACTGCAATCCAGTTGCCCCTTCTGGCAAATGCAAGCATCTAAATACAACATCTATTCCTGGTTCGCCATGGTGCAAACCTCCCCAACCAAGTACTGATTTACTCAAGTTATGCGCAACCTTAATAGTCTTATACATTTACACATAAAAATCGCCACTTTGATGAACTACCACTGAACTATATACCCGTATTACCACTTGCAGGACAAATGAAGAGAAAAATGTGTCATGATTTATTAATAGTACTCACCATAATTCTTGTACAGCTATGTTGGGAAAAACAGAAGTGTTGTTACAGGCCAATCTAAAACCTGTTGAACTTATATTGCTTTGCCTGAGTTTTGCAATAGCATTGCTATCTGTCCCACCAATGGCACGCATTAAATATCATGAGGTTACTTTGACTGTGTGGCAGATACAAACTAAACTCATTATAGTAGCTTTGTCTTTTCAGGCATAAGTGGGTTTAGCAGTGTGATGCTTACCAAATTCCTCTGTCTCACCCTAATATTTCACTTGCTGTATTTGGTTTTAAATTATTTTCTATTTTTCCATGTTTCTTCAATTATATTGATTAAGTACATGCATATTTAGTTTCTATCATCACTCTGATGATTGATATCATTCCCAGACTGTACTGTTAATACCTTAGCAAATGCATCAATCTTTTCAAGCTGCAAGGTGCAGAGGTGATTCGGCCCAGACATTAGATACTCTGGAAAAATTTGACTACTTAAATTGCAAAGAATTAACACTGAATAATTGAGCACATATTTGTACTCCCATTACCCTGAACAAACACTCTAACTTAGTTGCAGTGCATGCCAGATACGAGGAACACTTACTCAGTTTAACCAGCAATATGCCTTAACTTTAATTTTAAAGCAGCACATCTACTACACTTATGCCTATCATCTATGACATCTACTCCTTGTTACTGTTAACTTCAGAGTTTTGAACTCTGATAATCAGTGACAATAAATAGGGATTTTCTGTTTAATGGAGAAGTGCCTGATAAGTACGGAATTAAAACTCTTTAGTACATTTAATACGCAACTAATACAGTGCCTCATAACAAGGATTAATGGATTTAGAAACAGAATTATGTTCAGTGTTGTTAGCACTTGGTGCTTTCCTTGCCCCGAATTGCGTCAACTTTCACTTAAGTAGAGAAAATCATCCAAATCACTTCAAGTTTGATTATTTAAACTTGTGAAGTTGAGGAGAAGACACTCAGGTAGACTACAAACTTGCTCAAAGAAGTGCTTTTTAAGAACGATCTTAAAAGAAAAGATAGGAGGTGGAATGACAGGTAGGTTTATGGAGGGAACTTTGGACCTGAAGCCCTGGGTAGCACACGGCAAGTCTGCCAAAACTATGGTGAAAGACTGGACATTGCACAAGAGGCCAGACGTGGAGAGGTGCAAAATTCAAAACTCAATGCTGCAAGCAGTCTGGCTCAGTTGAGGTAGTAGTGGCTGGGGAAAAGATGGAATTAGTGGCATGGCAATAAGGCCTATCGCTGGTTGGGGGCAAAGGGAGGTTTGAAAATAATTATTCAAACCATCTGATGTTTAATGGAAGGAAATTGACAGTTATCCATTTCAAGATGGCAACACAAAATGTTTTTCATGTGCTACAACTTTCCAGCACAGAATAAGTGATTGACAGTGCTATCTCGACATAATTTAATTCATGCCATGATAGAGGCAATAGGGGAGGGGTAATATCACTGGATTGGTCATCCAAACCCTCAGGTTAAAGCTCTGGGGGAGATGGGTTTGAAATCCCACCAAGGCAATGAGTAAAATATGAATTCACCAAAATCTGGAATTAAAAATAGCTAGTCTCATGGCAACTATGTACCCATTGTGGATTGCCATAAACATGTATCTGGTTCACTAACATGCTTTTCAGGTAAGTAATCTGCCTTCTTTACCTGTCTGGCCTATATGTGACTCCAAATCCACAGAAATGTTGTTTGAAGAGCACATTTTAAAAATTTATCAGAGTGGATAATCTAGTTTTGTACCTTCGACAAGCATCCACTTCAAGCTCACCATCCTCACTCATGACACTCAACGGTTTCCTAAACATATTTTGCATATACTTAGCCAACAAGTATAAATACCTTTGAACTTCAGAGCACATCCATCGAAACTCCAAATCTGCCTCAAATTTTGCAGATATGTTCCATTCTTGAACTACTTCAGTCATTTGTGCTTCCCCCAACATCTGTTGTGACAAATTTGCAGCAAACCTTCAGAGCTTTTCACTCCTGACACTTGCATTCACTACCACCCTTAATGCATAAGCTGAAGCAAATAAGACTTTCGATCTGCTTCAAGCACATGTTGGAGATCAGGTTGGTGAGGCACAGCACACGGATAGAGTCATAGAATTATACTGCATGGAAACAGATCCTTCAGTTCAACTTCCATGCTTACTGTAATCCCAAACAAAACTAGCCCCACCTGCCTACGTTTGGCCCATATCCCTCCGAACATTTCTCATGCATTTATCCAAATGTTTTTTAAACATTACAACTGTATCTGCATCCACCACTTCCTCTGATTGTTCATTCCACATATGAACCAGTCCCTGTGAAAAAGCTGCCCCTCATCTTTTTAAAATCTTTCTCCTCTCCTGAAAAATATGCCCCCTCGTATTGCAACCCTCCAATCTCGGGAAAAGACACCTGCCATTCATCTTATCTATACCACTCATTATTTTATAAACCTCTGTACAATCACCCCTTAACCCCACACATTCGAATGAAAAAAGTCCTAGTCTATCCACCCTCTCCTTATAACTCAATCCCTCCATTTCCGGCAATATCCATGCACATCTCTTCTGAACCTTGACCTGCTCAATATCCTTACTCGGGAAGACCAGAACTAGGCACGGTACTCCTCCACGTCCTGTACAACCTCAACATAACGTGACAACTCCTATACTCAAAGACCCGAGCAAGAAAGACAACCATGATAAACACCTTAACCACCCTACCTGAATGTGATCCAAACTTACAAGAATTATGTACCTGAACCCCTAGGTTTCTCTTATATAAGACTACCCAAGGACCTACTTGTAACTGCCTTTGTTTTACCAAACGTAATACCATGCAAGTTAAATTTCATCTGCTATTCTTCAGCCCATTAGTCTACTATGTGGAACCTTGTCAAAGCCTTTACCAAAGTCCACGTAAACAATATCACTGCTCTGCTCTTGTCAATCTGCTTGGTTACAAACAGCTCAAGTTTGTGAGACATGATTTCCCTCGCACAAAACCATGCTGACTGTCCTGAATCATTTCTTACCTCTCCAAATGCATATTCTTTCAGAATCATTTCCAACAATTTACCCACCACGGATATCAGACTCACAGGTCTACAGTTACTATGCTTCTTCTTACATCCCTTCTTAAAGCCACAACTTTAGCCACTCTCCAGGCATTCGGCATCTCACCTATATTTATAGATGATAGAAATATTTCTGCAAAGCCTCCTGCAATTTCCTCCCGAAACTCCCTTGAGAAATAGGAGGGAGCCAAAAGTAGGAGCAGTGGTGAAAGTGGGATAGAGCCATTATCTGGCTATGATTGGATTGACAATATAGAATTAGGTGATCACAGTCTCATTCAATTGAAGGATTAGATATCCCCCATAATCAATTTGATCATGGTTTATTTTCAACGTACTAAACAGATGCAAATATTATCTGAGAGATTCAAACACTTGGGAGTATTCTAGAAAAGCAACAAAAATGCTCAAGGACTTCAAATGGAAGACTGAAGATGGAATAATTACTTCAAAGAACAGTGATGTCAAGGAGGGAGGTGATTATGGCAGTTTTGAAAGGAGGAAAGACAGTATCCAAGGAGAGGGAAACATTTGCCATGTCAACTAGCATAATCACAGAATATTAGAATCTCAGGAGTGCTGAAAGAGAACATTTGGCCCAGCAAGTCTGCACCAACCCTCGAAAGAGCATCCCACTCAGTCTAATCCCTGACCCTACCCCATATTCCCGCATTTACCATGGCTAGTCCACTTCGCCTGTACATCCTCGGACACCATGGGGCAATTTAGCATGGCTAATCCACCTTACCTGCACATCTTTGGACTGTGGGAGGAATCTGGATCACCTGGAGGAAATCCAGGCAGACATAGGGAGAACATGCAAACTCCAGAGTTACCCAAAGCTAAAATCAAACCCAAGTCCCTGGCGCTATGAGGCAGCAGTGCTAACCACATGCCATAAAGCCTGGGAAGGATGGTCAAGTGTTCAGCAATTCAGTTCAGAGCTCAAAAGGTGCACACTTTGTACAAAATGGTATGGCCATAATTAAGCAGAGGACAGTTTAAAATGGAGAAAAATATTAAAAATGGAGGAAAAGATAGTGCACACAGAAAAGAAATCCAAGTTGAAATACTGGAGCATGGAACTCATGAGTCAGAGTAAGCCATTTGACCCATAAAATCTGCTCTGCCAATCAATAAAATCATGGCTTATCTGGTTGTGATCTCAACTTCACTTTCCTGTCTGAGTCCTACAAAACATAACTCCCATTTTGATTAAAAAGTATAACTCTCCCTTGAATAAATTCCATGTACAGCATCCATTGTTTTCTGGGGATGACAATTCCACATACCAACATCTCTCAGAGAAAAAATCTCCTCATTTCAATCTTCAAAGTGAACACCTCCATCGCCCACCCCCCACATTCTTCCACCCCATAGCTGTGCATCCTGAGGTGAATAAATAGCTCGTTGCTGAATCTGAATACCCAACAACAGGTGTAATAGGTGATGTTTCATGAGGCAGATGGTTGGGATGAGTTTTCACACAGTCCTTTCACTGAAGAGTCTGGCCTCCACCTTGGCCTCTCAGAGATGCGTAAAATGGTGGGCAACTTTATTAATGCTTCTTTTCTAGTTTAGGTTGTTTTCAGGAAGAAATTCTCACTTAACTGTGGGGATATTCTTTTTCCTCACAAACTTTAACATTAAAGCATCCCCTGCCCTCTAAATCCAAGAGTAGACGTTCTTTGTTATTCACTTGACCACTTTCTCAAAAAAGTGAAAACAATTCGTTAAACATTATTTCCTTTCCAAAACATGGAAGTTGATTGAAATTACTAAGGATAAAAAGATATTCAGCAGAGTCAATGCCTCATGTCTTTCTTCCCAATTTTAATGAGAAATTTGGGTGAATCAAGAATAAATTTGTTCAAGGTTTGCAAAATGGCAATTGCCCAAAAGGAGATAGATGAACTGAGAAGAGTAGATGACATCAAGGTGAAATAAAACAATTAGGATCTTGTATCAGTAGCAGGTTGTGGCTGCAATAACTTCAACATGTGGAAAAGCATCCAACACTCAAGATTTCTGCCGATCACTTGATTTCAAGAAAATCATCCTTAATAAAAAGGAGGATAATATTAATACAGCTTCCAATGGATGGTCATGCTGGTGGAAGGTATGGAGATAGGCAGACTCTGCACACCAAGGAGTCAGCAGTAATGTGGTGATTGACAGGAAGGTTAACAAGATTAGACATTAGAAGAATGCAGGAGCTGTAACAGGTGCTTTCAAGGAAGGCCCATTGGAAAAGCTAACAAAAGAAGCTGAGAATTTTATTTAAGTAGCAGCATTCAAACCTGGAGAGGTGGCAGGATAGTGAGAAGGAACAGTCATGGCAGAGGCACAAGTTGGGAGGTAGCAGGAGCAAACTTTTAATGCCGGGACAAATGAAGAGCAATGATCGGCTAAGAAGCTGGAAGAAAGAAATTGGCTTATTCAAAAGCAAAAGTTCATTCGAGTCTCAGAGCAAGGCATGTAATAGAAGGGACCCTTTCTAAATTAATGTTATTGAAACCAAGGGCATGAGTAATAACCAAGGGGAGCCAGTTCATCTTTTCTCACCTGAGAGCTCAACAATTTGGAACCATAACAAACTGCATAATCTCATCTGGGGTCAAAGCACAGCAAAATAAAGCGTTTACTTGCAACATCATGAAATTCAGTAATTCAATATGTCAGCTGTTCATGCATAAATAAAAATTCAGAAAGGTTTTTAACCTGCCAAATTCAAATATAGAGACAAAATAAAAATTGCAGATGCTGGAATACAAAGCAGACAGGCAGGAGGCTAGAAGATCACAGTCAAGCATGTGGTGCTGGCAGCACAGGTCAGGCAGCATCAGAGGAGCAGGATAATCGAAGTTTCTGGCAAAAACACTTCATCAGGAATGAGGCTAAACATAGCAAGCCAGGCAGCATTAGGTAGTGGAGAAGTTGATGTTTCGGGTGCAACCTTTCTTCAAGGCCTTCTCCACCTCCAAATTCAAATACAGAGCTAGCATTGTACAGAATATTGAAAAATTCCCAATCCACAATCAATCATTTATTCAGACCGAGGAAATGAATAAATTGCTATAATCCTGACAATGGGTTCCTGCCTTTTAAGCGTTCTAGCTTCAGGCATTATTTTCAAGTGTATTGGAAACTTATTCTGAAGAATCCTTAATTGGAGAGTTGAAAAACCAATTACCCTCTAAGTTACCCTTCTTTATTCCCTGGATCCCAGATGTTTTGCTACAATCCAATAGGAATTAACAAAGCAAAGATCACAGGCACAAACCTGTAATACCTACAGGCATTACAGAAAGTCACCACATGGAACTTTAATACTATTAACTGTATGAAATTAGCAGTGACAGATGAATAGGAATTATGTCAGTTCAAAATTGCAGTTGACCTTTTATTAAAAATGCTGTGATTGCTATAATTGGTTTGTCATAATTTGCCACTTGAAACGTTTTTGAGTTTTAGTGACCTCTTTATAAACTGATCTAAACTTAAACCATTCTAAGTACAGAGGGCCTCCAACTGGTTGCCTTTTGTAGTTTATGCAAGTAGCCCAATTAAACAAAGTAAAGCTCCTGAGCAGAGGAAGGGAATGCGGGGAGGAAAAGTAAAAGCCATGATCTTAAAAGGATTCTAATTGTAGCTGCTGCCAAATTATCAGTATTGAAACTCCAACTGCTTAACTCATGATATTCTTCTTTGTACCAGCCCTGCAAACATTTCAGGATTTACAGCTTTCATGGTGATTAGGACAAGACTATTATGAAGAATATTTTGTCATAAAATTGTTTATCATCAACACAACTGTGCCCAGTCTCTTGACAAGATTTGGTCCTGCAATTAGAGAGGCGGATGTTTGCCATACTCCAATTCATGTTCCCT
Organism: Chiloscyllium plagiosum; assembly: GCF_004010195.1. Lineage (NCBI taxonomy): Eukaryota > Metazoa > Chordata > Chondrichthyes > Orectolobiformes > Hemiscylliidae > Chiloscyllium > Chiloscyllium plagiosum. The sequence goes on along the minus strand of NC_057735.1, from coordinate 39,075,645 downwards.
TATTAAATAGAATACAGTTTTTTTAAGTCAATGCTCAATGGCATTATGTCCAATACAGCTATAAAGTGAAAAAAGGGAGTTTACAGGTTACTGCGGATTATATCTGCAATGAATTCCATTCATTGTGAATCCTATCAGATCAAATGGATCAGTTGTAGAGACAGTTAGAGGCAATGAGGAATTTACAGGAGCAGGGGGATGTGATGGATGGCAGTTAAAGGAAGGGGGGGGAAAGTCACAGATACAATCACATAGATGGGTTAACTCCAGGAAAGATAAAAGAGGTAGGCAGTTTAGTGCAGGATTTTTGTGTGGCTTTCCCCATTTCAAACAAGTATGCTGTTTTGGAAAATGTAGGGGTGATAGATTCTCAAGGGAACGTAGCACAAACAGCCAAGTTTCTGGTATGGAGACTGGCACTAATGCAATGAGGGGTATGTCGGGTTCCGAGAGATCAATTGTGTTAGGGGACTCACTATACAGACAGACGTTTCTGCGGCCAGCAGCGAAACATCAGAATGGTGCGTTGCTTCCTTGGTGCTGGGATAGAGGATGTCTCAGAGAGGGTGCAAAATGTTCTCAAGGGGAAAAGGGGCCAGCAGGAGGTCATTGTCCATACTGGAACCAGTGACATAGGAAGGGGAAAAGGTTGAGATTCTGAATGGAGATTACAGAGAGTTAGGCAGGAATTTAAAAAGGAGGCCCTCGAGAGTAGTAATATCTGGATTACTCCCGCTGCTACGAGCTAGTGAGGGCAGGAATAGGAGAATAAAGCAGATGAATGCATGGCTGAGGAGCTGATGTATGGGAGGATTCACATTTTTGGACTACTGGAATCTCTCTTGGGGTGGAAGTGACCTGTACAAGAAGAACAGATTGCACCTAAATTAGAAGGGGACTAATATACTGGCAGGGAGATTTGCTAGAGCTGCTCAGGAGGATTTAAACTGGTAAGGTGGGGGTGGGGGGTAAAGAACTCAGGGAGATAGTGAGGAAAGAGATCAGAGACAGGTACAGTTGAGAACAGAAGTGAGTCAAACAGTCAGGGCAGGCAGGGACAAAGCAGAGAACAAGATGGGACTGATAAAGTTTGGGAGAAGATTTGTAGCTCAGGTGCTCGTTGTTGTTGTGGTTCTGTTCGCCGAGCTGGGAATTTGTGTTGCAGACATTTCGTCCCCTGACCTTAGTAGCCACACAATCAGATGACAAGCAATACGAGTTCGACTGGGACAACACTACTATTATAGGACAAGCCAAACAGAGAACAGCTAAGGAATTCCTAGAGGCATGGCACTCATCCACAGATTCAACCAATAAGCACATCGACCTGGACCCAATATACCAGCCACTGAAGTGGATAGCTGGAACTGACAACCGGAAGTGGCAGATACAAATCACTATAAAGGCTGGAGGAAACATCACAGAAGCGCTTCACAGGAGGCTCCCAAGCACTGAGGATGTCACCTAGACAGGGGACGAAATGTCTGCAACACAAATTCCCAGCTCGACAAACAGAACCACAACAATAGGACTGATAAATTAAACTGCAATTATTTTAATGCAAGGGGCCTAACAGGGAAGACAGATGAACTCCGGGAATGGTTAGGAACATGGGACTGGGATATCATCGTAATTACAGAAACATGGCTCAGGGATGGGCACGACTAGCAGCTTAATGTTCCAGGATACAAATGCTACAGGATGGATAGAAAGGGAGGCAAGAGAGGAGGGAAAGTGGCATTTTTGATAAGGAATAGTATTACAGCTGTGCTGAGGGAGGATATTCCCGGAAATACATCCAGGGAAGTTATTTGGGTTGAACTAAGAAATAAGAGAGAGATGATCACCTTATTGGGATTGTATTATAGACCCCTAATAGAGGGAAATTGAGAAACAAATTTGTAAGGAGATCTGTTATCTGTAAGAATAACAGGGTGGTTAATTGGTAGGGGATTTTAACTTTCCAGACATAACACTATGGCAGTCCCAGTCTAAGGGTTCAGATGGAGAGGATTTTTTTAAGCTTGTACAAGAAAATTTTCTGATTCAGTATGTGGATGTATCTACAAGAGAAGGTGCAAAACATGATCTACTCTTGCAAAATAAGGTAGGGCAGATGACTGAGGTGTCACAGGAGGAGCACTTTGAGGCCAGTGACCATAATTCTATTAGATTTAAAATAAAGTTGTGATGGAAAAGGATAGAGCAGATCTAAAAGTTGATGTTCTAAACTGGAAACAGTTTGACGGTATTAGGCAACAACTTTCAAAAGCTCACTGGGGGCAGATGTTCGCAGGTAAAGGGACGGCTGGAAAACGAGAAGCCTTCAGAAATGAGATGACAAGAATCCAGAGAAAGTATATTCCTGTTAGGGTGAAAGGAAAGGCTGGTAGGTATAGGGAATGCTGGATGACTAAAGAAATTGAGGGCTTGGTTAACAAAAAGAAGGAAGCATATATCAGGTACAGAGAGGATAGATCGAGTGAATCCTTAGTAGAGTATAAAGAAAATAGGAGGAGACTTAAGAGGGAAATCAGGAGGGCAAAGAAGGGGACATGAAATAGCTTTGGCAAATAGAATTAAAGAAGAATCCAAAGAATTTTTACAAATGCATCAAGGACAAAAGGGTAACTAAGCAGAGAATAGGGCCCCTCAAAGATCAGCAGGGCAGCTTTTGTGTGGAGCCACAGAAAATGGGGGAGATACGAAATGAGTATTTTGCATCAGTATTTACTGTGGAAAAGGATATGGAAGATATAGACTGTAGGGAAATAGATGGTGACATCTTGAAAAATGTCCATTTTACACAGAGGAGAAAGTGCTGGATGTCTTGAAATGGGTAAAGGTGGATAAATCTCCAGGTGTTCCCTACAACTCTGTGGGAAGCTAAGGAAGTGATTGTTGGGCCTCTTGCTGAGATATTTGTATCATCGATAGTCACAGGTGAGGTGCCGGAAGACTGGAGGTTGCCTAACATGGTGCCACTGTTTAAGATGGGCAGTAAAGACAAGCCAGGGAACTATAGATCAGTGAGCCTGACATCGGTGGTGGGCAAGTTTTTGGAGGAAATCCTGAGGGACAGGATGTACATGTATTTGGAAAGACAAGGACTGATTAGGGATCGTCAACATGGCAGTGTGCGTGGGAAATCATGTCTCGAAAACTTGATTGAGTTTTCTGAAGAAATAACAAAGAGGGCAGAGCAGTAGATCCGATCTCTATGGACTTCAGTAAGGTGCTCGACAAGGTTCCCCATGGGAGACTGGTGAGCAAGGTTAGATCTCAGAATACATGGAAAACTAGCCATTTGGATACAGAACAGATTCAAAAGGTAGAAGGGAGAGGGTGGTGTTGGTGCGTTGTTTTTCAGACTGGAGGCCTGGTGATCAGTGGAGTGCCATAAGGATTGGTGGTGGGTTCACTACTTTTCATTATTTATATAAATGATTTGAATTTGAGCATAAGAGGTATAGTTAATAAAGTTTGCAGATGACACCAAAATTGGAGGTATAATGGACAGCAAAAGAAGGTTACCTCGGATTACACTGGTTCTTGATCAGATGAGTCAATGGGCAGAGGAGTGCAGATAGAGTTTAATTCAGATAATTGTGAGGTGCTGCATTTTGGGAAAGCAAATCTTAGCAGGACCTATACACTTAATGGTAAGCTCCGAGGGAGTATTGCTGAACAAAGAGACCTTGGAGTGCAGGTAGATAGGATAGTGAAGAAAGCATTTTGTATGCTTCCCTTTATTGGTCAGAGTATTGAGTACAGGAGTTGGGAGGTCATGTTGCGGGTGTACAGGACATTTGTTAGGCCACTGTTGGAATATTGCATGCAATTTTGTTCTGGTTACTATTGGAAAGATGTTGTGTAACTTGAAAGGGTTCAGAAAAGATTTACAAGGATGTTGCCAGGGTTGGAGGATTTGAGTTTTAGGGGGAGGTTGAATAGGCTGTTTTCCATGGAGTGTCACAGGTTGACAGGTGACCTTATGGAGGTTTACAAAATTATAAGGGGCATGGATAAGTAGACAAATTCTTTTCCTTGGGGTGGGGGGGGGGGGGGGATCCAGAACGAAAGGGCACAGATTTAGGGTGAGTAGGGAAAGGATATATGAGAGCGACCTGAGGGGCACATTTTTCATGCAGAGGGTGGTACATGTATGGAATGAGCTGACAGAGGAAGTGGTGGAGGCTAGCACAATTGTAACATTCAAAAGGCATTTGGATGGGTATGTGAATAGGAAGAGCTTGGAGGGATATGGGCCAGGTGCTGGCAGATGGGACTAGATTGAGTTGGCATATATGGTCGGCATCGATGGGTTGGACTGAAGGGTCTGTTTTTGTGTTGTACATGTCGCGGAGTCTACAACCAAATGAATTTGCAGCATCCAATCCATGTTATAATTGAAAAATGTGGCAATGTCAGGAATACATTTGCCATTGACTTAAACAGATAATTATAACAGGAATTGCTCTGAAGTCAGAAAATTGGCCCAATAATGAGCAAAAGGAAACAGCTGACAAAATCTACTAAATCTGGGAAAAGGGCGTTTAGCAATCAGATTTCATCCTTAAAACTGAAATATTTATCTCTTATTATACTAATTAGTTTCCAAACATCAAAAATTAAATATAAATTATTACAAGGAAACAACATTTGAATAGAAATAGATCTCACTCTGCATTTTGCTTCAATTGGACTAATCTAGTAAATTACCCAAACTGGCAAACTCAAAACAATTTGATCAGTTGTCCTTTGGGGTGACAGACTTTCTTGTAGTACAATGACACTGGCAATTTTTTACATTGAGATTAGACAATTAAAACCAACTAGATGTAATTAACGACTTGCACTGAAAATGTAAGCGTTTCAGTTGGTCCATATCAGTATGCCACCTACAGTAAAAAATTAAATACTACAATACTTCAGCAATAACTGATCTTTGAGCAGTTGGGCATGAAGAGACTTCAGTTCGTTATCTTACTTAGTACTGGTACATCACCATTTAAAACAAAAAGCAGAATCCTTGATTACAATTTTACCCCAATTAAATCCAAGATTATTTCACAATACAGAAAATATTAATATTACTTTAAACTATTTTCAACACATTGCTTTATCATGCATATCGTTAAAAGTAGTAAGAATGGTTTCACTAGCAGACACCTTTTCTTTCATCTATCAGCATTCTGCAGAAGATTTCCTATGCTTCCTAACATTGGCCCAATCAGTGCATTGTTCATTTTACTGCTGATGCCATTAGCAAGTATTTCAAAAATGTGCCAGAGTACTGGTGGATAAAAAAACAGTATTCGTAGCTCTCTCAAATCATCTGTGCATTACCTCAGTAAAAGAATGATTGCAGGTACTCAATCCAATGTCTTTCTAAATCATGGATTCCAGTTCAGACTTTCAGTTTAATTATATTGATGAATGCAGAAGGCAGAAAATATCTTCTTTTAGCTTATTCTGTTCATTTCTTTTCAAAATTAAAACATAAAAGAACAATCTTTGAAGGGCTTGCCTCTTAAAACTTCTCTGTCCTGACTAGCTATGATTCACAGTGGAATATGACTGAAGATCAAGTGACCCTTGTACCTCACACAACAATAACGTGCATAAAACTCTTCAATTGAGGGTAGCATCATCAGAATAGGCCCAAATTCCATTCAGCATTCTAATTATACTTGCAGTGTGAGCTATTGACTCATGCTCTTAGGAACACAAACTCAAGAAATTTTTGTTTCCATTGGCTGAGAACAGAGTTAATTTTGGAGAGTCTCTTTTGGCTCAACAAAGCCACAAGTAAAACTGACAGGTAACCCAAATGAGCAATTTAACCTGGTACACATTGTTTTAAAAGTTACATGAAGTCTCTCTCTTGTTCAACAATGTGACATTAAGGGTTTTGCAGAGGGAAGAAAATACACTAATTAAAAATTGTACCTGTAAAATTTCCAAATACTTTCCATATCAAATAAATGACACGCTAAGTAGTATGATTTCCTAGTTTCTAAATCTAGCATTTTAGAATTATACAGAGTCTGAATTTCACACAGAAACAGGCTTTCAAACACTCAAAAAAAGGAAGACGCTTTGTTTTTCAAATAAAAATTCGCAGTACATTGTATTGTAACCAGCAATCAAACATGGATCCTCAGCTAAAGGATCTCAAGCAACCAACAGACAAATCACTTGCACCAGTTTGGAACTACACATGGCACTATGCTCAAAGCAAGAAATAGCCAGGATCATCCATACTGGATTAATATGAAAAACAGTTGCAGATGATTCGGGCACAGTGTATTGCACTCATGACAGAGAAAGCAGCTGGAACTGCGCAAACTAAGAGATTGGATAAGATAGCAAACTAGGCAAGACAGTTAACAATCAAAACAATGAAAGTTAAAATGAAGTATAAAACAAGTTCTGATTTTTCCTTTTATTTACAGAACACTATTAACATACATTTGTGTTCTTCAGCCTCTGTAAGCATTCAAATACTCTTATGAAGCTAAGGATGCAAAATGTGGTTCCCTCCCAGTGTCAAGGAAATGCACTCAAAGGACTTTGTCAAATTGCAGGTCGCAGAAAAGTCAGCCATCTACACTTGCTGTTATCCAGGGGATAAATAGGAGAGAAGAGAAAGCTTACCAATACAATGCATCATTACAGTCCAAGAAAAAAAAAACAAATGAAATTTTCACTGTCCCATATGGTCAGGGTGGTTCAGTGTGGGTAGTTCAACCCAATTTTACAATACAAAGTGAGACAGACAAGTTACCTTCAAATATTAACAATCTCACCATGCCTGCAATCGCTTCTGAAGTTAAGGTTTACTTTTATCAAGAATTAAAATGAAATCAGGCTTCTAATACATCAGACCTACAGCACGACTTGAGCTAGGGATAGTTCATGGCGTTTCAAAGTACAAATGGGAAATTGTTCTCCCCCAACACTAACATCCCTTGACTTCATAAGTTCATTCACACATGCATATAAAATATAAAAAAGGGACAAACAAAATAAATCATTCTGTATTTACCTGACTGTAAGTCACCACAGATAAGTTGCTAGAGTGACTGTTAGGGGAGATATTTACAGAGTTCTGCGACAGTCCATTTTGATCTTGTTCATTTTGGTCTTCAGTTGGGCCCCATGAATTTTTACTAATTGGATTTGTACTTTGGCCCCCGGGGTCCTTCACATTGTTGTCTTCAGATTGCCGGTTTTTCTGTGGTGAAGCGAAAGGGTTAAAATTGCCTTCAATCTTGCGACAGGGTTGTGAAGAAAATTCTGTTTCAAATGAAGAAAGCTGCTGCGTAACTCCTAAAAGGCCTCCGATTTCAACACTCAGAATCACCCAAATCACATCTGAGAGCGACATAAAAGTACATAGTTATGATTAGTTTGGCATTTATAACTTGTAGTGCTAAAATTCTTATGTTCCTAATAACCACAGCACTCAGTATAACTTGCATTTACATATTTTCCACTCTCAAACATTTTCTTGAGATGAACTTGATATGATTGCACTAAAAAAAAGTGTAGAGGAGATTCATTAGGATTTATTTGCCTGGGCTAGAGTATTTTAGCTATTTAGAGTATAAATAGCCAGGATTATTCGCCTTACAACAGAGACAGCTGAGGTGCAACCTGTATAAATGCCACAACTTTTTACTTTCTGTATTTTTGATTGGTGGATTAAAATGAGAATAGCGTTGTTTATATTAAAAAAAAAATCAAGGACTGGGAAAGGAATTGCTACAGTTAAAACAAGTTACTGGATACTCATTATTAATTCTGTTTACACTGTTGCTTTGCAAGCAGTATGGGAGGTGAGGTAAGACCATAATGTACCAGGGTATGTGCACAGTGATTCAGCCAGCAACAGGTAGCAAATGCCAACAGCCTGACAACAACTCTCTAACTGGATTCTGGGCAGGAGACCCTATATCATGACCTGAACTGAGAACATGTGGATTTACAATCAAGAGCGAGAAGTTCCATGCTTGCTGGAAGAGCAGTTTTTGTGTCTCTATTTCTCTGCAGTACAAGTACCTGAATAAAACCAGTTATTTTCTCCCATCAGTTGCTGTAAGCTGTTGCCTTTAACCGTATGCGTTCTGGACCAGACCAGACCCCATCAAAACATTTTAAGGTAGCACAGACCGTGGCATTTTCAAAGGTAAATGTCAATGCCTTGTTCTACAGGCAACACAGCTGGTCAAACTACTCACACTTAAGCAAAGAAATAATATATTTAAACATCAAAGCAAGTGGTGAAGGCTGGTACAATTGCAACATTTAAAAGGCATCAGGATGGCTATATGAATAGGAAGGGTTTAAAGGAATATGGGCCGGGTGCTGGCAAATAGGACTAGGTTAGGTTGGGATATCTGGTCCACACGGGTGAGTTGGACTGAAGGGTCTCTTTCCGTGCTGTACATCTCTATGTCTATAATTAAAATACAACCAAAGGATGAGGAATTTACAATAACTTAACTGTTGGAAAACTTTATTAATAGATACAGTAACCCTCAAGAATTATCTTTTCCAATCTGGTAACATTTCCTAATCACACCCTCTGCCGAAAAGAAAATTTGGAAAAATAGATTTGTTTCACAGGTACCCCAGCAGAGAGAAACCCCAGCTTCCAACTGTAACCGAGGAGAGAGAAAAGATATCTCCTACTTCAAGCCCACAACAGCAACTGCTTAAAGCTAGACCTAAAAACTAACAAAATAGAAAGCCTGCTCTGAGAGACCTGTCACGCTATCTCTATTGTTCTAAAATTACTAAAAATAAACACCAAGGCAATACAAGCTGTTTACTTTCTTACAGACAGCTTGGGACCTCTCGTTCAATCTCTCTTTAAAAAGAGAGGGACAAAATAACCATTAAAAGTCAGAGCATGTCACAGTATGAAAGATACTTTCTAATTATGTACCAATCACCCAATGCTTCCTACTAAGTGGTGAAAGAAACCAGCAAGTAAATAAAAGAACAGAAAGGCTTGGGAAGCAAATGCAACATCTCAATCAATCCTTGTGACTGGTGCTCGAGAACTCTTTTTCCTGAGTTTTTATTTTCTCCACCAACAACCCCAATTTTTTTGTGTCTGCCTCTGTGTTTAAGGGTTTTAAAAGGGGGTTAGAGTTTCAACTAGTAGAGTTACATGCTGATACTTGATAGTTTTGTTTACCTGTGGCCAGAACACTTTGCTTGAAATAAATAGCAGTGCAGCACAGGAAACCAGTGAACATTTCCTATTAACCTGACTACATCAGATGTAAATTAGGGATTGTGTACTTAAATTAAATCATTAACTTGTAATATAACCCTGGGAGTGGAGGAGTCCAAAACTCAGCACACTTGCCCAAGCAGATTATAAACCTATAGACACGGAAGATAGGAAGTAACATGTTATTGATCTCTTGACTAAGGGACAAGAAGCCCTAGATTGAAGGCTAAGGGGAGGAGGCTTAGAGGGGATTTAAGAAAGAATTGTTTCACCCAGAGATGATGGGTATCTGGAGGTCACTGCCTGAAAGGGTGGTAGAGGTGGGAATGATCACACCAATTAAGTAGTATTCAGATAAACACTTCAAATGTTACTGCACACACGGCTAAGTGCTGGATAATGGGGCTACAGTAGATAAGTGCTTGATGATCGAAGCGGACGCAAAGGGCCTTTTAGCATGCTGTACAACTCTAACATATAATTCTTTGTTTATTCAGGCACATGGTTATTGCTAGCTTTGCCAGAATTTGTTGCTCAAACATAATTGCACTTGAGAAACGCAAGTGCTGGTGAGCTGTCTTGAATCACTACAGGTCTTGCGATGTTCATGAGTTCCAAGATTTTTATTCAACAAGTGAAAGATAGCAATGTCGTCCCCAGTGAGGAAAGAGAATGACTTGGAGCAGAATTTGAATGTAGTTTCCATGCATCCACTGCCCTTGTCCTTCCACATGAGAGAGTTTGCAGATTTGGAAAGTGCTGTCAGAGCAACCTTGGCGAGTCACTGCTGTCTATTTTGTAAATGATACACATTACTGCTGCTACACTTTAGTGAGGAAGCAAATGTGGAACATGGTGGTTAGGATGTGGATCAAGTGTGCTGTTTTGTCCTGGATGCTGTTGAGCTTCTGGTCTGGACTGTTGTTGGAGCTCCACTCATCCAGACAAGAGGAAGGTATTCATTCACACTCCTGACTTATACCTTGCATGCAATGGACTGGTATTTGCAACTCAAGAGGAGTTACCCATTCCAGAATTCCCAGCCATGGACCTATTCTTGAATCCAAACATATAGCTGATGTATTCAGTTTGTGTTCAGTAGTAAACCCAGGATGTTGACAGTGGGAGATTCAGCAATAGAAATGTCTTAAAGCGATCGGATCCTCTGTTTGTGATGGTCATTTCCTGGCACCTATGTGGCATGAAGGTTATTTACTACTTATCTTCCTAAGCTTGGATGTTGTCTAGGGCTTGCTGCACTTGGATAAACTGTTTTGGTGTACAAAAAGTGCTTAAAATTATGCAACAATCATTGAATACCCTCATGTCTGATGTTATGATAGGGGAAGGTCATTGATGAAGCAGCTGAAGGTAGTTGGGACTGGGACGCTACCCTGAGATACTCCTGTAGTGATGTGATCCTTGGATTGAGATGAATGACCCTAACAATCATCCTTCTCTACGCTAAGTAGGACTCAACCACACGACTCTTTTCCCCTGGCTCACATTGACTCCAGTTTTGTAAAGGGTCTTGATTGCCAAGTTAAATGCTGTCTTAATGTCAAAGCCGGTCACTCTCACCACCTGTGGCCTAATTTATTCTTTGAAAGTTTTCAAATTTTACAATATTTTGCTTTGAGAGAGAAAAAAAACAAGTCTATCTAGTTTTCTTTGGCTGGAGGCTTTGAATGATCTATTCCAGCTCCAAATACTATTCTGTACACCGACATGAGCTTTTTCAGGTCCTTTTCAAGTCAGTCACTTTCCACGATAACAGTGCTGCTTTGATTAGCAAAGAGGGACACCGTCATTAAAACATAAGAGTTTCTGCTGCAGCCCCTGCTACCTGGTTTTGCCCATCAATGATGCCATCTTTCCATCACTTATCAGAGATCAGTTCACTTCCTGACATATATAATATGGAGCAGTAAAACTTTCCACGAGAATCCCCTATCTTCCAACTCCACGCACAGGTCCCAACTAAAAGGTGCCCAGAAAACCTTATTCTCGGCTCAAATACCACTCAATAACCAGTGTCTGTAATAAACACAGACAAATGACACTCATCACATTGTTTCCATGTTGTCTGGACAAATTTCACATGCAGTCAGCAATACTTCAAAAACAAAACGCTCATGGGGATGAATTTGTTACATGACAAAATCATGGTTCTAACTCATCATCCTATTAATGTCTATTAGGCTGTGATGCTTATGTAACGAATTGCATCCTTGATAATATTAGGAACTAAAGAGCTAATAGCCTTATTAAGCTATTGCATCAACTAAGTTTATGCAGATTCTGCTTTCATCTCAAGCCAATTTAGAGTGTCTCCACTGTAAACGTGAAATAATTTTTAACATAAATTAGTGCAACAAAGCTCTAATTTTCTGCACATCAACAAAGAAAGAATGTATCATTTTCTCCAGTCTGAACAAATTCCAAATAAAATAAGCTCCATCTTCCATATTCAAAATTCTGTGTAAACCTCTTGCACATAGATTATTCAACATCTTCCGATTTTTGACGAGTTGGACAACGGCAAAGATAGACAAAAGTGGGAGAAACGCAAGGACTTAAGAGTGAGCCTAATTGAAACATACACAACATCACAAACAGCTTGTTTCAGAAAAACATGAATAAAAAATATAAACCTTCCAGACTGCCACTTCATGGTAATCTTTATCAAAAACTTTTATGAATTAAAGCTTTGTTATTCAAAATCACAAATTAGGAGGGACAGTAGTATGTGAGGGTAAAGCAAATACAGCATCCAAATTTAAAAGCACATATAGACATCTTAAAGCTGAGTATCAGTCTTGTTAAAACAGAAAGGAGATAAAATTACAGAAATGATGCAAAATCAGAATCTTTCTAAAAGCATACGAAAGTGGCTGCATTGATGCATATATGGAGTCTCAGGAGTCACAATATCCCTGGGTAATCTACATACATTTCAACCTGCTGATACTACCATTTTACCCTCATGATGAAGAGATTTATCCACTCATTAGGCAACATTACTGAGAATGGTCTTTTGCAAACCTTTCAGGACAAAAGGTTTACATAGGCTAATGTTTAAGAAACAGCAGTACAAAAAGAAAGAACCATCTCAATTTCATGGTCAAATTATCAGGCTTCATAGGCTATGACTGACTCAATGTAGTTTGAAAATCCCAGTTCCAAAGATGTAAAAAAATCAACTTTAATGTAAGACCACCCACTAACAACATAACATTCTTTATACCGAGACTTCACATTTACTTGCTAATTTATCACAGGTTAATAAGCCATGCAGAATATTTATTAAAGTCCTCTTCTTTTTATTTGATTATTGTAATTGGAATTTTAATACACTGAAGATAGTCAAATTATTTATGACTTGGACAAAATAAAATAGGATAAAATATGACTTGCCCTAATTCTTCTCAAATTTGTGGTCTATTTTATCACATTACCTCCAAAGTAAAGTCCAGTTGCTGTACACATACGCCACTGTCCTTGGTACATTGCTGGCGTTGTTGGACTTCGCATCTGAACGCTGACATCAGTAACTTCCTGAGGTTCCAGTGATCGGACCATCACCATGTTAACGTGCCCAAATTGGTCACCTCCCACGTATTTTAAGGACACACCTGGAGGCCACTGCTCTGTGCCTAGGAAGGAGAAGGGAAAACAAGGGGACCAGTACTGTCTGTCCAGAGATATCGACTCAAGTGGTTCAAAATTTTAATCCAAATTGGAAAAATTACTAACTTACCAAAATATAACTAATTTTCCAAATAAGCAAAAAAGCATTTATTCTGCAAACTAATCCTGAAATATAACAATGAAATGGAGAATGCACAACTGCTGAGTAAAGAATAAGATTTAGTTGGCACAAAACAAATCCCTTCTCATCCAACATGATGTGAACATAATTTTTGCCTTTAAAATCCCAACAAGACAAACACAATTTAATCTCATTTGGACAGATCACTTGGCTTCTGTAATATTGTGGGTAAAATAGCACTCAAATAAATAAGCTTCCATATGCTAAATTATTGAATTCCCTCAACTTTGGCATTTATTACTACCAGTAATTTAGTTTGATTCAGAAAGAGACCTGACGACATCCGTGTCCCATTATGTTTGACGGATATATATTAAAATGATAAAATGTACTTATGTACTACTGAAAAAAAAAACAGATTTGGTCAAAGCTTTTCATCTTGCACACATCTGGACAATTTGCAAGAAATATCAAAGTAAAGGGAAAACAAAATTTCTACTCCATGAGCAGAACTCTGATTGGTTGGTAATAGAGTCTGACTGATGGAGGCCTTGTAGTGGAGAAGATACCAGTTAATGAAGAGTGAAACTTAACTGGCAACTTGAGCTTAAATTTTAAAGCAGGCAGGTTGACTCTGATTAGTCAAAGAAATGAACCAGACAATGACTGTCACTATTTTGTTGAGTTGAGACAGGCACAATGTTTGCAGACATTCTTTCTACCTTTAGAAGAAAGCCTCTGGATGTTAAAAAATATGTAGCTTCAGGGACACTGATGTGCACCACACAAAGTCCAACTGATAATCTGAACACTCAAAACTATTTAGTCAATGTTGTCCAAACACAAAATTACAGCTAATGTTGGACACTTTTCAAAGTTTTGCAAGTGCAGTCTTGTGTACGGGCAGTACATTTTTTGTGACAATCAAAGGGATATGTTGTTTGACACACTCCTCCATCTCTCTTTAGGACATACCAAGCACCACATTGGTATGGTAATTTCAGTGCCACGTTACCAATTTATTTTACATGCAAAAAACCTTTTTGATGAGCTGACTGCATCCTTTTAGCAACAAACAATATGCATGATTCTACTGCATAGTTATAGTGTGAAACGACTAGCTTTAACTGTTTTGCAAGCTTCTGAGATAACCTTCTAGAGAAATCTCAGGTAGACTGAGCACTGTTCTGTGCAGACAAAGATGTACACACAATGTGCACATTTCAAATCAAAACAGGTGACAATTAAATGGCACTCATCATTAACTAATGCAGTCCCAACAGCAACCAACTTTCTCCTCAGAACATAAATATTGTTGTGGTTCTGTTCGCCGAGCTGGAAATTTTTGTTGCAAACGTTTCGTCCCCTGTCGAGGTGACATCCTCAGTGCTTGGGGGCCTCCTGTGAAGCGCTTCTGAGGTGTTTCCTCCGGCATTTATAGTGGCCTGTCCCTGCCGCTTCCGGTTGTCAGTTTCAGCTGTCCGCTGTAGTGGCCGGTATATTGGGTCCAGGTCGATGTGTTTGTTGATGGAGTTTGTGGATGAGTGCCATGCTTCTAGGAATTCCCTGGCTGTTCTTTGTTTGGCTTGCCCTATAATGGTAGTGTTGTCCCAGTCGAATTCATGTTGCTTGTCGTCTGCGTGTGTGGCTACTAAGGATAGCTGGTCGTGGTGTTTCGTGGCTAGTTGATGTTCATGGATGCGGATCATTAGCGGTCTTCCTGTTTGTCCTATATCGTGTCATCGACCTGGACCCAATCTACTGGCCACTACAGCGAACAGCTGAAACTGACAACCGGAAGCGGCAGGGACAGGCCACTATAAATGCCGGAGGAAACACCACAGAAGCGCTTCACAAGAGGCCCCCAAGCACTGAGGATGTCACCTAGACAGGGGACGAAACATTTGCAACAAAAATTTCCAGCTCGGCGAACAGAACCACAACGAGCACCCGAGCTACAAATCTTCTCACAAACTTTGAATATAAATATTGTTTTTCCTTTAATTTGGTATTTCTTGTGAATTGTCCTGATGAGTAGAGATAAAATCTTTTGCCAAAATGTATATTTATTTTTCCAGCAATACTCAAGTTGTATATCACCAAGTTTTATTCATGAACAGTTTGGAAGCCTAACGTTTTGTCCTTGAGCCCCATTTGTTAGCTAAAATTGGTCTTTAAAACATCCCAATCTCAGTAGGGAAAATCTGTAACTGTACAGCAATATTTCATTGTTCAAAAGGAACATACTGTCAAAATGCCATATGCCCTTCACTATATACTGAGATCTCAAGATTTAGACAAATAAATTCAAACTACCATGAATGGGAGGAACAACATTTCTTTGGTTAGTAAAGTATTGCAACAGAGTACACTACATGGGCTTATACCAATGAATATGTTTCTGTCTTTTAAATTGTATCAAACAGAATCTCAACTATACAGACTCAAATACTGGAAGCAACAGGTTGGGACAGTGATGAGCAAAATTTGAGGTAATGAAACAAATCAATCTGAGTACAGCTCAAGCTTCACAGTCATACAACAAAATGCCAGTACTAGTGGTACTTCTAGAAATTTGGGGGCGGGGCAGAATAAAGCCACATCCAGGCCTACCTTTTCAATCAGAAGATTAAATGCATTAAACAGTTGCCCTTTCCACAAGTTTTTAAAAAATCAAGTGCCAAGACAGTTTTCATCAATAGCTGCATACCATATGCTAACAATTGTTTTGCAGCAAATTATTCTCAAAGCAGATGTAATTTGGTTGATGTTAAACAGGTCATATACTCGCGTATTGGTCGAATTTTGAAGACAGTTTTTTAAAGTTGAAAGTAGGGGTCACCTAATATACGGGCACAAGCTTAGAGGGCTTGAAATTCATGCGGCAGTTCAAAATACCATATTATTAGCAAAAGTCGATTTAATCGCTTAACTAATCCCGGGTAAAGAAGAAAAACACAATGAATTATGGTAAAGGTAATTATCAGATAAAAGCAAGAGACCTGTATGAAAATTGAACAGGTCATTGAAATCCTGCAAAATCTCACAGTTCAACATCATCATGGCCTGGTTTAATGGCACACTTAACTGAAACACTTAAATTTTGAATGTGTAAGCATCTTTAGCTTTCCCGCCAAATTCTTCCGTTTCCCTCCCATTTACTCTCATGTTATGAATCTCGGCAACATTAACACATTTGTCAAAGAATTAAAAGATGCAGTGTGTAGATAATATATCTTACTTTTATTTAGATATAATTACACAATTAAAATGATTAACGTTTTAACGATATTAACTTTGGATGGAATCTTGTCTTTTATCCCCAGGACTCTGTGGGAAGCCAGGGAAATGATTGCTGGACCTCTTGCTGAGATATTTGTATCATCGATAGTCACAGGTGAGGTGCCGGAAGACTGGAGGTTGCCTAACATAGTGCCATTGTTTAAGAAGGATGGTAAGGACAAGCCAGGGAACTATAGACCAGTAAGTCTGACGTCGTTGCTGGGCAAGTTATTGGAGGGAATCCGGAGGGTCAGAATTTACAAGTATTTGGAAAGGCAAGGACTGATTAGGGACAGTCAGCATGGCTTTGTGTTTGGGAAATCATGCCTCACGAACTTGATTGAGTTTTTTAAGAAATAATGAAGAGGACTGATGAGGGCAGAGCAGTAGACGTGATCTGTATGGATGTCAGTAAGACATTCGACAACATTCCTCATGGGAGACTGGTTAGCAAGGTTAGATCACATGGAATAGAGGGAGAACTAGCCATTTGGATACAGAACTGGCTCCAAAGTAGAAGACAGAGGATCGTGGTGGAGGGTTGCATTTCAGACTAGAGGCCTGTAAACAGTGGTGTGCCACAAAGGATCGGTGCTGGGTCCACTACTTTTTGTGATTTATATAAATTATTTGGATGTGAACATTGGAGGTATAGTTAGTAAATTTGCAGATAACACCAAAACTGGAAGTGTAGCCGACAGCGAAGGAGGTTACCTCAGAGTACAACGGGATCTTGATCAGATGGGTCAATGTGCCGAGGAGTGGCTTATTTAGTTAATGTGAGGTGCTACAGTTTGGAAAGGCAAAATCAGAGCAGGACTTGTATACTTAATGGTAAAATCCTAGGGAATGTTGCTGAACAAAGCAACCATAGAGTGCAGGTTCATAGTTCCTTGAAAGTGAAGTCACAGTTAGATAGGATAGTGAAGGCAGCGTTTGGTATGCTTTCCTTGATTGGTCAGTGTACCGAGTACAGGAGTTGGGAGGTCATGTTGCGACTGTACAGGACATTGGTGAGGCCACTGTTGGAATATTGTGTGCAATTCTGGGCTCCTTCTTAGAGGAAGGATGTTGTGAAACTTGAAAGGGCTCAGAAAAGATTTACAAGGATGTTGCCAGGGTTGGAGGATTAGAGCTACAGCGAGAGGCTGAATAGGCTTGGGCTGTTTTACCTGAAGCGTCAAAGTCTGAGGGGTGACCTTACAGAGGTTTATAAAATCATGAGGGGCATGCATAGATAAAAAGACAAGGTCTTTTCCCTGGAGTGGGGAAGTCCAGAACTAGACGGCATAGGTTTAGGGTGAGAGGGGAAAGATATAAAAGAGACCTACCTAAGGGGCAGCTTTTTCCAGCAAACAGTGATGCATGAATGGAACAAGCTGCCAGAGGAAGTGGAGGGGGCTGGTATGATTGCAGCATTTAAAAGGCATTTGGATGGGTGTATGAGTAGCAAGGGTTGAGGGGGATTTGGGCCAAGTACTGGAAAATGGAACTGGATTAGGTTAGGATATCTGGTCAGCATGGACGGGTTGGACCAAAGGGTGTGTTTCCGTGCTGTACATCTGTGACTCTGACTCAAGTCAATGTGGCACAAGAAAATCTGCTCCCCTTACCCTTAAAGAACTGGTAGTTATGATCTCAATCACAAACTGGATGCTGATAACACTCAATTCTCTTCCCGGTTAAAAGCCTTTAATATATCAAATGGCCAAGCCTCTACAGCCCTCGGTCATTAAAAATTCAATAAATTCACGACACTCCTCCTCATCTCTGACCTAACTGGACAACACCTTACTCTGATTGTAAGCAAAATTAGATGACAAATGAAATGCTACACAAAAGGTCCACAATATGCTTTCAATTGGTACTGCAAAAATAGAAGCGTAATTTGGTTGTAAATTTCACACTATAGTGTGACAGTGTTTTCTTTTTGGCCATCAAGTTACTGACTTCAATCGTCTCCACTTATTTTTAAATCTAGGTTAACCAAACTTTATGCTTGTACAAACTATTACTCTGTCAATTGCATGCACATCAGGTGCAATGGATGCCTCCTGGATTGATGGCTTGGTTATATTTTATGATGGATCTATGCAATGATTATAAGTTCAGATGCCCTATCTTTAATGCTAACATTGGTAGGTACTACAAGGTTGTAAAAACAATGACTGCAGATGCTGGAAACCAGATTCTGGATTAGTGGTGCTGGAAGAGCACAGCAATTCAGGCAGCATCCGAGGACAGGCAAAATCCGAGGACAGGCAAAATCGACATTTCGGGCAAAAGCCCTTCATCAGGAAAGGGCTTTTGCCCGAAACGTCAATTTTGCGTGTCCTCGGATGCTGCCTGAATTGCTGTGCTCTTCCAGAATCCAGAATCCACTACAAGGTTGTCATCAGTGGAATGATTGAGATCATTCCAGAGCATTTTAAGAGCAGAACCTCTCAGTTTCATAATAGTATTAGATTAGATTCCCTACAGTATGGAAACAGGCCCTTCAGCCCAACAAGTCCACAACAACCCTCCAACGAGCAATCCACCCAGACCCTTTCCCCATACTTACCCCCCAACTAATGCACCTAACTTGATGAGCAATGTAATATGATCAATTCACCTGACCTGCACATCTTTCTGGATTGTGGGAGGAAACCCACACAGACACGGGGAGAACATACAAACTCCACATGGAGAGTTGTCCAAGGCCATAGTCAAACCCAGGTCCCTGGCACTGTGAGGCAGCAGTGCTAACCACTGAGCCACCGTGCCACCCCTGTTCAGGCGCCAGCCCAGAAAGCACAGTCAGAAGAGTATTCCGGAACTAGAAATTTCCAGTACAATTATTGGCCTTCCATAAAACAGATGCTTTGCTCGACCATTAACCATACCCCTTGTACCAATGAGACTGCCCATCCACCTACTAAAGTTTATTCAATGAATTCAGTGTAAACATTACCCATTTTTCTTGTCAATGACTGTCTCCTGCAGTTAAACTATAACAACCTCCCCCCCTGTGTGTGGTTGACCATACCAACATTAATTTTGAATGGAAACTGTTGTTTGCAAGCCACGGCTCATAGGAGTGATGGCATGATCACAGATGATCAAATTGTTCAAGTGTTGACTTCACTTTGCTTCACCTTCCCTTTAAGCTAGTTTTAAAACGTCAATCTGGAAACTCTCCGATGGAATCGGAGCTGGGTTAAGTCCATGCCCCCTGTCAACTGGACTGGAGTACTAATATCTGCAGCTGCAGGTCTGCGTGTACCTGAACTGTCGTCCCTGGCTGTAGCTCCGCCACAGACACTACACATTTAGATGAACATACTCTAATGTCTCTTTATTAAAAAAAAATGTACTTGCTACAGTGTGCAAAAAGGCCATTTAGCCCATCAAGTCCACAGTGACCCTACAAAAAGCATCCTACTCACTCATCCCTCTACCTGATTCCTATAACCCTACATTTCTCATGGCTAATCTACCTAGTCTGCACATCCCTGGACACAGTGGGCAATTTAACACGGTCAATCCACTTAACCTACACATCTCTGGACTTGGGAGGAAACCAGAACACACTGAGGAAAACCACACAGACTTCGGGAGAATGTCTGTGCGGAGTTTGCACAGTCGCCAGAGGGTGGAATCGAACTCGGGTCCCTGGCACTGTGAAGTTTTGTGTTTTTCATAACGGCTCACCATGATTTATAAATTTGACAAATATCTTATCCTGTAAATAGGTTTTCTGCAAGTATTGTATAACTGAAAAAAAAATCATACTGAGGACCCTAATGCAATTTAACACTCAATGTTGAAACAGTAGTATTATTCCACAACAATAGGTTAATTTGTAAATACAGCAGCCACTGATTCTACAGTAGATTTCTGCTCAGGCGATGAATTTAAAGAAAACAGACAAAATTGATACTTAATAATGCAAAAGAGCATACAAGGATTTTCAAACATGTCTTCTTCTGCTAATTTCATATCTTTAATATTGCTGACCATTCCAATTAGTGAATGTCATATCCCCTGACTCAGACTTGTAATTGGGTAAACTGTAACCCACTGCCCCACAACTTAAGACTTCCTGAAGCACATTATCTTACTCTATTTTAAACTATTTTTTAAAAAAGATAATTGCTTCTGCTTCAACATCCTGTAGTGAAATATTGCTTTGTTTATCATGGCCTAAAGGATCTCCTAATTTTATTCTCATTTTTTTAATTACAAATGACTTTAACAATTGACCATTCCTTGCTGGCAGATTGAAGTTTTTCCCTTATTTGATCAATTTTTGCAGCCATCTCTGATTTAGTGGTAAATTAGCAACCTCTCAAAGGCCCAGTACTTCAACTGTGAACAAAGTGAAGCTTTTCATCATTCTTGCATCTAGGAGTGCAGTGCTTGAGGACAAGTGCATCACAAATATTTCTCCTCTCTTGGAACAGGTATGCAAGATAACATAAGCAACCAGAAGTTGTAGAAGTTTCACACAAAGTCATTGGGAGCAAAACTGGGACTTGGAAGTTCATGGTTTTGACACCAAAGATATTTATTTTTCTCATTTTTGCATGGAATTTGGAGCTGATGTTGAGAGTTGGCCTTTCAACTTTGAGCAGCAGTATGTTTTAAAACAAAGAACAAATAAGCTGATATTTGGTTATGGGGAATGGCCTGGAAAGTTAATTGCAGGTTGAATTTGGTTCTAGGAACATTGTAGATGTTTGAGCACCTAAGATGCATTATGTTCAAATACCAGCAAATGCACAGATATGAAGAGGGCCATCACAGTGAGGCTGATGCTGAGTCAAACAAAGAGAATGTTGAAATAGAAATCACACATTGAACTAGTTTTTGTTAGGCAGAAGGCAGCTTGGCTGCCAAAGCTGCTAGACAGAATTTGGTTGTTCTCATGACCCACCAGTTACCAACTTATTAAAAGTTCTAAGAATATAAGGATATACTAAGTGAATACAGAGAAACCTTGATTCTCTAAAGCACACAGGTGGGGAGTATTTTGTTTAGTTAATCCAATTCCAGATAATCGAATGCCGGATAACATAGCTTAGCCGAGCATCAGGACCTTGCGATCTTGCCTGATAAGCCGGTATTCAGATAATCAAACGTTGGATAATCGATGTTTCTCAGTATTCCTTGGAAGTCTGCTGGAAGCTATTTGCACGAATCAATTACTTCAGAATTCAAGCAATGTATGTAGTTTATTTGCCTGTGAATAATCTGGAGAGCCACGTAATTTTCTGGGGATCCAGGTTCAAATTCTACATGGCAGATAGTAGAATTTGAACTCAATAATTTTAAAAAAGTCTCGATTCAATAGCCTGCTAATGACTATTGTCGATTAATGAAAACACTCATCTGGTTCATAATTTCCTTCAGGGAAGCTAACTGCTGTCCTTGCCAGAGCTGACCTACACCTGGCTCCAGACCTACTACAATGTCACTGACTCTTAACAGCCAGAAATGTCCACGTCACATGAACAAACTAAGAGAATGCATATTAATGATTTTGATTTGTGTGTACAGAGAATACTTTCAAAGATAGGTTCAAAGTGACTGGAGAAATGCACAGATTAAATTTTATTATAAAGTGATACATTTTGGAATGCGAAATGACAACACAAATCAAAAATCATACAATCTTAAAAAGGAGGCGCAGGAAAAGAGACACCGATGGATAACTGCTTAAAATCTTTGCAAGTGGCAGGGGAAGGTGATTAGACTGTTATAACAAAGACATATGGGATCATTGGCTTTGTAAACAGAATCGTATTCCAAGGAAAGGTGGTGGCAAGACCTCAGTTTCCGAACAAGGGAAATGTCAGATTGCTTCATGGGCCCAATTGTAGTTCTCCTACTATAAAAAGATGGTCAAGGATTTTCAGGTATGTTGAGAATAATCAGGAGAATGGTACCAGGGATGAAGGGTTTCAGTTTCCTGAGAAGATTAGCTGAAATCGCCTTCTTCAGAACGCAGCGGTTAAAAGAACACTTAACAGAGTTGATAATTATTTCTCTCAATCCATTGTTTCCACTGATAGGACAGTCAGTATGTGGAGAACACGGATTTATGAGAAGATTTGTGGCTAAAATCTCTAATTTAGAATATGAAATGAACTGTCCGAGACTTAAAATTTCCTTTTATATTACCCGTTATCCATATTTCCTTTTTGCCATTTTCACCTTTCCAATCATTAGCCTTATAATGCTTTCATTAATTGTCTTAATTTCAGAAACTTTCTCTTTTAAATTTCAATGTTAATTATTTCCAAACAGTTGAAACGCTTTGGAAGAGTTGGAGAGAACAAATGTTGAGTAAATTCAAGGCAGGGATAGATCTCAGTTAATCAAAGGATAAGGGACAATCATAGTGCAGTTGAGGTAAATCTGCCATGATTACATGCAGTGGCAAAGTCAGTTCAGAGACAATCGGTCTATTTCTACTTTTACGTACATTCTTAATTTTTTCTTGCTCTAACTAAATATTAACATTTCCAATATTTTTCCATTATACTTTCCCCATGACCTCACCAGTACCATAATTACAAACTTTTTAGACTACACAGGCTATGGAGATGCGAGTGAGTACAATTAAACTGTGACAAACTTGCAAGTGCAGCTTTCATTATACATGGAAACCCACCCATATATATTTTATGTACATATTACCATTATAAAGGTTAATTCACAGTTAAAATAAAGGGGCTTGAATATCATTTGTGGGCCCTTGTCCAATTACCAGTATCCACGTTTGTCTTATGTTCCTCTGGATATCTTCTAACGTGACCCTCCACTCAAGATGGTGTGGACAAGAATTAGGAGCAGGAATAGATATCACAGCGGGTTAGGCCTGCTCCTCCATTCAATACAATTTTGGGATTAATTTCCACTTTCCTACTTGCTCCCGATACATCTCGATTCTGTCTATCCCAGCCTTAAACGTATTAAAAATGGAGATTAACAAACCTCTGAGGAAGAAAATTCCCAAGATTTAAAACCTTTAGTCTACCAATTTTGCATTATCTCAGTTCTAAAAGATCAAACCCATAGCCTTTCAAAATCTCATTCTGAATGGACAATTACCTGTGTTCTGTATCCTCCATGTTTTGGTGAACTGGGTGTCAGGTGGAACAGACTCTCCTTCTCCTATTGTAACATCTTCTACAAATGACATAGAAGGTGCATTTATATTTGGGCTCTCAAAGTCATAATAAGCACCAATGGCAGCCTGCAAATTCCTGAAAAACAAAAAAAAAAGTCGCTCATTAATTATCTTGAATAAGAAAATATTTGAACTGCTTTAGAGTTACCAAACTGGATCACTTACATAAACATCATTGAAAACTGAATTCATAAAACATCATTGAAAACTTGGCTTACCCATGCAATAAGGGCAAAAACTTGAGTTAACTTGCAAGGCAGAACAAATAGAACAAAAACACACAACAAGCAGTATTACACACACAAACACAATAAAATCCATTAACATAGAAAAATGCCCCATGATGCTTCAATGAGCAATTGTAAGTCTTTATGAATGATTTCAGAGAGGTGACTGACATTTGGTCATAGAAATGGGTTCATGTAGGTTTCAACTGCAGATGGATATTGGAACAAGAAGAAAGTTATGTAACTAGGTCTAGAGATAATAAAGGTGTGCATCAGGATTTTGGCATTGGTGAGGGTAGGACAGGTATAGAGGTGATAAGACAGGGGCAGAGGTCTGAGCAAACAGTCTTTGTGATTGATGAGTTTGAAGCCCAACTATGAGTTTACCTGGATGCCATGGATGCGAGCACTCTGGTTCAACATGAGCAACCAACCAGGGAAGGAGATGGAGTCAATGGCTTCCAACATCGTGATTTTCAATTGTAGGAAATCCTGGCTCATCCACAACACAAGATGATAGGATCAGGAGTCAGCCATTTAGCCTCTAAGCCTATTTCAGCATTTAACTCTATCACTAATGCATCCTCAACTCCGTATTTCCTGACACTCATTCCCAATTACTTCACCAATCTTGTAAACTCAAATGAACGCAAGACAAGCTTATGCCACCTCTGCCCACAGCTTAAGCCAAAGTGTCCACACCCAATTCTTGTGAATCTACACCATAACCCCTACAATGCTCATACATCGCTCCCAAAACTGAGCACAGTACTCCAGTTGGGGCTTCTCTAGACTAGGTATAACCAAACCACAGCTCCTTCCCTGCTATCTTCAAGCCCCACCTTGCCCATTTTATTTCTTTTTGTACCTAAACAAAAACTTTTAGTGCATTTTTTTGCCCTACCACAGAGCAGATTTACTGAAGTGAATAACTCACTTCCACAAGTTAAATTCCATCAGCCACAGGTGTATCCATTCCATCCGTTTATGGCCCTTTTGAACTCCCTCTTCCACTTGTATAACATTGTGTCTCATAATTTAGAGTTACTTGCAAACTTAGTTCTATTCTTTTATCCAACTCAATCAATACTATGAAACGGAGAAGCCCAAGTGCAGATCCCAGGGGAACACATCATATTCTACTGATCAGAATACATACCTTTACTCTCACCTTGCTGTCTCCTAATAATTGTCAATTAGCAAACAGCACTATGACAACACAGGCTCTCATGGGTAATTAGGTCAAAGAAGGGTGGAGTGTTACAGAACAAATGTCTTCAGCAAGTGTACAGGAGCTTACCACGTGAAAACAGATGATAGAGGGATAGCACAGATATTAGAAAGGGTTAGCATAAAGATCAGCAACAGAAAGAAGCCTGGAATGGATCCTTGGAGAACATGCAATGAAACCATCCAGAAACTGCAAGTGTGAAAACTACAAGAGTAATGTAAGCACAGTTACCCTGATGTGGATCATAGAATAGAAGCAAGTCAAATGCTCAACAATTTCCAAGCAATTGCACTGAAGCAAGGCAACTTTCAGTGGCAGGCAGAGTTCCAAACTATGGCCATGCTTCAAGAAAACCACAGAGGAATTAAGCCATTTGGGAATGAGTTCATCATATACAAACTTAAACATTTCAAGTGCATTAAGGGTAATATTTGCAGCAAAGACCTGAGCTAAAGCCATATTAACTGTCCTCTTTAAAATTTTCCAGTGAGTCATTTTTGTTTTGCAAGTTGATTTAGATAATATGGCAGCATGGAGAAAGATTAAACAGCACATTCAAGTCATACATCATATTTTATACTTTCAGCTTTTTTTTCTTCACACAATTCAACATCAGACCCAAATGGCACGAAGTTGACAAGACTCAACATAGACATCAGGAGAACTACTATAGCAACAACTGATCTGGCTCTCATCAAAAATTGTTTTCCATCTATTTCTCCCACATGAACACTCTTGAAACGAACATTGTAGCCTCTGCCACAACTCTTTCCCACAGCAGGAACAGAAAACACAGTGTAGACCAGAGATCAAAACACAAACTACATGTATGTGGATCTATTAAGGCTCAATTAAATCACAAATAGATGCAGTACATCATCAGGGAGCTCGCACCATTTTGTAATCACAAACATATTGTAATCAAATTAATCACTTAGTGCTAATTTTGTTTTTTAATTGCACAAGCAAAGGTAGCACTAAATCCAATGGGCAAATAATCAATTTCATAACTGTGCATTTTACAGAGGGCACTGCTAAACATCTAAGTGCTTGCGATCAAACTAATTGAAATATACTTCTGCTTTGCAGTTTCTCTAACCTTCCCCATCCATCTGTAACAGGTATCCCAAGATTAAAAAGAAAGAGCTGAGATAAAACAAAGTGCAGAGCAGCCCACTTAAATGAAAGCAATTAGTATTGCAACCTCTTAAACTCAGAAAACATTTCTTCCAAAAGATGGAGAAATTAGATGCTACCTGAATGTCCATAAATGGCTCTTCATTAGTGCTCCATGTAACCCCAAAACCTTAACGGCAAGGAACCCTACAAAATTAGCCTTTCGTGAAAGGAGGTCTACCTCTGTCAGACAGCAAGAAGAAATATCAGGATATGCCTGGGAAGACGACAGTCTGGAAATTGAAAAAGTGCACACCCGCCCAAACAAAAAAAAAATTCTGGAAAATGAACCACTATTTCTGAAATTAACAGATAACAAACGTAGCTAGCAAGTACTGTTTCCAAAGCCTATAGCATCCCAGTTGTTCATAGAACATGTGCACTCTCGTGTGGTTATACAGTTCTAATGAAATTTTTGCACCTTCATGTTCTCTCTTTAGATGCTTCCCCGCCACTTGGTTTTTATTTAAATCTCCAGCATTTGGCAAATCAGGAGCCCCCTTGATTGCAATGTTACACTTCCAAACGCAATCTCATACAGAAAGCTCTATGGGCTGGAAGATATGAGATATGGGGAAAGATTGAATGGGCTGGAGGTGTTTACCTTGAAGCAATGAACATTGACTAGTTAGCCTCCATCACTGCATTACCTCACTTTTTTCAGGTTGAATTCCACTGGTCACTGATCTACCCATCAAAACAGTTCATTAATATTCTCCTGCAGCTCACAACTATCCTCTCATGACTTACCACTCTACCAATTTTCGTATTAGATTTACACAACAGACCCTTCAGTCCAACTAATTCACGCCGACCATGTTTCCAACTAAACTAGCCCCACTTGCCTGCATTTAGCCCATATCCCTCCAAACCTTTCCCATTCATCTGCATATCCAAAATGTCTTTTAATATGTTCTAACTATACCTGCATCCACCATCTTCTCTGGAAGTTCATTGCACACACTAACCACTGTTTAAAAAAAAACATTGCCCCATAGATCTCATTCAAAAAATATGCTCCCATGCTATGGACTCCCTCATCTTATGTAAAAGATCTTATGTAAAAGGTCACTGCCTCCACCAACTCTGGTAGCAGGTTCCAGATACCCACTCATCCTCCATGTAAAGACTGTTTTCCTCACCTCTCTCATCCTTCTCCATTTTGCTCGAAATTGTGATTTCTGGTCCTTAAACTCTCTACCAAGGGAAACACATTCTCTAGTCTATTTTATCTCTGACCCTCACCATCTGCAAGGTTTTTGATAACACCACCTACATTTAATTCCAAATCATTAATGTACACCACAACAGCAAGGACCCCAGCACCAACCCCTGTGGTGTCGCCCTGTTGCCCTCTTCAGTCAAAGCAAAACTCTCAGAGACACTGTATAGTTTCACCTCCTTCATCTTTATTCCAGGCTCTGGTGGGAGAGAGAGAACGATCACCCATGTGCACAGAGACATGAGTTCACGGTCTTCTCTGGAACAACAGTTTCTCAATGAACTATGTAGTCATTTTACAGGGAGGAGCATCCAGATAAGGTAACATATTTATTGATTGGGTGACCATTACAATCAACAAGTGTCAATAGTAAAGATTAAGCCATCTGCTGTTACACAATGAATAAATGATTTCACATAATGAATACTTTTAACCTTGTTAACTGATGTTACATACTAAATGCTACCTCATTTTGTTAAATGGATCTATATAATGACTGCTTTTTCACATTATTAACCCATTACCCTTGCCTTCAGCACCCCATTGTTAACTGCAAGTTCTTATCTCATCTGAGTCATGCTCAGCTGAACCTCTTGTTTTGCAAAACTCATAACTTTAACTCCTTCCCTGCCTGCTTATACCCAATACACATTCTCACAAGGACACACAAGTCTCGCTTCAACCGCCCTCTTTCACAATTTATTTTCATTCAGAAAATAATCTGCCTTTTTGTTTTGGCGATCAATGTGGATGTTTATGTTTACCTACATTATACTTCATCTAGCTTGGATTTGTCCACTCATATAACTTGACCAAATAACATTACAGCATTTCCGCATCTTCTTCACAGTTCATCCTACCACCCCATTTTGCATTTTCTGCAAATTTGTAGATATCACTTTATTTCCCTCATCTAAATCAAGAGTATGTATCGAGAATAGCTGGGTTTCAGGCACTGATCCCTGTAGGACTCAACGAGTCATTGGCTGCTCAGCAAAACACACGTCTATTCCTAATATTTGTTCTCTGACTGCCAACCAATTCGTGATCCTTCTCAAGACACTAGCCCAATCCAACATGTTTAAACCTTAGATGCTAATCCTTTATGTGGGATTTTATCCAAAGTCTTCTCAAAGTCCAATTAAACCACATCCACTGGTTTGCCAAGTCTACGAGTTACATCCTTGAAAAATTCCAGAAGATTTGTCAAGCAGGATTCCTTTTTCATAATTCTGGAATGACTGTCCAATCCCAGCACTGTTTTCAATATGAACTTCTATTTAATTTTTATAATGGACTCTAACATTACCAATGTCAGGCGAACAAGTCTATTCTTGTGTTTTCTGTCAACCTCCTTTTTAAAACAGTAAGATTACATTAACTACCTGCAAATACATGAGAGTCATTCCAAAGTCTATAGAATCTTCAAAAGGCTCTGGATGTAGGTTTACTCGCTGAGCTGGACAGTTCATTTTCTGACATTTCATCACCGTACTAGGTAACATATTCAGTGAGCCTCCAGATGAAGCATTGCTGTTTCCTGTCTTCTATTTATGTCATTTCCTGTGGTGATGTCATCAACCCAAAGAAACCCAAGCATATAAATAGAAAGCAGGAAACATCAGCAGTGCTTCATCCAGAGGCTCACTGAGGATATTACCAAGTATGGTGACAAAACGTCTGAAAGTGAACCTTCCAGCTCAGCGAGCAAACCTACATTCAGAACCTCAACCTGAGCTACACATCTTCTCAAAACTCGCTAATCTTCAAAGGTGGCCACCATTTATCCATTAGGGTCACTTCATTAAGTCCTCTGAGATGTGGGTCCTGGGAATTTATCAGTCTATAAGCCCTTGAATTGCCCCCACATCATGTCCCTACTAAACATAGATTTCCTTCAATTTCCCAATCTCACTAGACCCTGTCATCCCCAATATTTTGGGATGTCATTTGTATCCCCCTTTGTGAAAGCAGGATCAAAATATGCATTTAATTGGTCTGCTCCCTCTTTGTTCACTACTGTCACATCTTCTACCTTTGACTGTACAGGATCTACATATGTCTTCACTAATCTTTTGCTCAAGATACAAACTAGCCCTTTGTCCCTCCTTTGGTGAAACCTGATCTGCTCCCAACACTCGTGTATGCTTTTTAAAAATTTTTTGGCTGATGTGTTTTTCTCTTGCTTGGGTTTAATACTATCCACAGTTTCCCTTGCTGGCCATGGTCAGGTCAGCTTTCTCTTTTATTTTAAATTTCTGTGCCAGACAGAGTCTGGTTATGGGATATGTGGATTTTTCTTTTGGATAATTTACACAATTTATTGTTGATGTGTATTAAAGAAAACATCCAACTACTGTGCAAACAGAGTTTTTTCCAAGTATGTTCTAAAATTACTGTTTTACGAAAAAAACGCCTGGAAACACCAGCACTTCAGATCACAGCACGGATTGACAGGCATTCTGCATGCCCAAGGCCATGATATACATCGTCACTACTCGCTTTCTTCAGCCTCTACAGTTCTCACTCTTGGTGGTTTCAACCTCTATCTTAACTTATTGTCGTCCCATTACCACCCTCAGACTGTGCCGTTTTACCTCCATCTTTATTCCTGGCCCTGGAGGGAGAGAGAACGATCGCCAATATGCACAGGGATATGAGCTCACGGTCTTCTCTGGAACAGCAGTTTATCAATGAGCTACATAGTCATCTTATAGGGAGGGGCATCCAGATAAGGCAACATACATATTAATTCGGTGACTGTTACAATCAACAAGGATCAATAGCAGAGACCAAGCCCTTTACTGTTAAACAATAAATGTTCTTAACCTTGTTAACTGGATTCATACAATGGATACTTTTCTCCTTGTTAGCTGACCTTACATACTGAATGCTTCCAATATTGTTAAACTGCTCCACATTATGACTGCTTTTCCACCTTGTTATCTCATTATCCTTGCCTCCAGCACTTCATTGTCAACTGCAAGTTCTTATCTGATCTGATTCATGCTCAACTGAACCTCTTGTTTCACAAAACTCAGAACTTTAACTGTTGCCCTGCCTACTTATACCTATACACATTCTCAAACTCATCCTGCACTTTCTCAAACTCCTGATTCTTCCATTGTCTCCAAATCTATCCATCCTTATAAATCCATCAAAACTTTTTCCATGACCATGGTCTTTGCAGATCCAATTGATGAATTTCAGGTAAGGCTCTTTCGAATCACTTATTGATATCATTCATTAACATTGCCTTTCCATGCCCTGAACCCACTTCCTTCTCTACCTATCCTTTGGGAAACATTACTAGCCCAAATGAAGAGCTCACTTAAACTATCCGAATTACCCAGTCTTTGGGCCCATGCTCACAACAACATTTCTGTACCTGATTTAGTCAACCATACACTCACCTCTACTTTTAATGCCCTGGTCTGCAGTGAAGCCAATACTCTCAATTTGGCAATTTTCTCACTTTCACTCGAAAGTCTAAGGGATGCAAACTTGAAAGGAAATGGCCGTCAATTGTTTAACCATCCATCACCAAATTGGGACCAAGTCAACATGAGTGGATTTGAGTCTCATCAATTTTTCAGAAAACCCTGAAATGCAAATATAAAATCTGGTTGTTTTTCTTAACTGTTTTTCTTAAGTCCCTCTTCCTTGTATCCTGCACCCTCACCTCCAGCAAGAGTTCATGGATCTGTCGATCGGGATTGAGATATCCTGATCAACAGCCTCTAACACACCTATCACCTCTATTATTCTATTAATAATCTATGTTGGTGAACTACCTTTAAGCCCTTCTCCACCACCATCCTCTCCCTTATTCCTTGTATGACCTGAACATGTCCACGAACTCACCTCCTGTTCCCTCAATCCTATTTACATTAAGTTGATCACTTCACTGGTCTCCATTTTGACTAAACATGTCAAGAGTTCAAAACACTGCTTAATCTGCATCATAACTTCTCTCCACACAAAATTAACTATTGACCCCAACAATACAATTCACAGTCTGATTTCCAACATGTCTTACTGCTCCAAATTCCTTGAATGTGCTGTCTACCCCAAATCCGTCTCATCCTTCCTGAAATTCCACGTTTCAATCCCCCAATCAGGTTTCCAAAACACAATACCCTGTACCAAAGTAGCACTTATCAAAGCCAACAAAATAGCTCTAATCAAAAAGGACATCATGTGCGGATTTGACAAAGATAAACTTTCCATGCTTATCTATCTCAACCCAACTGCAGCCTTTTGATATGGCTGTTATCACGTTCCCCTTCATTATTTCTCTGCTGTCATCTCATCTGGGTGGGACTGACGTCGTGTGGTCAGTTCTTGCCTCTCTAACTGTAACCAGAAAATTATTTGCATACAGAAAGGCATAATGACAGTTTCCATATTGGCATCCAGTTTTATCTGACTACCACCTCGCTCAACTGCTGCTAAATCAAATCAGACCAGTTATCCCAATCTCACAATTGATGTGCAGAATTTTTTCCAAATTTAATGTTGAAAAATCTGAAAGCATTTTCAGTCACTACTCTTTACTAAGTAAAATGGCCCAATTTCACCCTTTTCTCAACTCATTTGCTAGAAAATTCTCAAATCGTAACTTTGAAGGTTGACAATTCAAATGCATTCCTGATAAGCAACTTATGGTTGCACAAATTCCTAATTCAACTTGCCCTATGCTTAATTTACCTTGTTCTAAACTTCAAAACTTCACTATTATCTTGAGAAAGCTCAAGACAGCGAGGAGATTTTCTCGATAACTTTGTACTAAAATATAAACTAACTGTGCTGGCTTAAAGTGAAATTTGTCTGACAAGGACTCACGAATTTGGGAGCAACCTGCAGCATGAACATTATGTTTAAGAAGAATGAGAGGCAACTTTATTGAGGTAAGATTCTTAGAGAGCTTGATATGATAGATGCGAAGAACTTATTTCCTCTTTCAGAAGATTCTAGGGCCAGAGGGCATAAATCTCAGAGAAAGGGGTCATCCAGTTAGCACTCTGGAGGAGGACGAAGCTCTTCTCTCAGACGGCAGCATAGCAGCCTGGGTTGTTAAGAATATTCAAGATAGTGATTACAAATCTGCCTATCACATAGGGAATCAAGGGTTACGGGGATTAAGCAAGAATGGGGTATTCAAGATTATCTGATCAACCATGATTTCATTGAACGGCAGAGTGCAGATTCGAAGGGCCAAGTGACCTACTTCTACTCCAATATCATGGTCTTACTTCCAAATGTACTAGTGGTACTGAATATTGCTTTACATTTAACAGCAATAACTTTTCTAAAAGGAGGCAAGCAGAGAAAGCAAATCATTCATATATATGTAAAAAACCATAGACGGCATACTCTGTATTTGTTAACACCACACTTAATTAGGTCATTCGAGTCAACTTAAACACAATATTACATTTGAGGCAAGCAGTGTATTTCTCATACCAAACCCAAAACTAGAATGAAACAGGCACCACATAGTATAAAGAAGAACATCCCGCCCCATTTACTATGAAAAACTATATCAACACCATGCAGACCATCCATAAACACAAGCACAGAACACAACGTTGAGGAAGGGTCATTTTCCACAGATGCTACCAGTCCTGCTGAGCTTTTCCAGAAAATTTCTGTTTATGTTACACAACGTGGTGTAATTCAAATTAGGGGTTTCCAGGTCAGTCACCAGACATTTTTTTTTAAATCTCAGTAAAGATTATAGTAGGTTTTGAGAACAGATATTCTATACCAATCATAAATAAACATTGATAGCCTCTGCAAGAAGGCAAACAAAACATGGTTTCCACACAATTTTAAGAAAACATTTCCAAATTGAGGACCATTATTAAAATGGCATTTAAGAACAGAATGCCAAATTGGTTGCAGTTACATTTTACTTATTACTAGTTATGCTACAATAAGCAGCATTAGTGGGACTTCAACACCAAAAGCAGCGCAGCTTAAATATCAATCCCAGTCTGAACCATATATTCCTTAATGCACAGGATATGATTAGTTTGAGGCACAGTACATTGTTCCATAACCTTTCTATGGCTCAACAGAGTTCAACAAAATTACAAATTACACATTGTTCTAATCAATCGCCAAGGTTACAAAAAAGTTCAACACATCATTTATTAAGGTCGCCAATTCCTCGGCAACTCAGCAGTCTGTTCACATGTATACAGTCACTGGTAAATACCATGTCCCAAAGTACTTCATGGAAGTATTATAAAACAAAGTTTCCTAAAAGGAGGAAATCAAGGCAAAGGAGAGATGGGTACCAAGACCACCAATTAAGAAATTAAAACTGGGGATGCACAACAGACCAAAATTTAAGGAGTGCAGATCAGAGGATTGTAATGAAGATGGCCTACATGAGAAGCGGTGACACCATGGAGAAAGAAAGCATGAGAATCTGAAAATTAACACTATGATCAAGAGTCATATTAGATCATCAAGCACAAAGACCAAGGTGGAGTGAAATTTTGCATAATCTAAAGCATTGGTAGAACAGCTATGGATTACCTTAACTTTACAGTGGGAGACCAGGCAGGACTATCTTGGAATTGTCAGGGCTGGAGCTAACAAAAGCTCGAAGGTGAGCTTCAACAGCAGTGGAGCTGAGCCAAAGCCAAGTAAAGTAATATAACAGAGGAAGAAATCAGTGGTCCAGTCATTCTTAAACTCAATATAGTCCCCTTGAAGACTTTCAACATTCACTCCCTCCAGCACCATGGCAAAAGACTATCCACCAGATGCACTGTAGCTGAGTTTGAAAGATTCTGTTGAAATCTGCTATGCCCAATTCCTAAAAAGACGAGGGCATAAGAAACATCGAAAAATGCCAGCTGCCATGTTCCCTTTCAAATCTCAATCTCATCACTAGCAAACATACTGCCTTCACTGTCTTCAGGCCAAAACCCTGGAACTTGCTGCAAAACAGCAGAGAGTACCTTTGCTACACAGACTTCTGTGCCCAAGGCAGCAGCTGCCATCTTTTCACGAGCAATTCAGTATGGCCAACAAATGCTGGCTTTTCCAATGACACATTCTGAGTGAATAAATAGAAAAGAACAAAGGCAGGCAATCTACAATAACTGGAGGATAACTAGAGCCCTTCATTAAAAATAACGGCTTTGATCCCTTACTGAAAGCGTGCATATCTGCTACCCTCCCCCTTCAGTGTTTTCCAGCTAGAATATGGTTGATATTCAGACATTGAAGAACGGTGATAATTTAGAAATAACCATTTACCTTGCAAGAAATTGCACATCTTTCTGAACGAGTCACAAAGCTGCTGGAGTTTCATTTTATTACTAGCTAATTATGCCAGTCGAGACTCAAAAGCACCAAAATGGCATCACGTTTATTTTTATCTCTAAGGCAGCAGCTCACTTTACTCCATTGCTCCTAAACATAGTTATATGCAGTATTTGTCACTCAGTCATTATCATTAGCTCTGCTTACCTGTTCTAATCATGAACTGGAAAACCAAATGTCTTGACAGAAAGATAAGCAGTCTCCAAATACTTAATTTTCTCTTTCAGTATTTTTTCAAAAAATATGCTTTACCTTTTTCGGGTTTAAAATACATAATTATCTGTTCTCCGAGCTGGGAATTTGTTTTGCAGACGTTTTGTCCCCTGTCTAGGTGACATCCTCAGTGCTTGGGAGCCTCCTGTGAAGTGCTTCTGTGGTCTTTCGTCCGTCATTTGTAGTGGCTTGAATCTGCCGCTTCCGGTTGTCAGTCCAGCTGTCCGTTGCGGTGGTCGGTATATTGGGTCCAGGTCGATGTGCTTATTGATTGAATCTGTGGATGAGTGCCATGCCTCTAGGAATTCCCTGGCTGTTCTCTGTTTGGTTTGTCCTATCATAGTAGTGTTGTCCCAGTCAAATTCATGTTGCTTGTCATCTGCGTGTGTGGCTACTAAGGATAGCTGGTCGTGTCGTTTCGTGGCTAGTTGGTGTTCATGGATGCGGATTGTTAGCTGTCTTCCTGTTTGTCCTATGTAGTGTTTTGTGCAGTCCTTGCATGGGATTTTGTACACTACATTGGTTTTGCTCATGCTGGGTATCGGGTCCTTCGTCCTGGTGAGTTGTTGTCTGAGGGTGGCTGTTGGTTTGTGTGCTGTTATGAGTCCTAGTGGTCGCAGTAGCCTGGATGGTAGTCAGTAGTCTGGCTACCGGACATCAAGAGCATTTCCGAACTGACAGCCAGACTACTGCGACCACTAGGACGCATAACAGCACACAAACCAACAGCCACTCTCAGACAACAACTCACCAGGACGAAGGACCCGATACCCAGCATGAGCAAAACCAATGTAGTGTACAAAATCCCAGGCAAGGACTGCACAAAACACTACATAGGACAAACAGGAAGACAGCTAACGATCCGCATCCATGAACACCAACTAGCCACGAAACGACACGACCAGCTATCCTTAGTAGCCACACACGCAGATGACAAGCAACACGAGTTCGACTGGGACAACACTACTATTACAGGACAAGCCAAACAGAGAACAGCCAGGGAATTCCTAGAGGCAAGTCATTCATCCACAGATTCATTCAATAAGCACATCGACCTGGACCCAATATACCGGCCACCGCAACGGACAGCTGGAACTGACAACCGGAAGCGGCAGATTCAAGCCACTACAAATGCCGGAGGAAAGATCACAGAAGCGCTTCACAGGAGGCACCCAATTACTGAGGATGTCACCTGGACAGGGGACAAAATGTCTGCAACACAAATTCCCAGCTTGGCGAACAGAACCACAACAACGAGCATCCGAGCTACAAATCTTTTCACAAACTTTGAATATATAGTTATGTGACTGGCCTTAAATAATGCAAAGGGAAACATCAAAGACTTACATTAACTATCAGCTCCAAAGGCTTCTTTCTAAATTTTTAATGATGCAGTATATAATGGTTCCAACTCTTCCATTGTTCCACATGTTAGAAAGTGAGAAAAAACATATTCCATCACCAGAAAACAGGAGTTTGTTTTATGAATGAATAAATATATACAAGGGCTGACTTAAAATGTTGCAGTAATGTGGTTGACCCACATTTGCCACACAGCAAACAATTGCCCTAGTATTTTTCTTGGATATTGCGAACCGACATTAACTATTCGCAGTCTCTCAAAGAATCATTGTGTTTTCGATCCCTCACCTCCAACAGTTTAGCTTTGATAAGACATTTATTTGTTCTTACTCCTTCTAATGCTAGACACTTGACAGTTTATTTTGGTCATTGTGTTCCATGATTTAAGTCCAATGCATGATCAGCATGAATATCAAGAAAACTGAAAGTTTCTGTTGCAGTTGGTGTTTCCACAGCTGCAAAACCTTTGAACTCTCTCAGGGCATGTTGGATCTTGCACGTTTGGATGATCCTTGGAACATGTGACACAAGATTCTGTCCCTTCCATTATGTGAGCCAGCCAGCTGTAGTAACTTCACAAGAATGTGGCAAAACAACATTTGTCCTTTTTATGCTAATACCTTAACAACACATACATAATCCCTTTAAAACAGTCTGCTGTTGCTTGACAAACATTTTAAAGAGATGACTGCACAAGCATGGCACTGTTAGCTGCTATGAAATAAAGTGTCAAACCACTCTGCAGCTATAGGGAGGCGATGGGGAATGCTGGTAATCACTCACTGAGCATTCACGCAGTATTCCATGTCCTGCAGAACCCTCATGTTCAACTCCGATATGGCTCAACAGCCATACTCTGGCACGGCAGTCTTAGCTGAATTTACTGCAGAAGATGACTGTGGGCTGAGATCCTGCAAGATTCACCAGTATCCAGGTTCTCACTCAGCCAGTTGAGCTTACAGATTTTACTAATCTTTTGTGGCCCTTGAAACAGTCAGACTTCAGAGGTTGGCCCAGTATGTTCTCTCCCTTTCACACCCTCACCCCGAACCATTCCCCATCTTCGACCCATCACCTTCCCCTTCCATTCTCATCCCATCCATTGCCTTCTTTCAGGCCTGCTCCGGTGCCTGCCAAGGAGAACGAATGGTTCAAATCTCCAATATCCAGCCCATTCTCAAGAACCCCCCGCTAAATTCACGGCTGTATCCGTTAATACACATGCACATACTTGCAGGAAATAACGCTCGTGCTCCACGGTGTCACCAAATGCATCCAGTCATGAATGTAAATTGTAAACAGTTGAGGCTTCCGAGGAGCCCCGACTCATCACAT
The DNA here is from genome assembly GCF_004010195.1 of Chiloscyllium plagiosum. Lineage (NCBI taxonomy): Eukaryota > Metazoa > Chordata > Chondrichthyes > Orectolobiformes > Hemiscylliidae > Chiloscyllium > Chiloscyllium plagiosum. The sequence goes on along the minus strand of NC_057735.1, from coordinate 39,038,054 downwards.
CCTGCCAATCAGACAACTGTCCATTCATTTATCTTCTTTTCTGTCAGCAACCTGATCTTTTATCCAACTAAATGTTACCCTTTTACCATAGAGCTTTTACTTTTGCAGTAACATTCCTGCCATAGTTTTTTTTTGGGGAGGGAGGGGGTGCAGGGGGTAATGAGTTGCACAATGAGCTTTTTAGATAAACGTGGGGTCCTGCATTTTGAAAGGCAAATCAAAGCAGGACTTAGACACATCATGGTAAGGTCCTGGGGAGTGTTGCTGAACAAGGAGACCTTGGAGTGCAGGTTCATAGCTCCATGAAAGTGGAGTCACAGGCAGATAAGATAGTGAGAGCGGCCTCTGGTCGTTATTAGCCTATGCATCGAGTACAGGAATTCAGAAGTCATGTTGCAGCTGTACAGGACGTTGATGAGGCCACTTGTGAATTGCTGCATGCAATTCTAGTCTCCCTCCAAAAGAAAGAATGTTATGAAACTTGAAATGGCTCAGAAAAGATTTACAAGGATGTTACCAGGTTGGAGGGTTTCAGCGAAACTGAGTAGGCTTGGGCTGTTTTCCCTGGAGCAGAGGCTGAGCGATGACCTTAGAGGTTTGTAAAATCACAAGGGGCATGGAGAGGGTAAATAGACAAGGTATTTTCCCTGGGGTGGGGGGAGTCTAAAACTAGAGGGCAAAGGTTTAAAGGTGAGAGGGGAAAGATTTAAGAGTGATCTGAGGAGCAACTTCTTCACGCAGAGCGTGGTGCATGTATGGAATTAGCTGCCCAGAGAAAGTGGTGGAGGCAGGTACAATTATAACATTTAAAAAGGTATCAGGATGGGTATATGAATTGGAAGGACTTAGAAGAACATTTATTTGGGATATCTGATCAGCGTGGACAAGTTGGACTGTTTCCGTGCTCTACATCTCTCTGACTATGTAGATTTCCAAACAGAGCATCCCTTGGGCAAACAACAAAATGAGCAGCCACCCAGAGGTGATTCCCACATAGACACAGCATATAACGGATTTTTCAAGACCTCAAAGGGTAAATGATACATACTTGTTTGACCAAGGTTTTAATATTTCAAGTGGCTCAATGCAATATTTTATTTAGTTAATGTTCTTCAAGGTTTCTGTACCTTTGATGACATTAAAAGGCACAAATAAAGGAGATGGCTGTTGTTGCTGCATACCTGCAACAACTATACCAGTTGGAAATGAATACACAAGGCACAACTAAAACCATTATCATATTCTGTATTACATAATTCTAGATGAAAGGTAACTGATTTAGTTCTGTAAAATTTCTGTCTTCAGGAATCAAAGCACACCAGAAGGAGTTTATCTCGCAAATCCTACGCAAATCCTACTCTTATCACCTATGTTCAAGTTTAGGAGGTTGCATGAGGTTTTGAGGTATCGACTCACCTAAAATTATAATTTCTCACCCACTGTACCCATTATACTTCCTGTGTAACCAGCAACTGTAATGCTTTGAGTAAATTTGAATTTTCCAAAGTACTTGCTATCTTTACTTTCTTTGGAGAAATAAAAAAGATATTTTCTGCTAACAGTGTTGCCAACATTTATTCACCCCCATACCCGATATGCATTACAAATAACAGCCTGTTTCCAGTGCTGTTGAATCTTGTGCATAGGCTGACTACAGTATTTATCTACATGACAAAGATTGTACTATTAAAAGTAATTTATTGGTTATGAAACACAGATATTTGTAAAAAAAAAGACTCAAAAGCATTAACAACTCTAAGCTTGATAAATAGTGAGCTTGCACTTATAATAGCACCCTTAAGCAAAAACAGCATTCCAATGCACTTGAGAGAAGAAGAAACTAACACCTTCATCCTAATTTCCAAAACAATGAAATATGTGGTAAAGCAATAAGGATTTGATTAGAGCATGCAGAACATGAAAATATTACACATATTATGAACTTTAAATTGCAAAATACAAGCAACTAAACATAGGACTAATCATATCATATCACATCACATCACATCAAGATCAGAACAAAAGCCAGTACTTTCAAGCTTTAAACGATACTTTTAACCTGGTTCATATTCAGCATTGCTAGTTAGCATTGTACATGTTACATAAAATATAAATGCACTCAAACAGTTCTAATATGAGAAGAAAAATAAGCAAATTTGCAATCCCTTCACCACCTGCAAAAAACTTTCAGAGAAAGTGGTCAGTTTGAAGTTTTTAAATCTCAATCTTACACAAGAATTTCTACAATTCTACTCCATTGTCAATCCACTCGAAAGTCATTCGAAAAGTGAGACAGTACTGTATTCAAATAAAAATGCAGAAATATTGCAAACTACGTAGAATTTTCTAGCAATGTATCAAGAACATTGTTATAATTTCCTAACATTATTGTACTGAAGGTCATTAAACAGACAACTCTCATCAACTCCAACTCTCCACGAGTGTGCAATCAGAAATAAATTCTTTTGCCTGAACACCGAGAGAAAAAAAATCAATAGATGGTTAATCAGTGAGAAACACCAGCCAGCCGTACACGAGCATATCACACAACCTTTCAGCCTCGCCGCTGCAAAATGACTCGACAGAAAAAGGACCGAGCGCCCAGCTGATAAAGGCGCGCTGCTGTTAAAAGTACATTTGTGGCAAAGGGCCGGAACAGAGGCCCCTCCCCGAATCTCTAACAATCACCCCTTCGGTAACGGAGGAGGGAGGCTGATGGTAGCGTCCCCCCTCCCACTGGAGCCGCTTATGTAATCCGCGGAAAGACGCACAACAACAAGGCCCTGAGTGAGCACTATCGGCCTATCAAAAGGGAGTAGGAGGAAGAAAGGTAGGGCCTGGGGAGGCCTGCCGCTTACCAATTGGTCATGTCCAGGAAGAACGCACAGCCGGCCGGGTTGAGCTGGAAGCCCAGCAGCCTCTGAAACTCGGAGATGAGCACATCCTTGTCGGTGGTTCCCATGCAGCTAAATTTCTGCATCAGGTCCTGATCTAAGTCCATATCCACGTCCATCGCTTTTCTCTTTCTTGATCTCTCTATTTCTCGTTTGTGTCTTTGAAGTGCCGCCGGGCCCGGCTGTCGGTGAGGGGGGCCCCCGTTCAGTTTGCTGTGTACGGGCGCGCTGTGACGTGTAAGGTGAGGCCGAGGCCTACCCCTTCAACATTGTCGCTACCTCGTCCCGATGGCGTCCGCTTCAACCGCACGCTCCCCCTCTCGCAGGCCATGCGCATGCGCGCACAGCCAGACCTACCCTCCCCGCCAGTCACACTCACTCGCCCGGCGTCACCCCCGGGCTCTGATGTCACACATATCCAACGTCACCCCACAGTTGACGTCACACATCTGATGCGTCACGCGTTGCTCTGATGTCACACTCTGCCTGCTAAAGATGGCGTCCCTTTCTTTCTCACACCGGAGGACGTCATTGGTTTGGGCTGTGCTTTCTATCTATGATTGACACAGGTGCAGGACCGAATGGCATGTCGAACAGAATGCGTGAGTTGTGTTGTTGTGGTTGTAAGGGCCTGTCTTTTTACATAGTAAGACCTTGTGTGAAAACAAAATATTACTAGTAAATGCGTAAATCAGGAGCCGAAGCAGAATCTGAATAAATCTGTGTAGTAAGAACAAAGGAGTCTGTATTTCAGGTGTGAGCTTCTTATGATTGAAAGTTATTGTACAGCAATGTTTATTATACAAAGAATAGTGAAACAAAAATGCATTATCAATTTGGACAAATATCTTAAAGTTTGTTTTACAGAGAGTCCTTCAAAATATTGAAGAGAAGCAAAATGTAGATTATTATGGAGGTGACCCGGAGGCTTGGTTAAATAACCTTTTTAAATTAGATACTTAAAGAACAACAACAGCCACATTCCAGGACTCAGAGCCCAGACAATTGAGCACTGCACCGGGATGGCATGCTGGCTCAGCAGTTAGCACTGCTCCCTCACAGCGCCAGGGACCCAATTTTGATTCCAGGTCTCTCTGGAGTTTGCACATTCTCCCTATGTCTGCGTGGGTTTCTTCCAGTTGCTCTAGTTTCCTTCCACAGTCCAGAGATGTGCAGGTTAGGCGGATTGGCCTTGCTAAATTGCCTGTAGTGTCCAGGGATGTGCAGGCCATATCGATTAGCTGTAGGAAATGTGGGGATAGGGTAGGGGTGTGGGTCTGGATGGGATGCTGTTCAGAGAATCACTGTGGACTCCATGGGCTGAAGAGCTTGCCCCCACACTGTAGGGATTCCATGACTGTATGATCCATAGGGGGCACATGCACACAGAGAAGAGTGCCCTATAAAGTGCTTATGTTGAAATCATTGATGAAATGGCAAAGATGATACTGACAGGTGATTTTCACCACAACTCAGGAGCACTCCTCCCTTCCTTAAGTATCCGGTTTCAAGTTCTACTGCAAGGCTTGAAGTACAAAAATTCCAATGAGCTACTGCGATCATGCTGCCCTGCCAAAGTGGCGGCATTAAACTGAGATCCCATCTACCTGCTTGTGTGGCTGTAGTAATCCAGGAACTCAGCTAATGTTTGGGTTCAAATCATAGTGGATGATGGAGTTTGAATGCAAAAGTGAAAAAAATCTCATGACTATGAAATGATTGTCTCATAAACCCATCTTGTTCACAATCCTTAAGTGAAGGAGATCTTTCTTTTTTTACCTTGTCTGATCTCCCTGGAACTCCAGACCTATTGACTCTTGAGTGCCCCCTAAAATGATATTGCAAGCTGCCTGGTTCCATCAAGTGCTACAAAGTCTAACAAATAAAAAGAATGGAACCAATGGACCAGCGGCATTGGCCGAAACAATGGAAACCACAAATTTAACTCTGTGAAACCTGCAAAGTTTTCTTGATACTTATTTGGGTAAGTGCCAAAACTGGGACAGCTGTCTCACAGAATAGCCAAGCAATAGCCTGAAATAGTCATAACCATAGGCCTTGCAAACCATTTCGCAGTTACCACCACCATCCCGGACATGTCCTGTCCCGCTGCATATCCAACCCAGCTGACATGGCAGCAATGGTATACAGTTGTGATCGAGTTACTCTGGGAATCCTCAACATTGACTCTAGTGAGTATGAAATGAGCTGCAAGAGAAGTTGGTACAATTACAACATTTATAAGGCATCTGGATGGGTATATGAATAGAAAGGGTTTACAGGGATATTGGCGAAGTGCTGGCACCTAGGACCCGATTAATTTAGGACATCTGGTCGGCATGGACGAGTTGGACCGAAGGGTCTATTTCTGTGCTGTACATCCCTATGACTTTATGACCCTACAAAGTCTTTTGTTATCAGGTCAAACACAGGCAAGGAAACTTCCTACTGATTTCTACCTAGCACCTTGGCTGATGAATCAGTACTCTTTCATATTGAAAGCACAGAGGAAGCACTGATATTGCTTGGGCATTGAATATACTCTGGATGGTGGATGTCAGTATCCATTGCTATGGTTGGTTTGACAGCACCTCTACTGGTCAAGCTGGTCAGGTCCTAAAAGACGTAAGGCACTAGACCAGATATGTGGCAGGTGTTGAAGGAGCTACAAGAATGGAATACAGACTTGACCTCATCCTCATCATTTTTCCTGCCACAGATTCATCTGACCATGACTATAATGGGAAGTGGAGAAAAAGTCCTGTCTTCACATTAAGGATACCCCTCTATGGTGTGTGGCACTATCCACCGTGTTAAGTCAGACAGACTTTGAACAAACCTAGCAACTCAGGACTGGAATTCCGTGAGGTACTAGGGGCCATCAGTAGCATTACACTCCAACACAATCTGCAACCTCGATTTGCATAACCCCACTCTACCATTCGCATCAAACTAAGGGAATCAATTCTATTTCAAAGGAGAGTGCAAGAGGGCATACAAGGAGTAGCATTAGACAAACCTAAAAATGAGCTAACAACCTGGTGAAGCGACAACATTGGATTACTTGCATGCTAAACAATAGAAGCAGTAAGTGATAGGCAAGAGTAAGTGATTCCACACCCAACAGATCAGAGCTAAACATTATCATCCTGCCACTTGCAGTCTGAATTTTGGTGAACAGTTAACTCACTGGAGGAGGTGTTTCTACAAATATCCCCATTTTGGATGATGGGTGGGCCCAGTACATTCTCAAAAAATGTTAAGGATGATCCATCCTGCCTCCTTCAGAGGTCCGCTGCACCAGAGATGCTACTCCTCTGCCATTTTGATTGACTCCACCTAATGTCAAGAAATGGCTGAAAGCACTGAATACTGCAAAGGCAATGAGCCCTGATAACATTCCAGCAATAGCACTGAAGATATGCTCCAGAATCCACAGCTGTTCTAGTCAAGCTGATGCGATATGGGTTACAACACTGAAAACTACCCAACAATGGAAAATTGCCCCAGTATATCCTGTACAAATCGAAACCAACTGTGCCCACCATATGAGTCCTATTCTTGAACATCAGTAATGTGATGAAAGAGTTCATCAACAAGTGCTATCAAACAACATTTGTAGCACAATAACTGCTCACTAATGCTTTGTTCAGGTTCCACCAAAACCATTCCGAGGGTGGTATCAAGGAGCCTCGGCAAAACTAGAGTAAGTTAAAATCTGAAGGAAAATTCTACTTTTTGAAGTCATATTAAGCACAAGGGAAAATGGTGACGCTATTGCAAATTAGTCACCTCAGCTACAGAACATGTCTGCAGGAATTCCTCAGTGCAGTGTCCTCAACCCAATCATCTTCAGCTAATTCTCAGTGACCTTCCCTATGAGATCATAAAACACAATCTAAGGACCTCTGGTGAATTTCTGTATGGCATCTTGTAGATAGTACACACCGAGCATCGGTGGTGGGAGTGGATGCTTGTGGCCATGGTACCAATCAAACAGGCTGGTTTGTCCCAGGTGTTGGAGCTGCACTCTTCCAGGTAATTGGGGAGTACTCCATCCTGACTTGGGCCTTGTAGATAATGGACAGGCTTTCGGGAGTCCAAAGGTGAGTTAATCATTGCAATATTCATAGCCTCTGACCTGCTCTTCCAGCCACTATGTTTATGTGACTAGTCCGTTTGAGTTTCTGGACTGGTAGCCCCCAGGATTTTCATTGTGTGGTGCTCACCAATGAGTATTTTCAAGGGGCAGTGGTTAGTTAGATTCTCTCATAGTGGAGATTGTCATTTTCGAGCATTTCTATGACATAAATGTAACTTTCCACTTAACAGGTCAAGCCTGGATATTGTCTAATACTTGCCAGGTTTGTACATGGACTGCTTCAGTATATGAGGAGTCACAAATAGTGCTTACCATTGTGCAATTATCTGCAAAAATCCCAGTTCTGACCTAATGAGGGGGGGGGCGGGAGAGTGGAGAGAAGATCAAAAGGAATGGGGTATAAAAGTAAGGACATTTTCGTAAAACTATACAAAACACTCGTCAGACCACAGCTCGAATACTGTGACCAGTTTTGTGCCCCTTGTCTACGGAAAGATATACCGGTGTTGGATGCATCCAGAGAAGGTTCAATAGGCTGATACCAGGTATGGAGAGACTGTCATATGATGAAACACTGAGTGGTTTGGGCCTGTAGTCATTGGAATATAGAAGAATGAGAGATGGCCTTATTAACATACAAGATTCTTAAGGGACCTAACATGGTAATTGCGCAAAGGTTGTTTTAACTCAAGACTCTCAATATCCTAAAATGGAGATATCATCATTTCTTCACTAGCCCAAATCTTGGAACTTCTCACTTTTGCATTGTATGAAGCAGTTCAAGAATGCAACTCACCACCACCATCTGAAAGGCAAAAGCATATTCAATAAGCGCTAGCTCAGCCAGAGAAGCCCACATTCCATAAATGAATAAAAATTCCTGTGGCACGATTTCAAAGCAAAACGGGAGCTCCAGTGTCTTGGCCATTATTTATCCCTCAAGAAACATAACAAAAAACAGATTATCTGGTCATGATCAAATTGCTGTTTGTGTCAGTTTGTTAAACACATACTGACCACTGTGCTGCCAAAATATCAACTGTGACAACAATTGAAAAGTACTTTGTTGCTATAAAACGATTTGAGATATTTGAAATCGTCATGAGTATCCCTCTATAAATGCAAAACATTTTTTTTACCCCTAATGCAGTGCATAATAAGATAATCAAATAAACTAAAGATATTTACAGGGTTCATGTTCTGACTGAAGGAGATGAGACAAATAGAAACAGAAGAATGAAAAACAGGATGCAAACATATCAACAAACCTGAGAGGATGAAAAGCAGATCAGCATCCCAAAGGTACAAGTCAGCATTATGTTCCAACCCTTATCCAAGAAACAAAGTTCACCGGAAAAGCTGCAAACCCCATCTTTAAAAGAAAGTGCGTTTAGTTTTTGTCAAAGTCATTAGATCGAAAATAAGGGCTATCGGGCTGCCAAGAGCCAAATAGTAAAATAATGTGTTTGGACAAGGGCTGTTTTGTTAAAGGAACCAGCCAAAATGGATAGAAAATTTGAAGCTAGATACCATTGAATACACAGCTTTGCTCAGTTTCATTGATGTGTGGGATGGTCTCACATTTTCACTGAAGTATAATTTAAAATTACATTTGTACGATCACATATTTGAGTGGAAAGCTTTATTTCATAACTTTTAATTTTATTTATAATAGACTGTAAGATAGAACAGTTTATTTGTTACAGAACAATATAACAGCAACATGAATACTGAATCACTCAGTTATATTTTGTGGGCTGCAAACAGGATTGGTGTTGAATCACATAGCACAGTTAATTTACAGCTTTTGTTTCAAAGCTTACCAACTCGATCATCACTCATCTGCTGCCCAGGATATCAGATAAATGTGTAAAGGTTTTAAACATGATTCTATATGTTTATCAACCCACACAACCAATTCAGAGTTTGAAATTTACATTTTATGGTTATCAGTATGATTGCTAACAACTTTGTTGCTGATGTTGTGTCTACCGGCAGCAAGTCATTGAAATATCAGGGATCAATTGTCTCTTCTTTCCAATGCACATTAGGATAGTGAAACAACTTGCAATTATTAACACCAATCAGTTGCTTAGCTCATGAAAAGTATGCCTACAAGTTTGTTCCTGCTTTATTGTACTTTGTTTTACATTTCAGTGCCAATTTAATGGGTTGTGTACTATTTTGGCACACATTAATGGAATTTTGTATCTGCCCACCCTGAAGGAGAACAGCTAAACTGTATGGAATGATTCTGGGGAGAGTAGGAGGTAATAGAATAACGGCTCAGATATTCTGATCGGAGTCGGAAACCCCATTTCAAAATCTGCTCAGATTAAAAATTATCCACTTACCTTTAGGCGCCTTCTACATTGGAAACATCTGGACATATCTCCAGTGGCACATATGTCAGAACCAACAATTGGGTATGGGGTTTTGGTTCCAAGATAGGGGGTGGGGTGGTTGTGGTGGGGTTTGCATTGGCACCCACCTGGGGTCTGCGAAGTCGGGAAGAAATCAGACCAATGGATAGAGTGTCACTCAAGGTCAGGAAATTGTTCAGTTCAGAAATTGATGAACTGTCAGGCCATGGTCTGGTTGGAGGAATTAGTTCTTAACAAAGTGGGAAAGGTTGTTACTTCTTGGGGGTGATCAGATCAAAGGTGGGGAAAGATGTTATTCTGAGCATAGTTGGGGGGTTAAGCAGCAGGGTCAGAAGATGTTAGGTTCAGCGGGTCATAACAGGGTGCTGAGAGGAGTTGAGTTCAGATGTGAGTGGAGTGAATGTCTGATATGAGGAGAGGTGGAGTTGTTTGGGGGTTGGGGGGTGTTTTAAAAAATTCTCAAGGTCAAGGACCAGGCTCGCAGGAAAGTAGTCTGACACAGAACAAACAGCCAAGAGGCGAGTCTGCTAGAATATAAGTGTTTTATTCCCCGCAGCGTCGCCACAACCAGGTCTCGTACTTACAACGGGTCTGGTTTATACTCACTCTACGTGTTACCGGAACTGGGAGCCGTCAGTTCTCGTAGAGCGGTTGCCAACAACCCACGCTCGGCGGTTAAACGCAACCCCGGAGCAGACTCACCGAACTGGAGACTTTTCCAGCTGATATACTCTTTTCCAGATATAAACATTCATGTGAACAGCAGAGCAAGGCTAAAAAACACATTCCATTCTGGTTACATACAGATAAGAAGATTCACACGGGGAGGTGTGTAATAAGATTCACACGGGACTAAGCAACACCTCCATTCCGGTTAGATTCACACATGTATTGGGACATAATTTTTAACTGTTTCACCACAGGGGGGGTGGAGATGGTTAGTGGCAAAATGAGGGGGCATCAATGTAATACTCACCCAGGAGTTAGAGTAGCTTTTTAATCCTCGAACATTTCCTGAGTAATTATTAAGCATCAGCAAGTTGGAACCTTTCAAATTCTCTGAATTTAATGAACCTATTTAGAGAATTCCAGATGCAGGGGAGTTGGCCAGCTGAAAATTCAATTTCCCAGTCAATTGCTATGCAACCAGCTATGTTGTGGATTCCACTTAGTTCTGAGGTGCAACCAGTCTGCACTGCTCCAACTGATCTGTGGCCATTGGAGTATCTGGACCAGTGTCTCAAGGCAAAACAAAAATATGTGGGCTTAGAATGGGCAAGTTTTTTGTTCCCGGTCAGCACAGGAATGGTAGACTGAGTGGTTTGTTTCACTGCTGACTTTTCTGTGGTTTCATCATCATGATCCCACTGTTACCACTGAACACATCAGTTCTCAAAGTTAAATTTGGCTTGATAAATCATAATTTGATTTTTTTTATTAACAAGGCATTCTTTGACTGAAATACAAACACACAAGGCTGTGGATTTGGTTTTAACCTTAGAACAGAAGTTTATTACACAAACATTGAACAAACCAAGCTAGCTATACACAATACAGGTTGAAAAATTTCAAAACACTCAGCAAAACAAAGTCTCATCTACTCCCCAACATTATCACGTTATAGTTCATCAAAATCCCAGAGAAATGTTCATTCCTTCTTGACTCTGTGGTATTGGCTTAACTGTACCTTTTCAGTTCCTATCTTGAAATAACTGCAGAAAAGCTAGAATCCTGTCACCAAGTCACCGTTTATGTATATGTGCGGAGTACATAAGCTCTGACCAGTCACTCCCTACAATGAGGAGTTTCTGAATTTCCTGTTTATATTTTTCTTTGTAGGATTAATCTTCTGGTTTTTTTTCATTTTTTTTTGCTTTCCTCACACTACCGCCTAACTGCAGTCGTGCTTATTTTTTCCCCAGCACCTATGGTGGGTGTGTGTGTGTGTGAGAGTGAGAGTGAGAGACACACAATGAAAGACACAAGGTGCATGAATCTTTATTCAGTTTCCACCATCAGGAAGAAGAGAAACACCCGAGTGGCCAGTGACAGGCAGTGCCTTTCACATCAAAGGGCAATGTTGCATGATCAAACAGTGAAGGGGAGGGCAGGGATTAAATCAAAATAGAATTGGAGGGAGAAATAATGTTCTCCACTCCCTGCAGTGCCCACTTCTCCCTGAACAATTCCAGGGTTATGGTGAATACCACGTGCTCCTTCTTCAGAGACACCCAGGCTCTAACGTAACCGCGGAAGAGGGGCAGGCAGGCGGCCCTAATTTCCCCCTCCACGGCCCGCTATCTGGACCTATTTATGGCCAGTTTGGCCAGGCCTAGGAGCAGACCCACAAAGAGGTCTTCAGACCTGCCCTCCCCCCTCCGTACCGGGTGCCCAAAGATCAGGAGCATAGGACTGAAGTGCAACCAAAAGCAGAGAAGGTGGTTTTTGAGAAAATCAAAGAGGGAGCGCAAACGCCCACACCCAATATATACATGGTCCACGGACTCCACAGCACCACAGAACAAGCAGTTGGGCTGGGAGTCGGTGAACCACCGTAATCTGCGGTTGCAGGGGACCGCTGCATGCCGCACCCTCCATCCCAGATCCCCAGAGAAAGGGGGGAGGACTCCCGCGTAGAGAGCCCTCCACTAAGAATCTCCACCACCCGGTGGCAAATGGGCACACCAAGGGGTGTCTGGGTGGTGGATGAGGGAGAAGAGGTGGACGGTGTGCAGCAGCAGTCGATACAGGGCCTGCCTTTTTATGTCCTTAAAAGGGACAAAACTAAAATTCCAGAGGTGGCTCAGGTTGTGGGGCACAGGCTCCCGTGGGAAGTACAGGACCTTGGGGCCAATGTGAAATTCCATCCGAGCAGGGGTAAGCACAGATGGGATTCCACCGCACACCTGAGCATTCTCCAACTGGTGCACTACATTGCGTCCGAGCACCACAGTTTTAAGGTGTTGGATGGTGGTGGCCACATACTGGACGTCTACTGCTGCCCTGCTCGCTATGTCTTGTGGCAGTGTCCAGCCCAGGCCCCTGCCACCCAGCACATCCCTGACCCTGGTCACCCTCACCGCCACAGCCCTCCCCTCCGACAGCCACTCAAATCCGCGAGTACGGAGGTGCTGATTCCTGAGCAGTGGCTCCCTGACGACAGCCGCTACTCCTGCCGGAGGGTAGGTGTGACGCGATTCGACCATGTTCCAGACAGTGTTCAGGTCCTGGTAAAAGACAGGCAGCGTCCTGAGGGCGACCTCCAAACCGTCACGGTCGAAGAACAGGAACTGCGTGTCGTAGTTGAGGTTACGCACCTGGTGGAAAAAATACGTCGCCAGGGCTCACCACCTAGGAGGAGGCTCGACGTAAAGGTATCACTGCAAGGTCTGAAGGCGGAACGTCACGACCTGGGTGCGGACGCACACCAGCGACTGACCGCCCTCCTCAATAGGGAGACTCAGGACCTGCGTAAAGACCCAGTGCATCTTTTTGTCCCAGAAGAAGTCGACCAATGTTCTCTGGATGTCTGCAACAAAATCAGGAGGAGGGACCAAAGTGACCAGCTGGTACCATAGCATGGCAGCCACCAGCTGGTTTATGACCAGTACTCAACTCAGCAGTCCTGTCCAGAGGCCTAGGCGAGCCGAGACTTTGGCCTCCAGCTCCTGCCAGGATTCCTCAGCCAGGCTGAGGTAGAGCCCTAGGTAGAGGAGATGGGTGGTACTCCAGCTAAACCCCCAAAACTCCTCCGGCAGAGAGTCCACCTGCCATGGACCGACCAGTAGTCCAGAAGATTTGGCCCAGTTGATCCTGGTGGAAGATGCTGCAGAGTACACGGCCTGGCACTCACGCATCCTCCCCCAGGATCAGCCGGGTCAGTGAAAGTGAGGAGCACATTGTCGGCGTAGGCAGAGAGGACCACCCCCGTGCCCGCGCTGCGCAGAACCAGCCCCGACAACCTCCTCCGCAAGAGGCAAAGGAAAGGCTCCATGCACAGGGAATACAGCTGGCTGGACAGGGGGCAGGCTTGATGTACTCCTCTCCCGAAGTGAAGGGGCGCCGTCAGGGACCCATTAATTTTAACCAGACACTGTGGCGGCGTACAAGAGTTGGATCCAGGTGACAAACTGTATCCCAAACCAGAATGCCCGCAGAGTCCTGAGCAGATACTGGTCGAGAGATAGGAAGGTGCTCGGCAGACCAGCCCGTCGACAGAAATGGATCAGGTGGATGTTGTCGTGTATCCTCCAACCCGGGACCATGTAGGACTGGTCCGGGTGAATCAAGTGGGCCAGCATGGAAGCCAGGTGAGAAGACAACACCCTGGTGAAGATTTTGTAGTCCATGCTGAGGAGGGAGATCGGATGCCAGTTTTTTTAGAGAATGAAGGTCCCCCTCCTTTGGCAGCAGGACGATGACTGCCCTGTGCCAAGAAAGGGGCAGCTCTCCGGCATTTAGACACTCCCCCAGGACCTGTGCACAGTCGCTCCCCAGGACGTCCCAGAACGCCCTGAAGAACTCCACAGTCAGCCAATCCAGCCCGAGGGACTTGCCCCTCGAGACCGCCAGTCAGCTCCTCCAAAGTGAGCGTCGAGCCTTCCGGCATCCTCTGAGCTGCAGCAGGTCCTCCCACAGAACTGTGAACATCCTCGCTGGACGGTTCCGGAGAGAACAGAGCCGTATAATAGGGTTCGGACGTGGGCCCTGATACCCTCTGGATTGGAGAAGAGGGACCAGTCATCGGCCCGCAGCACAAGGAGCTGCTGGCGGGTGCCACACCTTTTTTCCAGCGAGTAGAAGAAGGGGGAGCCACGGTCCAAGTCCTGGAGGAGCTGGATACGCGACCTCATGTACGCGCCCCGAGACCCGACGAGCTGCAGGTCTCGGATCGCTGCCTTCTTCTCTTTGCACACCCTGCGCAGGGCCGGGTCTGCGTCAGGCTGACCGAGGCATGACTCCAGGTCGAGCACCTCCTTCTCCAACTCCTCGATCCTGGATTTCCATCTCTATCGACTCCCTCGCGTACTCCTGACAGAAAACGCGGACGTGAGCCTTGCCCACTTCCCACCATAGCCTCAGGGAGGGGAAGTTTCCCAGCTTCCTTCTCCAGCCGACCCAGAAACGATGGAAACGAGTCCTGGAACTGCTCGTCCTCCAGCAGCAGGTTATTAAAGTGCCAGTACGCGGACCTGAGCCGGGCGCCAAACGGAAGGAGTTCCGCCCACACCAGGTGATGGTTCGTGCACGACACCGCGTGTAGGCCTTCGAAAAACAAGAGGCGTACACAAGCGAAACGTACAGGCGGTCGATTCTGGACACTCCGACCCCAGGCCTCACGAAGGTGAAGGCGACGGAGTCGGAATGGAGATTCCGTCAGACGTCCACTAGGTCGAAGGACTTGACCAAGTCCCCCAACCTCCTCCCCAAAGCCCAACCAGTGTGGGCACCGCCATGGTCCCTGTCCTCGAGGACGCAGTTAAAATCTCCCCCGAGGATGATGCACTGGCTCTCGTCGATAGAGACGAGATGAGCAGACACTTCTCTGAAGAAACTCGCTTGCCCCAGCCCGGCCAAGGGAGCGTAGACGTTCACCAAGTGAAGCACCGCGTCCCCCCCCAGCCGAACTGTCAGGTGAAGCAAACGGCCTGACACAGGCTCCCTGACCCCTAAGATCTCTGGCTGAAAATGCGGGGCCAACAAGATAGCCACCCCGCCAGATCTGTGGGTGAGGTGACTCATGTAGACCACCCCCCTCTTTGCAACTCCAGGAGCCAGGTATCTTCGTCTCCCGAGGTGGTGTGGGTTTCTTGCAGGAAGCACACCACATACCTCCCGTCCCTAAGGACTGAGGGAGTCTGGAATCTGTGTTGTGACTCCCTGCTGTCGTTGATGTTGAGGCTGGCTATAGTTGTCTTCATGTCAGAAGCATTGTGCAACCACCACCAATACAGTCAAAAACTATATACATTTACTGGGAGGACGAGGAAGGGGCACAGAAGTCCCTCGCCCTCACCAGGAGTGCCCCCAGGAAGTTCCTGACTCGCTTTCACTCGTTTGCATCGAGCCCAGGCGCCTGGCAAGCAGCGTGGGCCAACCAGTAAACTCTCTTTCAAAGGAGCTCCAGCAGTCGAGTGCCGGTTGGGCTCTATCCCGGCGACTCAGAGTTCCGTGACAAACTCCCAGAGTTCCTCAAGGGCGATGAGGGGGAGATCAGTGGGAGGCACCTGGGATTCAAAAACCTCACTGGAGACAGACTCCACGTCGTCCCCAGTGTCCACCACCGATCCCGAACCCTCGTCTGGGAAGTCTCCCTTGGTCACCAAGCCCTCCCCCAACAAGAGGGTGGGGGCTGGTCCGGCACCGCCAACTGGCCTCAAAACCCCGGTATCCCACCCAGAGGGTCACCAGCAGTAACTTCCTCGGTGCATCCCCAGGAGGGAGGAGCGAGGATAAAACCTTCCCCCACTGCTCAACAACCCAGTTGACATTTTGCTGTTGTCGCCCGCACCGCGCCCATGTTTTTTAAAAGTCATCCCCAGGGGCCAATGGAATTATGATAGCAGAAGGACCTGCTGCAAACCCTAGGGGGTTCCGCAGGCTAGGCCACAGTGCGGGACAGGCAGGAGATGCCATGGGCTCATCCCCTGGGGAGGGACAGCGCTGCTGGCACACTGCCAGAAAATCTCTCCTCTTCAAGGGCCAGCACCTCTTCCCCAGTGAGACAGGGGGGAATTTATGGGCCTTCCCCTCCCCGCCCGTCTTGGTGGTCATGGGGCCCAAGGACCCCCCCCCAAGCTTCTCCCGGAATACTATTGGCTGGGGGAATGCAGGGGCGTGGCCAGGGTGGGGAGGGCCAGCATGTCACTTCCTGCCCCAATCCTGGTTTATCAGGTGATGGTGGGTGGCACTGGGGCAGGGGCCTAGTTCCCTCTCTAGGGCCCAGAGACACAGCTGCTTCCCCCAGGTTAGTGCAGGGGTGTGGCTTGGGCTCTGGGACCCCCAGGTCAGGTGTTGTAGGGTCAGGAGCAGGCATTGATGCTCCAGGAATTTTTGTAATGAGGTGGGGGTTGGATGTGGGGTCAGTGGGTGCAGTAGGGCAGGGATCAGGTACAAGTCTGGGGCTCAGGGCTCCTGTGCCAGGGCAATGCTGGCATAGCCACAGGGGCATTGTTGTGGAGGAAGGTAAATGAGCCCTTGGTGACCTCCTCCCAGGCCAGGCAAATGAACACCTGGCGATGGAAGGAGTATATATGCCGGAGGGCAGGGTCCTTCAGGCTGAGCAGGAGCGGTTGGA
This sequence comes from Chiloscyllium plagiosum, assembly GCF_004010195.1. Lineage (NCBI taxonomy): Eukaryota > Metazoa > Chordata > Chondrichthyes > Orectolobiformes > Hemiscylliidae > Chiloscyllium > Chiloscyllium plagiosum. The sequence continues at coordinate 39,021,377 of NC_057735.1, read as the reverse complement.
CACCTGACTGGATCTCCCCCAAGGTGTTGAGGTGGGGAAGAAGGAGCTCCCTGGGAATAAAGGGCGGGATGTTGGAAATCATGACCCTCTGGGCTGTAGCCTCCAAAGGGCTAATGGGCAGATGTGTCCTGCCCACAGTGAGCCCCCTCTCCATGGCCAGGTGGACTGCCTGCTCGGTCCTGAGGAAAAATATGGCCTTCCCATACATCCTGGCCACAGTGACGATGGCCAGTGGGCTGACCACACTAGCCATGGCCTCAATGCAGGCCTCGATGGACATGTTGGGGTGGGGATAGGCCTTGACCCTCAGGTGTTTAGTGAGGTGCCTAAAAGGGGTTGGGGTTGTACCCGGGACGGGAGCAGCCGAGCCTAAAGCAGTGGCAACCCCGGGACCTGCTGTCTTTGGGCTTGCCATGGCTATGCTGTCGGCTGTTGGTGGAGAAAGGCCCCAGGAACCAGGTGTGGTTTGAGTCCAGTTGGGGTCACAGGCCCCAGGCAGCAGCAGTGGTGGAGGCAGGCCGCGGGTCGCAGCAGTGGAGGTCTTGAGAGGGTCCCAAGGCAAGTCCCAGGCAGCACCAAGGTGAGTCCCAGGTAGGCCTCTGGTCGCAGCAGTGGTGGAGGTCCTGGGGAGGGGCCCAAGGCAAGTCCCAGGCAGTAGCGGTGGAGGTGGGCCTCTAGCAACAGCAGGGTGGCGGTCCTGGGAGGGGCCCAAGGCGATTCCCAGACAGCAGCAGTGAAGCAGGCCCCAAGCAGTAGCAGCAGAGGCAGGTCCAAGTGGGGTTCCAGAGACCAGGGGTGGGCCCCAGGCAGCAGCAACACTCCCTTGACCTGGGTGAGGCCCAGGCTGCAGCTCCAGAAGCAGGCCCAGGACTCAGAGCTCTCACCTCCTTCTGCCTCCTCCTTCCTCTTCTTCCTCCTTTCTTTCTTCTTTCTTTCCTTTCCTCCCTTCTTGATGTGGGGCAGCTGGTCCACAGTCAGTCCTCCTCCCCTCTGACACAGTCAAGAATGAGAGTCCTTGTGTACACACACTGGTCCAGCTCCCTCAAGAGCAAGCTCTGAGTGAACAGAATGGTCTGACATGCTTGGTTACTTTTTCTTGTGTGCAGGTGTGAGACACTGTGAAAGACACAACGTGCATGAATCTTTATTCAAATTTCCACCACCAGAAAGAAAGGAATCACCCGAGTGGCCAGTGACAAGCAGTGCCCTTCACATCAAAGAGCAATGCTGCGTGATCAAACAGTGGAGGGCAGGGATCAAATCGAAATAGAGTTGGAGAGGGAAATAATGCACTCCACTCCCTGCGGCGCCCACCTCTCCCTGAACAACTCCAGGGTGTTGGTGGACCCATCGTGCTCCTTTTCCAGAGACACCCGGGCTCTAACGTAACCGCGGAAGAGGGGCAGGCCCTCGGCCCAAACGACCCCCTCCACGGCCCGCTGCCTGGACCTATTAATCTCCTGTTTATTTTTTTTTCTCTGTGAACAAAATCTCTGACACCTGTTTATTTTTTTATCACCACTGAGAATCTCCACAGAGGCCAGTATCCCATCACCAAGTCACCCTTTATTCACTCACACAACTAAGATTTTTGATTTTCTATGCTTTGAATTAACAGTACAAGTTTCTAAATAAATACTCCTGATCTGGAATTTCACAAACTAAACTCTTTCATTGAGTCCACTTATTACTTAAACTGTTCTAAACAATAACCTTTCTCGGAAGAAATATTATTGCTTCACATTCAGGTCTCCTTCAAGTTGAACACACAATCTTTTGAAGTATACTTTTAAAAAAAAAGCTGATTCCAGATTCTGCTAAACTAACGTTTTCTCTCTCTGGTTGCAATCCCTGAAAATAAAACTTCCCATTAACATTCCACAAGGCCTTGCAATAATTTGCTCTCTGATACATATTGTTGAAAGTTATGGTTCTGGAAAGACTGAGGTAATTAACTTTTAACCCCTGAGCAAAAATAAACAGCATCTATATGACACCAGTTTATGATCCAAAATCTAAAAAAAATGTTTTAATACATATAAATCACATAAACATTTATCACATCTGCTCCCAAAAAAAGAATGAAAATGAATCTTAAAGAGGCATTTTCATTTCCATCAGAAATTCATTCCAGCACTATTTGTGTCACATTAACAGTAATAATATATTAACATTAACATGCAATGAGTTACCTGGCAACCTTACTTTACATAAGGCCATTTGCATTACAGAACTCAGTTTCCTTCATATCTGCTCTTGATAAAGAGTCTGTTATAATGTTGCTAAAAATCACACAACACCAGGTTATAGTCCAACAGGTTTCTTTGAAAGTATAAGCTTTCGGAGTGCTGCTCCTTCGTCAGCCAGCTAGTGGGACAGGATCATAGGACACAGAATTTACAGTAAAAGATCAAAGTGTCAGATAACTGATGAAATGTATTAAGCAAACCTAGATTGCTGTTAAGTCGTTAATCATTTAGAATGGAGATGCAGGTTTTAATTGATGAATATGTTAATCCCAGAACTTCTTTCAAGCCACAGTCCCGGGATAACTTAAGATTTTATCAGTATAAAAAAAAGGTGACGTCTCATCTCAGACAATGTCTTACAGGTGTGAGGGTTAGAGTCTGTCTGTATCCAAACTTTGAGTCAGACTGGTTTTACTTCCAAAGTAGGAAATTATAAAATGTCACATGGACTGACCGCTTACAGGTTGTGTGCTTTTTGAACAAAATCGAATGTATCCTCAAATACGAATCTGCAAACGCAAATTCACCCCATAAACTTATGTCTGTGTGTGTATTTGTGTGTGAGAGAGTACATGCCTGTGAGAGGGTGGGTGTGTATGTGAGAGAGAGAGAGAGAGAGAGCATGTGTATGAGAGAGGGTTTGAGAGTGTGATCGTGTGTGTTTGTAGTGCAGTGGGGTCACCTGTAGGGTGACATGAATCCAAGATCCCAGTTGAGGGCATCCTCATGGCTACCAAATTTGACTATTGGCCTGTGCTTGACAACTCTGCATCGTGTATCCTGTCCCACTAGCTGCCTGATGAAGGAGCAGCATTCTGAAAGCTTACACACACACACACATAGTCTATGGGGTGAATTTGCATTTGCAGATTTATATTTGTAAATACATTCGATATTGTTCAAAAAACACACTGTCTTTTGGCAGTCAATCCATGTGACGTTTTATTAATTCCTACTTTGGAAATAGAACCAGTCTGACTCAAAGTTGAGATACAGACAGACTCTAACCTTTCCCCTTTAATACATTGTCTGAGCTGAGATGTCCCTTTTTTATATACTGTTAAAACCTTAAGTTATCTCGGGACTGTGACTTGAAGAGGTTCTGGGATTTACACATTAATTGAAACCTGCATCCCCATTCCAAGTGATTGAAGACTTAACAGCAATCTAGGTTTGTTCAATACATCTCATCAGCTGTATGACACTTTAATCTTTTACTATAAATTCTGTGTCCTATGATCCTGTCCCACTAGCTACCTGATGAAGGAGCAGCATTCCGAAAGCTTGTACTTTCAAATAAACTTGCTGGACTATAACCTGGTGTTGTGTGATTTTTAACTTTGTCCACCCCAGCACCTCCACATCGTGTTTCCCTGGCACCTCAATGATTGTATTGCTGAAGGATTAAGATTGAAACAACTATAATTTCCAAAGATATCAAAGGATTCTGGTCCACATAAGTGATCGTTCCTTCCACGTTTTTGGTGATATATGCTAATTCACTCAACGAAAGTTATAACCAAATTGGCATTTTGTCGCTGATCAACCAGTTCAATGTTTTAGCTGTTATTCCGAGGTTTGGTTGAAATCAGCCAAGTAATCAATGTAAACCATGGAGTTATATGGTCCTATAATGACTTTATTGGTCAATCATTTAATTGATAGCAGTGCATTTTTTATTCCAAATGGATGACCTTGCATTGAAGAAGTCAATTTGGTCTTCCAAAAACTGATTTTCTTTGGCTCTCTCAGCCAATCGGTATTACCAGTATACCTTTAGCAGGTTAAGTTTGGTGACAAATCAGATATGTTGAATTCTCAATGCAGTACACCAACTGTGGAACTGGATATGAGTCCACTTTTGTTTTTACATTATCTTTCTGACAATCAGTACAGAATCTTTGTGACTCATCAAGTTTCAGCATTATCACGACAGTGTGCTCAGCTACTCTGGTTCAGTTCAATGATGTCTTTGTAAATTATGAACTTAATTTCTTCCATTACATGAGTTAATTTTTCTGGATTGAGTATGTATGGTATTGTTTAACAGATAAAACATCCGTACATTAATATAATGAATGGCAAGGGTGTTTTTGCCTGGCATATTCATACAGATCTATATTTGTAATCACCTTTGTAAGTAAATTTGCTAGATATATGAACAATAAAATATTATGCCAACTCACTTTTAATCACCTCTATTATTCAATTTGATTGTTGCAGCATTAACTTGAATTTTAAATTTCTGTTTCATTCTCTAAATGGGGAGATGCCAGAGTTGTACTGGGATGGGCAAATTGAGAAATCACATGACACTTGGTTACAGTCCAACAGATTTATTTGAAATTACAAACTTTCGGAGCACTGCTCCTTTGTTAGAAGTGTCACCTCATCTGAAGAAGGAGCAGCACTCCAAAAGTTTGTCATTTCAAATAAACCTATTGGACATTAACCTGGTGTTGTGTGACTTCTGACCAAATGGGGAGGCAGTGGCATTTTGGTATTGTCACTGGATGAGTAATCCAGAGACCCAGGCTAGAGCTATGGGATATAGGTTTGAATCCCACCATGGCAGACATGAGTCAATGTAAGTCTGGAATGAAAACCTAGCCTGAAAGCAACCATGTAACTAACTACCGTTGATTTTTGTAAAAATACACCTGGTTACATATGATTACAGACCTGCAGTAATGCAGTTGACTGTTTACTGCCCTGTGAAATGGCTCTAACAAGCCAATCAGTTCAAGCAGCAATGAGGGATGGGCAATAAATGCTGGTCTAGGCAAAAGTGAGGATTGCAGATGCTGGAGATGAGAGTGGTGCTGGAAATGCACAGCAGATCAGGAAGGATCCGAGGAGCAGGAAAACGACGTTTTGGGCAGGAACCCTTCATCCTGCCCAAAACGTCGATTTTCCTGTTCCACGGACGTTGCCTGAACTGCTGTGCATTTCCAGCACCACTCTAATACATGCTGGTCTATTCAGCAAACACCTACATCCCATGATCAAACATTGAAAAAGATTCTGCTGATATTTTCATTTCACCCACTATTTTGTTGCCATAAACACATTTTACTCCTAACTATTTTCCCTGTTGTAATATCTCTTTAAGATATTAACATGTCACATTTGCTGATTCTTTCCCATCTGAAGTAATCATTCCACATAGCTGAGTTTCTTTTTTTTTATCTGATATGGTCTAGTAAACATTGTTTTTAATGGTCTCCAGAGTCCAATAACAATATCAATACCTTGTCTCTAGCAACAAAAATTTTAATTCTGGTCTCCTTTCATTTTCACTCTTTGTGGAGCACTTTTCAAATATTTCTTTTTCAATTGGTGTGTTTTGATAAGTTTATTTCTAAAACTCAAAACATAGGCTGGAAGTATAATCTTTGAACTTTGGTTTGTTAATTTTTTCAAAATCAGTTTAAGTGATCCCCTCATCTTGTGTCCATATGTCAGTTCAAAAGGATTGAATCCTGTGAACTCGTTATGAGCATCCCTCATGGCATATAGTAACAAGGGAATTCCTTTATCTCAAACATTAAGACATTCTTGACAATAAGCTTTAAGTATGAACTTGATGCTATTTCACTAATGCACCTTAAGATTGTGGGTGTTAAGAATATAAATTGCTTTATTCCCAAATTAGTTGTCATTTATTTGAATATTTTGAATCCATTTGTGACATAAAATTTGAATTTTAATCTGATCGGTTTTTTTTAGGTTATCTGTATTTTGTGAAAAATTGAACTAAGTTTTCTATTACGATTTTCCCAGCAATTTCTAGTAAAAACACTGCTTCAGGAAATCTTGTTGAAACAATCATAATCATTAAAAGACATGATTTCCGTTCCTGGTTTTAGGTAGGGAACTTACACAATCTATTAAGGTCTACTAAACAGTCTTTGAAACCTGATATCAGAATTAAAGTGTAGGTGTCATCAATAGTTGGGGTTTTCCCACTCTCTGACATGTCTAACACAATTTGACGATATCTTTCTCTAATCCTGGAAAATAAAGATGTTTTAATATTTTAGCTTATGTTTTTCGAATACCGAAATGACTTGCCAATGGCATTTTGTGAGCCACTGGTGAAATTTAATTACATTACTCAGAAGGCCCCAACACTTGATGGACCACAGCCCATTCCTCATCAGCTGATATTTGAAGTAGTTTCCATTTCTTCGTATTTCGTCTTTCAAGTATTATCTATTTCAATTCTGAATCCATTTATTGCATTTCTAAGAAAGCAAATGAGCCAAGCATTTTCTTGAACTTCATTCTTTTCAGTTAATTTCTTGAAAATTTTATTCACTAACTGAATTTCCAAGCCACTACACTGTTTCATGGATTTCTCTTACTTTTGCCCCATTCGTTGGGCTTGAGATCTAGTCAGTACATAGTCAGGAAACAAGCCAGAATATTCCTCTTGCAGGAGATGGTAAATGGGATCCAGGTCAATGTGTTTGTTGATAGAGTTCCATGAGAAAAAGAACTGGAAATGACATCACCACAGGAAATGACATCACCAACCCAAGGAAACCCAAACATATAAATAGAAAGCAGGAAACACCAGCAGTGCTTCGTCCGGAGGCTCACTGAATATGTTACTTAGTATGGTGATGAAACATCTGAAAATGAACCTTCCAGCTCAGCAGCAAACCTACATCTAGAATGTCAACCTAAGCTACAAATCTTCTCAAAACTCACTAGACTCAAACTGTTAACTCGATAGCTGTCTGCATAAATACTATCAGGCTGCTCAGTTTTTCCAGCACTTTCTATTTATACTAACATGTTTGAGACCATTCGTTAGACTTGGAGCTCAACCAAACATTCATAATGAAACCATTTTGCAATCATATCAATGGAAGCAGTTGGAACACATGGCCATGCACCTGTTTATATACACAATCTCATTATGAATGCTTGTCTCCCATGCTAAAGTGATAGTTAACTCAGCTCAGTGGAGATCTGTTTACTCAGCTTGAAGGGAATCATTGTTTGATTGGGAGCTTTATGACATGTAAGAAATTATTCTTTCATTCCACATGTGAATAACTATCTGTGTAAAAAGGTTGCCTCACATGTCCTTTTCAAATCTTTCTTTTCACTCCTTAAAAATATGCCCCCTAGTTTTGGGAAAAAACTTATTTTCACCTTATCTCTGCTCCTCATTATTTTACAATAAGGTCACCTCTATAAGGTCACCCCTTGACCCCCTGTGCTCCAGTGAAAAATGTTCCAGCCTATCTTTATAACTCAAACTTCCATTCTTGGCAACATTCAGTAAATCTTTTCTGAAACTTCTCCAACTTAATAGTATCCTTCCTATAGCAGGTTGATGAAAACTGTAAACAGTACTCCAGAAGAGGCCTCACCAGTGTTCTGTACAACTTCAACATGACATCACAACTCCTATACGCAAAGGTCTGACCAATGAAGGCAAGTATGCTAAATGCCTTCTTAACCAGACTGTCAATCTGTAATGCAAATTTCAAGAATTATGAAATTTCTAAACAGATATTTGTAAATATCTATTTTTTTATTTGGATACGATTAATAGATGTCAAGAGAACTAAAGCTTAATTTATTGATTCTATGAAGGTCTATGGTTTATTATAACTGATTGCATTTGTGATTAGAGTTTTATAGTATACATGTATTATCATTTTTGGAACTTGGATTTTAAAATACAGGCAGGTGAATTTTAGTGTGTTCTGGTAAGGTTGTTTTTTTAACACTCAGAAAGTCATTTTAGAACAGCAACCTAAATATATCATTGCTAGGAACATATGTTACTTCAGTGTAACAGATCCTTGTGTGTAAATGGATCAGATGCTTATACTGTTGGGTTTATGACAGGGAGAGTAAACAGAACAAAATTATTAGTTTTGTTTGACTTCAGAAAGAGATTTTCAGTTCCATTCAGAAGAGAACTTTTTTTTTTCTCCTGGAAGGAGAACAGAACTTTTCAGTTCGGTTCAGGGGAACCAGTTATTTCAGCAGAATTGTGCCTCAGCAAATTTCGAGTCTGTGGAGTTTCCAAACTGGTAGAATGTGTATCGAAGTCTTTAGTGTAAATAACTGAGAAAGTTTAGACCTCAGAATTCTGAAAAGTTCTTATTATCAGATTTGGAAAGGAATTGTGAAATTGCCTCTGCAGTCCCCAGAACACAACTGGAAAAAATCAGTTAAGGAGAAACTTAAAGAGTTGAGCTAGCAGTATAATTTCTCCAGCCTTGAATCTCTGCAATGGATTAAGAAACAGACTGAAACATTGTTTAGAAGACAGTTAAAAAGATCTTTATGCATACATCAAATACAGCTCTTGTTTGTTTATTTAATCTTTTGAATGATAAACTGATATTCTGTTGTTAAGGAGTCATCCACAGCCTCATGTGAATATATTTCAGTGACTATCCATTGCATTAACCAATGGCAGAAATTAACTATGAGCTGTATTAGCCCAGGTTTCATTCTGGGATCTGACCTGTCCATTATTATCATCAGCTGGGATCCTAATATATTTCTTTAAATTAGTAATTTTATAATACTTGTTGAGATTAACATGATGTTCATCATCATTGCCTTTTAGTCATTCCATTATTGGTGGTGCGGCAAATTGTCCAAGTACAACTTCCATTTTCTACTCATTTTTCTCCTCTGCAGGTAACTTTTACAATAACTTGTGTAGCACCTTTAAAGTTATCAAACTTCATCTCAAGCTGCTTTATAAAAAATAATTGTCATTAATTCACAGAAAGAGTTATTAGACAAGATGGCCAACAGCTTAGTCCAAGTAGGTGGGATACCTTGTCTTAATAGCTTGGACAATGGTGGTGTACTTAAAATTGGAGGTACACAAGAGGCAGAATTCATGGAACACAGTTCTCAAAGAATTGTCTATATTGAACAAGTGTGAGCCAAGGAAAGGTGAGTCCATGGAGGAATTCGAAAACAGGGAATGAGAATCTTAAAATTAAGATTTTGCTTAACCAAGAGCCAATCTGGCTCAATGAGGATGATGGATAATCAGAACTTGAAATTTCCAATAGGTAGAACATATTGCCCAAGCTTGAGTTGACTCCACAGTTAGGAAAGGGATATTTGAGGATTTCAGCAGCAAATGAGGTGGGGTAAATCTATCTGTGGTTAAAATCCATTTAATTCAGTAGCAGCACTTCTAACTTCCAATCATAGCTTCGACCTCTTTCAGTCTTTCAGCTTTTTGCTACATTCCACCCTGCCTCAACTTTCAGTTGTTCCCTTGGTAGCAGATCATTTTGTAGAAATGGATTAAAAATAGCTACAGAACTGTGAGACTGTAAGAGCTAAACAAAACTCAACAAAAATTCAACACAAATTCAGACAAAACAATCGATCTTTATTATCAAAGGAATTGCATGCAGAGTGGCTGAACTTGAAAATGAGAGAGAGCCGACCACAGTTCTGGGTCTCCCCCTCAAGTTGGCATTTACAGAGAGAAGAGCAGGAATTTTTATACTTAAAACTAATCAATAACTATCACTAGAGATTAGTCATCCATTCAACCGTTTTACTGAATTATGATCTGTGTTATTATTTCCGAGGTTTATCATATTGACTTCGTGCCACATGCGTCATCTCATACTCTGACCTTGTTGGGGGCTTAGAGGGTTTTGTGGAATGTCCTTATTTAGGCTTAGTGTTACGACATGGTCTGCTAATTTAAACCCGACACACAGAGAAGCTCAACTCGCACTATCATCTGTTACATTTCGAGAGGCAAAGAACTATCCCAGATGTCACTATTTAAAGTTAAAATTAACAATTTTATTCTTTAAGTCCAACAGAAAATACAAAAACAACAACTATTTACAAATCCTTTCTCTTAAACGTATCTTTTATCTCCCCCTCAACAATACTGGTTTGAAAAATTCCCTCTTAAATTTACAGCAAAATTATTTTGAAACCCAGGTATAGTATTTGCATGTCAAAGTTACTCTGTAGATTTCTCTAGTTCGACTTTGGTGTTCTGCTGCACAAATCTCTTATCGATAGATACCTTTCAGAGAGCTATTTGTCTAGCAGTCTGTTTGTTGGCACTTGTTGCTGTTCTCCAACCTAACTGTCCAAAATGTCTGATCTTATACCCCAAAATATCGGATCATTTCATTGGTTTGATGTCATCCCATACAGTAAAATTCAAATTTGATTGGATTTTAGTATCTGGGACATAATTTAAACTGATTGGCCGAATTTGAATTTGTTTTTGTTCCATGACCACACATGACCAGCTATTTGTTAACCAGCTGTTACATTTTTAAATCCTTCTGCACACTGTGTGCTTCTCTAAGGCCTTGCCAGCTTCCTCTCTCTTATGGACAGAGAAATGGCAAATACGGTTTAATCCATGTAAGTGTGAGGTGCAGCACTTTGGGTGATCAAATGTTAAGGAAATGTATACAGTTAATGGCAGGACCCTGAACAGCATTATTGTACAGAGGGATCTTGGGGTTCGAGTTCATAGATCCCTGAAAGTGGCCGTGCAAGTTGATAGGGTGGTAAAGAAGGAATGTGTCATACTTGCCTTTATTGGTCAGGGAATTGAGTATAAGAGTCCAGATGAAAAAGTGTGGTACTGGAAAAGCACAGCCCTATTCATTCCTGATGAAGAGCTTTTACTCGAAATGTCAATTCTCCTGCTCTTTTCCAGCACCACACTTGTCGACACTAATCTGCAGCATCTGCAGTCCTCACCTTCTCTGACAAGAGTCATGTTACAGCTTTATAAGTATTTGGCTAGGTCACACTTAAGTGTACTGCATTCAATTTTGGTCACCACGTGAAAGGAAGGACGTGGAGACTTTGGAGAGGGTGCACAAGCAGTTTACTGGGACGCTGCCTGGATAAGAGGGTATGAACTATAAGGAGAGGCTAGAAAAACTTGAAAATCACACAACACCAGGTTATAGTCCAACAGGTTTAATTGGAAGCACACTAGCTTTCGGAGCATCGCTCCTTCATCAGGTGATAGTGGAGGGCTCAATCCTAACACACAGAATTTATAGCAAAAATTTACAGTGTGATGTAACTGAAATTATACATTGAAAAATTGATTGTTAAGTCTTTCATCTGTTTGAATACCATGAAAGTTTCACACTGTAAATTTTTGCTATAAATTGTGTGTATTAGGATTGAGCCCTCCACTATCACCTGGTGAAGGAGTGACTCTCCAAAAGCTAGTGTGCTTCCAATTAAACCTGTTGGACTATAACCTGGTGTTGTGTGATTTTTAACTTTGTACAACCCAGTCCAACACCGGCATCTCCAAATTATAGAAAAATTTGTGTTGTTTTCTCTGGCGTGGCATAGGGTTGACCGTCAGAATCTTTTTTCCCAGAGCTGAAATGTCTAAACCTAGAAGGCATGGTGACTGGGGGTAAAGTTCAAAGGAGATGTGAGGGGCAAATGTTTTTTACATGGAGTGTTAAGAGTGTGGAACGTGCTACCAGGGGTGATGGTGGAGGCAGACATGATAGGGGCATTAATATGCAAGGACTAGAGGGTATGGACCAAGGGCAGGCAGAAGGGATTAGTTTAATTTGGCATCATGTTTGGCACAACATCGTAAGCTGAAGGGCCCATTTCTGTGCTGTACTGTCTTATGTTCTACGAGTAGAGACCATTCAGCCCCATTGTAATTAGAAATGATTAGTAAAATCGAGAACATTGTTTCTTCCCCAAATTCAAAAATGCTGTACTGTATTCATTTTACAAATCTACAAAGAAAGTCTTGCATTTATATAATGCCTTTCACAACTTCAGAATTTTTCAACATGCTTTACAGCCTATTAAATCACAATCGATTTGCATGCAGCCAGGTCTAACACTCTGATAGTGACCAGGTAACCTGTATTCAGTGAAGTTGCTTGAGCGTTGGCAGGGAAATAGCAAGATATGAGGGATAAATCCACTGCTCTTCTTTGAATGATGCCATGGAATCTATTAGATTTACCTGAGACAATAGTTGGGGCATTATTTTAAAATCATACCAAAAGACAGCAGAGCCAACAGTGCAGCATTCCCTTCGCAATGGAGTGCCAGTCTAGATTATATGCAAAAGTCTCTAGCATGGGAAATTGCACTCATAATCTGGGAACCCAGAGGCAAGAGTGTTCCACTGAGCCAGAGCTCCCACACAGTGTTCCAAGATTTCTAAACGTTATGGCCACCTTCAATTCAATTCAATGTCTGAAATTTTCCAGCACAGCTTGTGTAAATTTAAACATTTTAATGTATATGCCCTCCAAAAATTTTAAATAACGTGTCACAGTAGTACCTTCTGAGATTTACTTCAAAATGACTCCACTTGTATTTCAATGCACTGATTAGTTTCCACCTCCATTTCTGTGTGTGGTTTTTTTGCTTTGTGGATTCATGCCAATAAGTACAGAATTATTCAGAATTCTCTTGAAATAAGCCAAATATAGGACTGCCATTTCAGGGATATATGGACGGTATTGTTCTCTGTAATCTTTTTACATGTTTCACCATATTTATATACACAGTGTGCTTATTTATCAGCGTAAGATACAACGAACCAAGTCCCATTTTTAAACATAGAACATAGAAGAATACAGCGCAGTACAGGCCCTTTGGCCCTCGATGTTGCGCCGATCCAAGCCCACCTAACCTATACTAACCCACTATCCTCCATATACCTATCCAATGCCCGCTTAAATGCCCATAAAGAGGGAGAGTCCACCACTGCTACTGGCAGGGCATTCCATGAACTTACGACTCGCTGAGTGAAGAACCTACCCCTAACTTCAGTCCTATATCTACCCCCCCTTAATTTAAAGCTATGCCCCCTTGTAATACCCGACTCCATACGCGGGAAAAGGTTCACACTGTCAACCCTATCTAACCCCCTAATCATCTTGTACACCTCAATCAAGTCACCCCTAAACCTTCTTTTCTCTAATGAAAACAGCCCCAAGTGTCTCAATCTTTCCTCATACGATCTTCCTACCATACCAGGCAACATCCTGGTAAACCTCCTCTGCACCCGTTCCAGTGCCACCACATCCTTCCTATAGTATGGCGACCAAAACTGCACACAATATTCCAGATGCGGCCGCACCAGAGTCTTATACAACTGCATCATGACCTCAGGACTCCGGAACTCAATTCCTCTACCAATAAAAGCCAGTACGCCATATGCCTTCCTCACCGCACTATCTACCTGGGTGGCAACTTTCAGAGATCTGTGTACATGGACACCAAGATCCCTCTGCTCATCCACACTACCAAGTATCCGACCATTAACCCAGTACCCCATCTTTTTGTTATTCTTCCCAAAGTGAATCACATCACACTTAGCTACATTGAATTCCATTTGCCACCTTTCATTATTGGGATTGTATTATAGACCCCCAATAGTCAGAGGGAAATTGAGAAACAAACTTGTAA
>NC_057735.1:38981109-39005008 GCF_004010195.1 Chiloscyllium plagiosum | reverse complement strand
CCCCCCCACAAGTATCCAAAACGGTATACTTGTTCTTGAGGGGGACGGCCGCAGGGGGTCCCTGCACTGGCGCTTTTAAAGGGGGAAAAAACCTACCCAGGTAAGCTTACACTAACTGCTTCCGTGTCTCGGCTGCCCCTCTGGTCGTCGTCACTTCCCCCTGGTGCTCCCGCTCTTTCTGTGAAGAGAGAGTGAAAGAAAAAAAAACACCGCTGTCCGCTACCGGTAAGTACTTTTAAAACCAAACGGTCTTACCTTCGCTGTTGCTCGCACTGGAAATGACCGACGGCTTCGAAGGGTGAGTATAAATACTCACCGCTTTCCTTCCCGGCTGCCCCTCTGGTCGTCGTCACTTCCCCCTGGTGCTCTCGCTCTTTCTGTGAAGAGAGAGTGAAAGAGAAAAAAAAACACCGCTGCCCGCTACCGGTAAGCACTTTTAAAACCAAACGGTCTTACCTTCGCTGCTGCTCGCACTGGAAATGACCGACGGCTTCGAAGGGGGAATATTAATACTCACCGCTTTCCTTCCCGGCTGCCCCTCTGGTCGTCGTCACTTCCCCCTGGTGCTCCCGCTCTTTCTGTGAAGAGAAAGGTTAATTATTCAGGTTAATTATCACAAAGATCTGACATGGAGAAATTAACTCATCGTTCAGTTGCGGAAACAGGCAACAATATTATTCTTACTGAGAGTGTACAGGCTTTGAAAAGTCTGAAAGTACTTGCTTGTTAGGAAACATTATAAAATACATTTGTAGAGATGAGTTACATCCCCATTCTTTCAGGAGTACCCTCAGGGTTGATACATATCATACATATCAAATTAGAATCATTCCTTCGTTTGGAAAAACCTGGCTTGATATGCCTGGTAAAGTCAGGTTTTGGGACTATCTTGCATTTTGAATAACTGAGATTCTGATAAAAGTACAGCTTAAGAAACTGGATCAAACAGTTATCTTTTGATGAGCAGCATAACGTAAAATTAACAAATGCTAAAACAAGACAGGTGCTTCTGATGGCATCCAAAGGAAAGAAACTAAATTGATGAAAATGATTGGATATCAGAGCAATGACTTAAAACTAAGTCACTATATAGATCCAGTTTAGAATAAAAGACAGCTTGGAGGTATTGTTTAATGATGGTGATAAAATCTTCAGGTTAATTATCACAAAGATCTGACATGGAGAAATTAACTCATCATTCAGTTGCGGAAACAGGGAACAATATTATCCTTACTGAGAGTGTACAGGCTTTGAAAAGTCTGAAAGTACTTGCTTGTTCGGAAACATTATAAAATACATTTGTAGAGATGAGTTACATCCCCATTCTTTCAGGAGTACCCTCAGGGTTGATACATATCATACTTGTGTGTAATATGCATCTTTGAAATTCAGAAAATCAGAGGTCTGAACCCTTGAAAACATGTTTGTTACTGCGCAACGCAGTTGTCAATTTATTGGACTGTTAACTTTAAACGTTTTTTGGCTCAGAATATTCTTTCAGCCAACCTGTTTTTTATTGCATAGAGCATGACTATTCAATCAATCACAGCTGCACTGTTTTTTGCTGGAACAATTCAAAATTAATTCTGTTCATTATTTTTCTTATGAACGGACTTCAATCCCACTTATTTATCAAATTTGAACCTTGCATAATTTCCAGTTTAATTGATGCAGAACTTGGCAGCAGTAACAGTCTTGACACAGTTGCAAATTTAACCAGAGCTGCTCAACATTGGAAAATATTGTTTTCTTTCAAGTTTTGAAAGTGTCTCATTTATTCTCATATCACCTTATGAAATATTCTTCACTAGGTTTAGAGCTATGTTTATGCAGTTTATGTGTTCGTTCAAACTCCCTCTGAGACTATTATCAGGAATGGGTAGAAGAGTGAGCCCATACATTCATTGTTGAGACTACTAGGAATATTAAAACAAAATTCATGTCAATTTATTCATGTTAAAAATTAAATATTAATGTGAAATATTAAAAAGAGAGGTTAGAAATAGAACACATGAAATGTTAATAATTTTGCCAAAAAATAATAGTTTGAGGATTGGGAGGATTTTAGAATTCAATAAAGGATGGCCAAGAAATTGCGAAAGGGAGAAAAAAGAATACGAGTATAAATGAGCAAGAGACATAAGTCTGTGAAAAGGAAGAGATTAGCAAAAATAAACATGAATACTATTGCATTGGATTTATTGAAACAGGGAGAAAGAATAAATAGGCTGGTTTAAACCAACTGGGTAAAACGAAGAACAGTGTTTGGGCCTCAGCTATTTCCAATTCATATAACTTAGGTGAGGGTTACTGAATTTCCTGTAGACAACTTGGCTGACAATACTAAGTTAGGTGGTAAATTAAACTGTGTATAGGATGTTTTAACCAACACGTCCACGCTGACCAGGTTTCATAAATGACGAATTGGGCCAAAGTGCCTGTTTCCATGTTGCGTGACTCTATGATTCTAGTGTTATGAAGACGTGGGTGTACTGTGCCTTTAAGAAAGTTAAAAGTGAGCAGAACTACCTGACAGCAGCAAGTGTTCTGTACAAGATACAATGTAACCTTTTGGTCCATCAGCTAGTGTAGCTGGTTGCCTGGAGACAAAAAAAAACATTCAAATTAGGCCATCAGTTTAAATTATATCCCAAAAAGTACCAAACTCCAATAAAGTTTAAATTTAGTGTATTGACAATATTAAAAGCCAACGATGCAATCTGATGCTTTGGGGTTATAAGACCGGGAAAAATTGAACAGTTGAGGAAGAACTGCCAAGTCACCAACACATGCAGACTGCCTAGCGAATAGCTCTCTTAAAGGTACCTTTATCGATCAGTGACCTGTGAAACAGAAATCCCTAAGAAGAAGAAAAGAAGACAGAGGAAGATATAAAGAGAAGACTCAACAGCTGGCTGGTTTTGAAATTTGAATCTTGGTAAATCTTAATCGGGGGTTTTATCAGGCAAGTACTGTAGAAGTGGAAAGTAAAAACTCGGTTAGAGGAAGGAGTTGTAAATCGTTGTTAGTTAATTATTCTGTGTTATATTTTGAGAAATAAAGTTATTAATTTTTGTTTTAAATCATTTTTGGACTCTCAAATTTTCACAGATTACTGCACAGGATAAACCTTTCTGTGTTGCTGGTTTAAATTAAGCAGGAGGGTTTACCTGTGTTGTAACAGTTGTCAGGATTTGAATGGTTTCAGGGGCTTTTATCCGCAATTTGAACAGTTTGGGCACTTGTCATTGAGATTTGAAATGGTTTAGACAGATTTGAATACATGTGGGTGTACAAAAAAATCCCAGCAGATTTAAACATTTACAGATAAGTGTCCTCAATCTTTATATAAAACATAGGTGAGACAATTTGTTTAATTTCAGTGACTTGGGGTTGATTAATTTAGAAGTGAGAGAAATAGCTCTTAAAATTGCTAAAGAGGTTCTGGGATTTGAAGGTGATTCTCAAAATTGCCAAGAAAGTTTAGAAGGAAAAAGAAGGCCATACTTTTAATATTAGCAAATAAGTTAGATTTGAGTTTAACCAAGGACAGAAGTAAAGCTGAAATTGTAAGGGAGTTACACCAAAACGTAGCTGTGTCAAAGAAACAGACAAGTGCAGTAGAATTAGAAAAATTTAAGTTACATTTGAGGAAAATGGAGTTTGGAGATAAACGGAGAGAGGAAAGAGAGAGAGAAGGTTCTGAGCTGAGCAAAACAAGAGAGAAGAAAGGGAGAAAGAAAGGGAGAAGAGAGAGAACCAGAGAGAGAGAAGAGAGAGATACAGTGGGGAAAAAGAGAGACAGAGAAGTTTCTTAGCTGAACAAAAAGAGAATTTGAACTTCAGAAGTTGTGATTTAGTCAGCAAAGTCAAGTTAACAGGTTAGAGATTAAAATAGAAGGTAGTGAAATATACAAATATGTCAAAATTCTGTCACATTTTGATAAGAAAGATGTTGAAGCTTGCTTTACTTCATTTGAAAAATTGGCTCGGAGTGGTTCGAGGATTTGTGGGTAAAGCTAGTTCAGACTAAACTGATCGGCAGAGCTAGTGAGGTATTTGCCGCGCTATCAAATGAGGGGTCAAGAGATTATGAAGAGGTTAAACGGGCTATTTTAAGTGCTTATGAATGGGTACCAGAAGCATATAGACAGCGGTTCAGAAACACAAAGAAGGAACTAGGTCAGACTTATGTTGAGTTTGAAAGAATAAAATATAATCATTTTGATAGAAGGGTACACGCTTTAAAAATAGATAAGACTTTTTGGAATCTGTGAGAAATTATTCTGCTGGAGTAGTTTAAAAACTCAGTTCCAGAGATGGTAAGTATTCATGTGGAGGAACATAAGTGAGAAGGGCAGAAGAATTAGCAGTTGACTACATGTTGGTGCATAAGACAAGCTTGCAGCATGGATTTTGTCTGATGAGAGATAGACGTTGGGAGAAGGAGATCCTACATATGAAACCAAGAGTAGGGAGCACTGGTAAAAATTTAACACAGGATAAAAAAAGAACCCCAAGGACAGGAGGTGAATGGTTTGTGGAGTTTCCACTGTAGTAAAGTGGGACATGTAAATTCACAGGGCTGGTTGTTTAAGAAAGGCACTGTGGGAAAAGATGTGGTAAAATAAGCTAAACCAGTGGCATTAGTGAAAGTAGTAGAGGAGACCCCAAGAAGAGCTAAGGAGCTGGAGGAGAGTGCACAGCCTAGGCAGGGGCTGGGTATGGAGTTAGTACCTGATTTCTACAAAGAATTTGCCTCGGTGGGTAAAATTTACTCAGAAAGAACAAGGGGAGACGGACAAGAAGTTATAATTTTGAGAGATTCAGGATTTAACCAGTTACTGATAGTAAGAGATGAGTGAATATGCACTCTTTTTGGTCTGTTATCCGAGAGTGGAAAAAAGATGGGATAGATGGACAGAACTTTAGTGTTCCTCTAAGTAAGATCAGGTTGCAGTACCAACTCAAGACTGGGGAAGTAACGGTGGGAGTGATTTGTAGAGCGTAGGTTCCAGGAATTCAGTTTGCTTTTGGGAATAATTTGGCAGAATCCAAGGTGGGAATGACAAGCCTTGTTGTGGAGAAGCCCAAGGAAGTCCAAGAAACTGAGGAGTTAAAACAAAAATTATCCAGTATTTTCCCAGACAGTTAGTAACCAGATCCTACTATCATGTCACAGCATGAAGCGAAAAGTAAAGAGAAAGATGAAGCAGTTGAGGTTCAGTTAGTGGATACCCTGTTTGATGTAATGGTGCAGGAAAAGTGTACAGACAGAGGGTCAGACAGAAGTGTTTAGTCCTGAAAGGCTAAGGGACTTGCAACAGCAAGACAAAACATTAAAAGACATATATGTGGATGCATACTCTGAAAAGGAGGGAGAGAATATTCCAGAAGGTTATTGTCTGAAAGATTGAATCCTAAGACAGAAAAGAAGACCATGGCAGGTTAGTGCAGAGGAGAAATGGGCCGAAGTGGCCAGTCGCATAGAGACAGGAAGTGTTAAGGGTAGCACATGAAATACCTGTAGGAGGTCACCTAGGGGTCTGAAAGACTAAGGCTAAGTTTCATAAAAAATTTTATTGGCCTGGAATGCACAAGGATGTGGTTCACTTTTGCTGTATGTGTCATACATGCCAAATGGTAGGTAAGCCGCAGGCGGTAATAAAACCAACACCTTTGTTACCAATTTCTGTGTTTGAAGAACCTATCACGCGGTTTATAATTGATAGTATAGGTCCCAAGAACTAAAAGTGGGAACCAGTACTTGTTAACCATAATGGATGTGTCTACCAGATTTCCAAAGACAATTTCATTATGGAGTATCAAGGCAAAAAGGGTAGTAAAGGAGTTAATAGATTTCTTCACACGGCATGGGCAACCCAGAGAGATTCAGTCAGACCAGGGGTCAAATTTTACTGCTGGGCTGTTCAAGGATGTTATGGATAGCTTAGTATACAGCACTTTAAACCAGTTCATATCACCTTGAATCCCAGTGAGCTTTAGAAAGGTGCCATCAGACCTTGAAGACCATCTTAAGAGCATACTGTCAGGACTACCCATTTGATTGGGATAAAGGTATTCCATTGAATTGTTTGCCATTAGACATGCCCCAAACAAATCTTCTCAGTTCATTCCCTTAGAGTTAATATTCAGGCATGAAGTGAGAGGCCCTTTGAACTTAATTACAGAAAAATTGACAGGACCAAAGTCGATGATCCATACTTAGATTATGTATTGGAGGCGAGGGAGATATTAAATAGGGTACGTGAGTTAGCTAAACAGCACCAAAACAGGGCACAGTGTAGAATGAAGCAGGTGGCAGATAAAAGCTCTGAGACTTGGATGTTTTCCTGAGGGTATGACGTGTTAGTACTGTTATCAGTGATAAGAGATCCCTTCGAAGCCAGGTTTAGTGGTCCCTATCAAATTGAGAAAAAGTTGAGTCAATTGAATTATCCAGTAAAGATGCCAGATAGTAAAAAAAAAGTACCGGGTATTTCATGTGAGCATATTGAAACTGTATTACACGAGAGAGAAAGAACTGGAGAAACAGTGTTGGTTACTGCCCTGCAGAGTGAGGAATCAAATCCAGATGATGTGGATTTTGATGTGCCTCAAAATAGATTAGAAAGTGAACTCATCATTGAGGAGTGGGATAGGTTAGTGAGCTATCTATTGCAGAAGTATAGAACACAGTTGAAAGATTTGTTACTGCAGTATAAAGACATATGTAAGAATCAGATAGGGAGGACCAATGCTATTGTATATGAAGTAGACATAGAGAATACTGCCCCGATAAAACAACACCCCTATTAACTTAATCCTTTCAAAGCCAGACAGGTCCAGATGGAGGTGGAGGCCATGCTCGATGAGGACATCATCAAACCAAGCCAGAGCAAATAGAATTTGCTGATTGTCTTAGTTCCCAAACTGGACGGGACTCAACGATTCTGCATGGATTATCGGAAGGTCAACGCCATTATAAAATTGGACTCATTTCCAATCAAAGATCGGAGGACTGTATTGAGCAAGTTGGACAAGCCAATTACATCAACAAGTTGGACTTAATGCATGGTTACTGGAAGGTACTTTTATCAGAGACAGCAAAATAAATTTCTGCATTTGTAACCCCAAATGGGCGGTCAGTTTAAAGTGATGTCCTTTGGAATGAAGAATACACCTGCCACATTCCAAAGAGTCATGAACAGAGTTGTGGCTGGGTTAACAAACTGTGCAGTCTATTTGGGTGATGTAGTGATCTTCCGTAAGTCCTGGAAAGATCACATGGTACAGTTGGAAGTGCTCTTTGAACAACTATGAGAAGCAAAATTAGTGATAAATTTAAATGAAACTGAATTCGCGAAAGCAGAGATGACATTCTTGGGACATAACATTGGTCATGGAAGGTTGACCCCACGGAAAGCGAAGACGAAGGCCATCGAGGAATTTCCACAACCAACCTCGAAGAAAGAGGTGATTCAATTCTTAGGAGTTAGCAGATTCTAAAGGAAGTTTGTTCCAAACTTCAGGAATGTAGTGGCATCATTAACCAATTTGCTGAAGAAGAACACAAAGTTGCAGTGGACAGAACAATGCCAGGAGGCATTCGACCATTTGATATCAATATTAACCGCCAACCAGTTTTAGCTACACCAAACTTTTCAAAAACTTTTAAAGTCACCATTGATGCGAGTGACATAGGAATTGGAGCTGTACACCTCCAGGAAGATGAGGATTTGATTGAACTGCCAGTTGGTTACTTTTCAAAGAAGATCAACATCCACCAGAGGAAATACTCCACAATCAAAAAGGAACTATTGAGTTTGGTACTGCCATTACAACATTTTAATGTGTATGTCACGAACAATGTGTCGGAGACGGTGGTGTACACAGATCACAATCCTCTTACATTCTTAGAATGCTTCAAAGACAACAAATGAGACTATTTCATTGAAGCCTCACGTTACAGACTTTTGATTTAAAAATCATCCATGTTGTAAGAGTGTAATTGCAGATGCGTTATGGCATTTTTAATTGATAAAATGTGATTTGTATTTATGTAATGTTATATATACAGGTGTATGGGAAGAAGTTAAGATGAATTTATAGCAAGGTTATCTGTATGTTAGGATAATGTGCTTCAAGAATAGAAGAAAATGAAGCCATCTTTTCATTACGATGGTTCATTTTTTCTTAAAGGAGGAGGTGTTATGAAGATATGGGTGGACTGTACCTTTAAGAAAGTTAAAAGCGATCAGACCTACCTGACAGCAGCAAGTGTTCTGTCCAAAATACAATGTAAACTTTTGGTCCAGCAGTTAGTGTAGCTGATTGCCTGGAGACAAAAAAAAACAAATTTGAATTAGGCTAAATCAGTTTAAATTATACCGCAAAAATACCAAACTCCAATCAAGTTTGAATGTAATATATGGACAATATTAAAAGCCAATGACACAATCTGATGCTTTGGGGTATAAGACCGGGGAAAATTGAACAGTTGAGGGAGAACTGCCAAGCCACCATCACATGCAGACTGCCTAGAGAATAGCTCTCTTAAAGGTACCTTTATTGATCAGCGATCTATGAAACAGAAATTCATAAGAAGAAGAAAAGAAGACAGAGGAAGATATGAAGAGAAGATTTGACAGCTGGCTGGTTTTGAAATTTGAATCTTAATAAATCTTAATCAGGGGTTTTATCGGACTAGTATTGTAGAAGGGGAAAGTAAAAGTTCGGTTAGAGGAAGGAGTTGTAAATAGTTGTTAGTTAATTATTCTCTGTTATACTTTTGAGAAATAAAGTTGTTAATTTTTACTTTAAATAATTCTTGGCCTCTCAAATTTTCAGAGATTTCTGCACGAGATAAATCTTTCTGTGTTGCTGGTTTAAATTAAGCAGGGAGGTTTATCCATGTCATAACACCAGGAATATACGAAAGAAAAGAGAGTTAAAAACCACTGCACTGTCAGTAAAACAAAGGGAATTACTTTCTCTTTTCCAGAATTTTGGCATTCAGTACAATTGAAAGCCATCAGAACAGTAGCATTTCCACGACCCTGCAAAACCTAGAATCCTGAAACTTACTGCTCAACTGCTAATACCAATACCTATCCAATAACAGCCACAACATCACGTTAATTGCTCTTCTTGAATAATTCAGGGGCTGATTCGCATTTTTTGTTGTTTTATCTTTGTATACTCAACTCTTATTGCTAGTCTTTGCTCATGTATCACAATTATTAATGAATAAACTCTTTATTTTTGTTAGTTCAAAAAAGTCTGGTTAAATTTGCTTATTTTAAAACATAAGTTCTTTTGAGACTGGGAAGAGATACCCACAATGGAAGAGATCCTTTCTCAATTAACCTTGATATGATCAACTGAGGGGTTGGGTAAATTACCAAAGGGAGGTCCTGGTTCATCTCTCCTCACCCAGGTGCCTAACGTTTTGGGTATCCCATCTGGAACAACTGCAACCTCGCTTGATGTCTGGTTCTAACAATGGGTTACTGCAGCATATCTTGTCAATGGTATGCAATGCTGCCACTGTGTATCGATTGAGAAGGGAGTTAGTGTTGAAGGTGGCAATGGGATGCCATTCCAGAGGGCTGTTTTGTCCCGTCTGGTGTTGAGCTTTTTAAGTGTTCTTTGAGCTGTACCCATCCGTGAAAATGAAGAGTATTTCATTACACTCCTGAATTGAGCCTTATCAATGGCAGAAAGTCGCTGGAGAGACTGGAGGTGAATTACTGACTGCAGAATTCCTAGCCTCTGACCTGGTCTTGTAGCCACAGTGTTAATATGGTCAATGGTAACCCACAAGGTGTTGATCGTGCTGGTAATACTGTTAAACATAAAATGGAGATTTTAAGATTCTCCATTGTTGAAGATGGATATTTCCTATCCCTTCTGAAGCATGAGCGTTATTTCCCACTTACCAGCCCAAACCTGAGTTGTGCCTAGATCTCATTACGTATAGACATAGACTGTGACAGCATCTCAGCAGTGACAAATTAGGCTTCACATTGTGCAATCATCAGGAAACATCCTTTTTCTGTTCATGATGATGAATCAGCAGAAGTTGATTGGCTTAAGAGGAACTCCTGCAGAGATGTCCTGGGACTAAAATGATAGGCCTCCAATAACTTCAGTCATCTTCCTTTGAGCCAGGTATGACATCAACTAGTAGAGCTTGCCCCTGATTCCCATTAACTCCAGTTTTGCAAGGCCTCCTTGGTGCCACAATCTGTAAAATATTGCGGTGATGTCAAGGGCAGTCACTCTCACCTCAGCCCTGAGTTCAGCTCTTGTGTCTAAATTTGGACAAAGGTAAAAGGGTTAGGAGCTGAATGATCTCAAAGAAATTTTAATTGAATGTCAGTGAGCAGCTGATTTCTGAGCATGTGTTGCTTGACAAAATTATTGACTTCACTTCCATCACTTTGCTGAAGATGAAGAGTGGACTGATCGAGCAGTAATTGGCCAGGTTGAATTTGTCCAAGTTTTGAATTTCTGTAGACAGGACATACCTGGACAGTTTTCTGTATTACTGGAAAATGCTAGTGTGGTAGCTGTAATGGAACAACTTGGCTAGGGACATTACTAGTTTTGGAGCACAAGTCCTCAGTACTATTACTGGAATGTTCTCAAGACCAATAGATTTTGTGGTAATCAGTGTGGTCGTGTGGTAGTTCATTTTTATTTCAAAAATATACTACATTCATTAAAAAATATCTTTAATTACCAAAGCATGTCTGTAATCTTTACAGACAAAAAGTACAAACATTGTAATTTGACATTCCCTGCAGTTGCAAACAAAGACATTTCCTACTTTGCAGGGCATTAATTTCATTCATTTTGAGGCAATGAGAGAGTCCGATAACTGAATGGACCCTCATATACTTTGGTAGAAAAACCTTAGATGGTGGTCTTTCCCCATTATGTCTTGGTGGCAGCTGCCCCAAGCTTTACTGCATCCTTCAACATATAGTCCTGGACCTTGATATATGCCAGTCTGCAACACATGGTCAAGGTCAACTCTACACCGGAGGTCGAACGCGTATACAAGGGGTCTATGTGCAGCTTGATGCAGCGACACACAAAGGTGGTCATCTGGATGAGGGCATTGTTGTATACATTCTTCCACCTCCCCCACAGCTCCTTATCCAGAGTTTTGTATATGTGCTTAGTTCCCCAGTTGTTGATGGTGGGGATATTTATGGAGCCTCCTCCTCATTTTAATTGTTTAATTGTTCACCACTGTTCTCTGTAAAGGTTAGAACTGATGATTGGTTTGGGGATAATTTGTGCTGTCCCTGAATGCTTCTTCCACGATTTAGCATGCAACTCACCTGGATTGTAGCTTCACCAGATTGATAATTAATTTTGAGATATGCCCAGTGCTTCTCCTGGCATACCCTCTGCACTCTTTATTGAAACGATGTTTGAATCAGCTTAATGATAATGGTAGAGTTGGGGATACGCTGAACCACTGAGGTTACAGATTGTGGTTGAATACAATTCTGCTTTTGCTTTTGGCTCACAGCACCTCATGGATGTGTAGTTTTGAGTTGCTAGATCCTATCAAAATCTATCCTGTTTAGCATGATGGTAATGTCACACGCATGATTAAAGTATCCTCAAAGTGAAGATGGGACTTTGTCTCCACAAAACTGTGCTGTGCTCATTCCTACTGACTTTGTCATGGATAGTCTGCAATGAATAGGTCAGCAAGGATGAGCTCAGCATGTGAGCATGACTATGTCAGGCAGTTGTATAACTAGTCTGTGAGACAGCTCTCACAATTTAGACACAAGTACTGGTATTAATTAGCAGACATTTGCTGGGTTACCTGGGCTGGTTTGTCATAGTTATTTCTGGTGTCTCTGTTGACTCTGATTGGTCAGTCTGGTTTCACTCCTTTCTTTATATGTTGTAATGTTTAATAAAAACTGTGTTGAGCAATTTAATCAACTATTTGAGAGTCAGCTACATTGCTGTGGGTGTGCAGTCACTTGAAGGCCAGACCAGGTAAGGACATTTCAGATTTCCTTCCTGAAATGACATTAGTGAGGCAGCTGGGGTTTTCAATGATTTCACATTCAAGCCAGTAGTCTAGCTGTTAATTTAATTCAAATTTCACCAGCTGTCACAATTGGATTCAAACATTCACCTGAGTCTTTGGGTTAGTAGTCAAGCAACATGATCATTTCATAGGGTAGCATGGTGGTTCAGTGGTTAGCACATCTACCTCAGAGTGCCAGACATCTGGGTTCAATTCCAGGTTTAGGTGACTGTATGAAGTTTGCACGTACTCCCTGTGTCTGTATGGGTTTCCTTCCATAGTCCAAGATGTGCAGGCTAGGTGAAATTGTCTATAGTTTTCTGGGATGTGTTAGGCTAGGTGGATTAGCCATGGTAAATGTGGGGTTATGGGATGTGGTGGGAGGTTGTTTCTGGGTGGGATGCTCTTCAGAGGGTCAGTGCAGACTCGATGGTCTGAAAGGCCTCCTTCCACACTGTGGGGATTCTGTGATTCTATTTCCCCTCCACATCCTAACACTACTGAACCGGTGCATCCCATTCCTAGATTTAGGAGAATGAGAGCTGATCACACTGAAACATATAACATTCTTAATTGCTTGATTAGTAGATGCTTACATGAAGAAGAGAATTGAGGCCACATTTTCAAAACAAAGGGTAAACCATTTAGGACTGAATTGAGATGAATTTTTTCATCAAGATTTGTAGGTCTTTCAAATTCTTAAGCCCAAAAAGTTGTGATGGTCAGTCACAGAGTTATAGATATCTACAAAATAGAAAAAGGCCCTTCAGCCTATCAAGTTTATGCCAGTCAAATGTAGGCAACTAATGTAATCATTCTAGATGAGCATGGATGTATTGCTGCAATTATGCAGGGTCTTGGAGAGGCAAACCACAAATATTGTGTAGAGCTTTGGTCTCCTTGTCTGAGGAAGGATGTTCTTGCTGTATAAGGAGTGCAGTGAAGGTTTATTAGACTTATTCCTGGAGTGGCTGGACTGACATATGAGGAGAGATTGAATTACTTAGTTTTATATTTGCTGGAGTTCAGAAGAGTGAGGGGGGACTCTCATAGAAACATATAAAATTCTAACAGGCCCAGACAGGATAGATGTAGGAAGGATGTTTCCGACGGTGGGGGAGTCAAGAGTCAAGTGACAGTCTAAGGATATGTTGAAAACTATTTAGAACTGAGATGCAGAGAAATTTCTTCATCCAGAGGGTGGTGAGCATGTGAAACTTGCTACTGCAAAATGCAGTTGAGACAAAACATTATATTTCAAGAAGGAATTGGACATAGCACTTGGGGCTAAAGGGATTGAAGGATATAGGGAAAAAGCAGAAACATTATTTATTTGAATGATTAACCATGAGCATATTGAATGGCAGAGCAGGCAGCAAGGGCCTACTCCTCCTTCTATTTTCAATGTTTCTAAGTTACATATATTAGCTATAGACAACTGGAATCAAACGAATCTCTTAAAAAGTGCAGGGGCATTCTTTAGAGGTTGAATCAGGAGGGCAAAGAGGGGATCTGAGATAGCTTGGCAGATAAGGATAATCCAAAGGGATTCTGCAAGTACATTAAGAGCAAAAGAGCAACTAGATAGAGTGAATAGGGCTCCTTAAAGATCAGCAAGGTTGTCCATGTTGAACCTCAGGAAATGGGAGAGATATTTCACTTCAGTTTTATGACAGAAAAAGAAATAGAGATTATAGAACTCAGAGAAATAAATATTGCTGTTTTGTAAACAGTTCACATTACAGAAGAGGAAATGCTGGAGGTCTTAGAAAACATAAGAGTGGATAAATCTCCAGCACCTGATCAAGTATATCACAGGATGTTGTGGCAAGTTGGGGAAGAGGTTTTCAGGTCTCTAGCAGAGGTTTTTGTATAATTTATCATCATGGGGTAAGGTGCAAGAGGATTGGAGGGTAGCTAATGTTGTACCTGTATTTAAGAAAGGCTGTAAGGAGAAGCTCTGAGAACTATAGAGCTGTAAGCCTAACATCAGTGGTGGATACGTTGTTGGAGGTGAACCTGAAAGATATTACTTAAATGAATTTAGAGTGGCAAGTACTGGTTAGGAATAGTCAACCTGGGTTTTTGAGAGGGAAAACGTGTCTCACAAACTTGATTGCATTTTTTGAGGAAGTAATCAAAACAATTGTTGAGGGCAGAGCAGTACACATTGTTTATATGGACTTTAGTAAAGCCTTTGACAAGATTCTGCATGGTAGACTAATTAGTGAAGTCAGATCACATGGGTTCAGGGAGAACTTGCCAATTGAATATAAAATTGGCTTGATGATAGGGGACAGGGGTGATGGTGAAAGGTTATTTTTCAGCCTGGAGGCCTGTAACCAGCAGTGTTCTACTGGTATTGGTTCTGGGTCTACTTTTGTTTGTCATTTATGGAAATGATTTGGATGAGAATATGGGAGGCATGGTTAGTAAGTTTATGGATGTCAACAAAATTGGTGGTAAAATGTACAGTGAAGAAGATTATCAAAGATAACAAAGAGATCTTGATCAATTGGGTCAAAGGGCTGAGGAGTGGCAGATGTAGTTTAGTTCAGAGAAATGCAAGGTGTTGTATTTTGGTAAGACAAACCTGGGCAGGACTTACATAGTTGATGGTAGGGCCCTGGGGAGTGTTGTGAAACAGAGACACTTGCGGGTACATGTACACAGTTCCTTGAAAGTGGCATCACAGGTCGACAGGATGGTGAAATAGGTGTTTGGCATGCTTGCTTTCATTGGTCAGAGCACTGAGTACAGGAGTTAGGATGTCATTTTCTGGTTGTACAAGACACTTGGAAGGGTTAGAGTGGTGCTGGAAAAGCACAGCAGGTCAGACAGCATCCAAGGAGCAGGAAAATCGACATTTAAGGCAAAAGCCCTTCATCAGGAAAGCACAATTCCTGATGAAGGGATTTTGCCTGAAACATCGATTTTCCTGCTCCTTGGATGCTGCCTGACCTGCTGTGCTTTTCCAGCACCACTTTAATTTTGACTCTAATTTCCAGCAACTGCAATACCCACTTCCGCTAAAGTATTTGTCAGACCAATTTGGAGTACAGCATACAATTCTGATACTCTGCTATCAGAAGGATGTTTAAACTGGAAAGGGTGCAAAAATTATTTACAAGGTTGTTACTCAGAATGAAAGGTTCTTGGAAACTCATAGTGGCACAATGTATACAATGACAGTGAATAGAAGAATCAGATAAAAGCTTATCTCTATAGTGTCATAATACTCAAGTATCTTTGAAGTTTGAGATGTTTTTTCTACTTTCATTGAAACTTACAAGTTTGTAAAGATATTTTGTTAAAGTCAGTTTGAACTGTCCCTTTCTTATCAGTAGCACAAACCCGTAAGTGCAAACACTTGATTAGTGTATGCCTGGAACACTGGGCTTTACCCAATTAAAGTGTTCCTTGGATCGTTCAGCCCACATTGTCTTTAAATGCACTGTATCACTCTAAGCTTGAAAAAGGCTAGAGTTCCTGAAAGTTTATTTATCTTATCACTAGTCTAGTATAATAAAAAAAACAGGATAACTTACATTATGCCTATGTTGTCGATAACTGTGGCAATTAAGGACATTCCTGTTAACCTGCTATGCTTTTCCAGCACCACATTTTTCCACTTTGACTCTCCAACTTACGCAGCCCTCATTTTCTCCCAATCACTTACAACAATGTTGGACAGGTTGTTTAAAAAAGGCTTTAGCATTGACATATTCACGCCAATTAATCAATGTCAGGTTCCAAAATTTGTTAAAACCAAGCTCACTGAATTAAATTAACAACATGATAAAACTGTAAACACACCAAACTTTGTTGTTACAACTTGAAATGATGAACTACCTCTAGAGACATGTTCAATACTATAGAAACAGCAAGTGCAACCTCTTCTCCATCACGAATCACTACACAGTGCACTAAGATTTCATGATTTTGCACGGCTGAGTTTTATGAGGCAGTATTTACAATGCACATTTTCCCGCAACGATACAGCTGCAGCTTCCTCAGGTTCCTTTTACATCCTATTCTCTTTGTGTTATTAACAGTATGAAATAAAATCAACAGTGTTCACCAAAACTCAGAATTCCAAGCACAAATTGGTAACGTCACACAACAGTCTAAATTCTTATTTTCTGTTATTATAGAGCTGCAGAAGCCTGTACTTGTAAACATCTGAATGAAAATACTACCATGATTGTGTTGTCTCCTTATTCTGTAACAGAAAGGATACACATGGCCATGACAAAAAAATGTTATTGTGGTATGACTCAAATTTGTCATTTAATTATAATATTACTGTTATAATTTCCAAAGGATGTTTGATTCTGAAACTATTAATAAACCAGCAATGTTGCACAGCACAAAATTAGAACAGCTTTATGGTAGAAGTGAATTGCATTGATGCAATTAATGGAGGCCAGGTAAGTATATTACAGACAAGCGAATCGAAGGTTGCATGCAAAGTGCTTGATGAGGAAAGTTGAGAGGAGGTTGCCCATGAACTGTTCCAATGTTGCATTTTCTCTGTGAACCATTTCACAATCTTCAAGACTTCTTTCAACTCAGTGCTCAAACTCCCCTTTCAAGAGAAAGAAACCCCAGCCTGTTTAATCTTGCTTAGAAGGCAAAATATTGGATTCCTAGTATCAGCAAGGAAGCCTTTTTTTAATCTTCCTAGGTATCTCGTAACTTTTTAACAGTATTGCAACCAGAACTGTTCACAGTACGGGATTTAAAATATGGTTTAACCAAGGTGCAGTGGAAGTTTAATATAATTTCCCCAATTTCAACTCTATCCCTTTGGAATTACCTCCGTACATGTACTTTGGTTTCTTCTTCACGTCCTTAATAACCTGTACCACATCTTTTAGCAATTTGTGTATCTGAGCCTCCATATTCCTTTGTTCCTGGACCCATTTAGAATCTTTTAATCCACATAGAATGTGATCACCTTATTCTTCCCACCAAAATATATCATGTTAGACTTATCTATATTGAAGTTGGTATGTTCATTATGCAGGTCTATTCAAAATATTTTGGGGTATCTCGAGAGGTTGAAAATTCTTTTTTCTTCAATAACTAAAGCCAGATGAATAAATGCACAATAGATTTGAGTGAGCTTTCTAATATAATTATTTTCGCTCTGCCCATTATTTTCCTTGAATAATTGTACCTATCCAACTTCCACTACAGCAAAAGTCTGTTCAGGATTACACAGTTGTTGTGTGACTTTGAAACATTCCTGAAGAAGGGCTCATGCCTGAAACGTCGATTCTTCTGCTCCTTGGATGCTGCCTGACTTGCTGCGTTTTTCCAGCAACACATTTTCAGCTCAGTGTGACCTTGAACACCAATGTAAACTCTAATGTAATCACTGCCATATTTCCAACATTACAATAATACCTACATATGATGATACCATTATTCCTTGAGATGTTTCATCTATCAGTTACATTGAGAGACTGCCCAGTTGTGTATGACTGAGATTGATTTGATGCATGTAATTTGTATTATGGAACTACCTTCCAATATCCGTTAGTGAAGAAATCACTGTCTGTATTTGGGCAAATTGCTCAGATTACATCTTTAAATTCCTGAAATTATGTATGAATCCACAACATCATGACAGAAGCAAGTGTGCAATCAATGAGCCAAGTTGATACCCATTAGCATTCTTCTCCCATTCTAAAATTGAACTAAATTGTACAGAAAAACTCTCATTTCTTTCTTTATTCCATTATAATTTATTTGTGCACTCTACCAATACTTTCTGCTTTGTTGCTTATCCTCACTATTTCTTCTCTTTCTTCCATGAAGCTTACAACAAAAGATTCAAGCATCTATGTGGCCTACTTCTTAATGCCTATTTTTAATTTGTTCTTTCTTGAGTTATAGTTAATAATAGCAAGGCATATAGCTGCTCCTAGGGCATTTTGGGCATTAAATTTCCACTACTCAGTGTGAGAAGTCACATGTGGGTCACATAGGGTTTTTTGATATTTTCTATTGAAAAGGCATAAAGCTGAACCTTTTGTTTGTGACAATGCTGTCACTTTAAAAAGGTTATTTTGTCCTTGGTTTTTTTTTAAGAGGTCGTAAAGGCGGAGATGCTAAAGGGTCGAGTTTAACAATGGAGGGAAAATGGCCAGTTCTCCAAGTTCAGGCTTTTTTCTAGTTTGGTTTAGTTGGAGCAATCACAAGATGTGTGTCTCCAGGAGAGTTAGAAGCTTTAGTAAAGCTTCAGACTTTCTTCTGAAATCTATTTTTGGATGCTGTTCCCTCCTGCCTGTAAGAATGTGTTTGAATTTACCTTTTTGTGTATATGGAATGTTACTGGATTGGAACAGTTAATTAGTAATAGTTGGAGTATCGGGTTGGTTAAGTTTTCCAAAAGTTACGTTATTCTAAATTCTGCTTTCTTTTGTATGTATTTCAATTGTATTGTTTAAATTAATTCTGTTTTGCTTAAAGCCAAATAGTTTGGCTGGCTGCATCACACCTGGAACATCCACTGGTCTGGCCTGGTCCATAACACGTTTTTTGGCAAAGTCCGATTTACTTTCAAGTTTTTCGGTATGTTTCTTGCCTCAAGACCTCACAGGTTTTCTCACTGCACCTTACCAAACACACCTTATTGTTTATCTAATTCACCCCATGTCATCTTTCAGTGCCAAGTTCTGCCCCTTGCTACCATGAGCCTTTACCAGACCAACATGCGACTCACTGGATATCCCAGAATTCACTAGCAATTCCTGCGCCATCTTTAAAAGGCCATTGAGCAAATGGACAATCATTGTCAGTCTGGAGCTACCCTGCATGGTTCCTGACATTATCCCATAGATGGCAGACAGGGAAAATCAGCACAAGAGTTTGCAATCAGTGTCCTGGATGTTCTACAAAACGGGGTGTTGCAAAAGGAGGGCCTTCTCCTCCTCCAGGCTGATCAGTGGATGTCATGAGATAGGCCATGCCAGCCTGGTCAGGGGTTGCCACCCAGCTTAATACAAAAATTGAAGACAGGAGTAGGAGTAGACCATTCAATCCGTCAAGCCGTACTCCGCTATTTGTTATGACCATGGCTAATCATTGAGCTTAATACTCCAATACCGCCCTCCCTCCATATCCGTTAATTCCTCTGGCCACAAGAGCTAAATCCACTTCCTTCCTGAAAACACATACTGTTTTGCACTCAACCACTTCCTATGGCAGTGAATTCAACCGGTTCACCACTGTCAGTGAAGAAATTTATCCTCATCTCAGTCCTAAAAGGTTTTCCCCTTATCCTTAAACTATGAACTCTAGTTCTCTACTCCCAACCATCAGGAACTTTCTACCTACATCTAACCTGTTTAGTCCTGTTAGAATTTTATAGGTTATATAAATATAAAACTGACAACCCCTAATCAGTGACACTGAACTACCAGGAGCCCAACCTGATCCTGTTCAACATCTAACACCCCAAAGTAGCCAAACACCTCAACCATAACCCCCTCCAGCCCCTCACAACTCATGATTTGACCATCTACCAGCAGTCCATCCTGTGGACACCTCCCCTTCCCCTTCGTCTTCCTATGGGAACCTAACACCAGGAACAGGTTGGATTCATCTCAACAAAATAGGTGACAGTTCTTCACTGGTTCATTTGTCAGGGTAATGTCCTGACTAATCAGAGTCAATCTTCTTTGTTTGAGGTTGAAACAATGAAATAACTCCACAGAGGACAGTATCCTGTCACCAAGCCACCCTTTATTCACATATGAACAGTCCTTGACATCAGTACCACCTCATTCTATGTCAGCTATCAGAGTCAGTCTCTCTCACATCCCTCCTTTTTTATCTGTCAGCCAGGACTCCGTGATTGTACCAGATTAACAGCCCCAATCAGGGAACTCATATTCTATGATGTCTAGCTAGTTGACCTTGTTACATTAACTATAAACAAAGCTGACCAGTTAACTAACAATTGTCATTAAATGCTACCATCTTCATGGCAATCAATCAGAGTCAATATACCAATCAATCAATACTTGCCTCTCAAATAATATGAATATTCGCTTTCCCCTTTATTAGTATTTTTGCAAATTCTGGATAAATGCAAGTGAAAGGTTTTGACAAAATGGGACTTTTCTCATGAATATTCAAGTTATGTATGACCAAATGTGAGGATTTTAAAAACAAGCTGTTCCTGGACTGGGGTCAACATAGGTCGAGGAGAAAGTGAGATCTGCAGATGCTGGAGATCAAAGTTGAAACTTTATTGCTGGAACAGCACAGCAGGTCAGGCAGCATCCAGGGAACAGGAGATTCGACGTTTCGGGCACAGGCCCTTTTTCAGGAATGAGACATAGGTCAGCAAGCTAAAGTTTCATGGATAAGTAGGTCTTGACTTGAACATATTCAACAGTTTTTGATGAGCTTAATTTTGTGCCTACCAGAAGAGCATTGAAATAGACAAGTTTACAGTTGAAAGTTAACCAAGGTAATGTAGCATTGAATGATGTTATGCAGATGGAAATAAGATTATTTCTCAAACAGATATGTGTTACAAGTTAATCACTGGGTTAAATGTGACACTGACCTTGTTCGCAGTCTGCTTCAGAAACAGACAACTGCCAGGGAGAGAAGAGATTTAGTGATGAAGGAGTTTTTGGTTAAAACAAAAGCAATAACATCACTAAAATAGAGGGATCTTGGGATCCACGTCCACAGATCCCTCAAAGTTGTCACCCAAGTTGATAGGGTTGTTAAGAAGGCGTATGATGTGTTGGCTTTCGTTAGCAAGGGAATTGAGTTTAAGAGCCACGAGGTTATGCTGCAGCTCTGTTAAGCCCTGGTTAGACCACACTTAGAATATTATGTTCAGTTCTGATCGCCTCATTATAGGAAGGATGAGGAAGCTTCCGAGAGGGTGCAGAGGAAGTTGGCTGGAGTGGAGGACATGTCTTATGAAGAAAGGTTGAGGGACCTAGGGCTTTTCTCATTGGAGTAAAGAAGGAATAGTACAAGGAGTTGTACAAATGCTGAGAAGGGCATAGATAGATTGGATAGCCAGAGACTTTTTCCCGTGTGTGGAAATGGCTATTATGAGGGGGCAAAATTTAAAGGTGATTGGAGGAAGGTTTAGGGAAGATGTCAGAGGTAGGTTCTTTACACAGAGAGTGGTGGATGTATGGAATGCACTGTGGTAGTAGAGTCAGATATATTAGGTACCTTTAAGCAACTCTTGGATAGGCATATGGGAGATAGTAAAATGAAGGCTATGTAGGTTAGTTTAATCTAAGAGTAGGAATAAAAGGTTGGCGCAACATCAAGGGCCAAAGGGTCTGTACTGTTCTATGTTCTATGTCACAGCAGAATAGGTCATGTAGCCCATCAGGTTTTCTATTCATTTAGTGAACAACTAGGAGGCTGGAAGAATACAGCAAGACAAGCAGCATCAGGAGGTAGAGAAGTCAATGTTTTGGGTGTAACCCTTCTTCAGAACTAGGGGTTAGTGTAAGGGGAGCTGTAATTAGAGGGGGAGTTGGGGAGGGTTTTGGGTGGGGAGAGGGGCAGAATGGTAAGGTAGGGATAGATGAGCACAGGAAGAGGTTCAACCTGGTTGGTTGATGGGAGGAATTAATCCAGTTGGTAGCTGGAAGGAAGGGTTGATCAGAGGAATGGAAGGGAGGGGAGGGGCTGAAAAGGGAGCCAGAAGAAGTGAAGGGAGGCGATTTGAAATTGGAGAACTCAATGTTAAGCCCTCTGGGCTGTTGGCTGCCCAGGTGGAAGATGAAGTGTTGTTCCTCCAATTTGCGGTCTGATTCACTGTGGCAATGGAGGATGCCATGTGGACATGGCGGAAAGGAAGTGGGAGGGGCAATTAAAATGGCTGATGACTAGGAGGTTAGGCTTGGCCTTCCGGGCCCTGCTGAGATGCTGATGAAACATGCCCTGAGTTTATGTTTGGTCTCACTGATGTAGAGAAGACCACATCGGGAGCACCACATACAGTAAACTAGGTTGGAGGAGAAGCAGATGATCCTCTATTTCGCCTGGAAGGACTGTTTGGAACCCTGGATGGAGGTGAGGGTGGTGGCGTGCCGGCAGGCTTTGCATCTTTTACAGTTGCAGGGGAAGATACCCGGGGTTCAGGAGGGTTGGTGGGGAGAGTGGAGGTTCACTTGCCTCTCCTAGCTTCCTGTATCTTCTTGCTTAACCTGTGCATCCCACTCTGCAGACTATTTGTAGAATCCTAATTTTGTGTAATTTACAAACTTGGTCACTTTCCTCATCCAGGTCATCAATATTTCTCTTAAATTATTGTGATCCGGGGGATCTAAGATGGCGGCGATCTGAGAAGATCACACTGCAGAGCTTTGCATTGCAGAAGGAGCAGGACGTTCTTTAACCCACCCGACCCAGGTCATCAGGATTTCTTGGGGCATTGGAAAGATTGTGGAGCCCCAAGAAACATTTAAAAATTGACTTACCTGTATTTTCAGCTGTCCAGAAATGCCTAAAAAGGGAGGAGGAGCATCTGAGGCCGGGCCTGCAGCTCAGCCTGCAGCAGCCTTGGAGCCGATTACTCTCCAGGACCTGGTGAACCAGCTCTCGAAATCTCACAAGATGTTGGGGAGACAGATTGAAGAGAAGCTGGATCCAGACTCTCTCATGCTGCAGAAGCATGAGCAGCAGCTGGGAGACCTGGAAAAGAGGACGGATGAGGTGGAGCACAGGGTCACAGTGGTGGAAGCTGATGCCAGTTCATTCAAGGAAGAGATCCAAGCCCTGAAAACGCAGGTTCGTAATTTGCGTGACCAAGTGGATGATCTTGAAAACAGGGGCAAGAGAAAAAACATTCGGATCATCGGTCTGCTCGAGGGTAAGGAAGATGAGTGGCGTGCGGAATTTGTTGAAGATTGGCTTCCATAATTCCTTGACTTGGAGACTAGCATGAGAGGATTGAAGATAGAGAGGGTTCACCGGATCGCAGCACGGAGGTCGGGTCTGGGTCAACGCCCTCGTCCTTTCCTGGTGCGGTTCCATCATTGCCGGGATAAGGAGAGAGTCATGGAGGCTTCCAGACTCCAGGGAAAGGATTCAAAGGCCCTAATTTACAAGGGGTCTAAGATCATGTTTTTTCAGGACTTTTCAGCGCCGGTGATCCAGAAACAAAAATCGTATGATGGTGTCAAGAGAAGGAGCTTGGGATTCAGTACTCCCTGAGATATCCGGCACTGCTTTGGATCACCTTAGGTGGATCCATGCATCTCTTTGACACATCGGAGAAGCTTGTGCTTGCGATACGGCTCCAGCTGGGAGAAGTGAAGGTGGTTGAGATGGTTAGATGCCTATTTATGGTCAGTTCGGGACGGGTAGTTGCCCCCTCCGGGCAGGAGGTGAGTTCCCCTACTCAGCGCTATTGGCGCTTTATATGTTGGTTTGTTTTCTGGTTTTTGTTGTTTTTTATTTTTAATATGTTTGTTATGTTTGTTAAATGTAGTGGTTTTAGTTTATGTAGTTTTTATATTTGGTGGACCATGTGACACTAAGGCTCAGCAATTTGTGGTTCGGGTTCCTCCTCTCTGGAATTTAAATGTAATTGCAGAAGATTATGGCTAATGATTTGATTAAATGGTGTACCTGGAATATCAAGGGAAGTCACTCACCAATTAAGAGGA
This sequence comes from Chiloscyllium plagiosum, assembly GCF_004010195.1. Taxonomy (NCBI): domain Eukaryota; kingdom Metazoa; phylum Chordata; class Chondrichthyes; order Orectolobiformes; family Hemiscylliidae; genus Chiloscyllium; species Chiloscyllium plagiosum. Next base: position 38,981,269 of record NC_057735.1, on the reverse strand, counting down.
AGAAGGTACTCTTGACTCTTAGAAAGGAGAAGGTGGATATTGCTTTATTACAGGAGACACATTTGGATGACAAGGAGCATCTGAAATTACAGCAGAATGGCTTTGACCGAGTTTATTTTTCATCATTTAATACCAGAAGTAGAGGAGTGGCTATATTGGT
>NC_057735.1:38843839-38980377 GCF_004010195.1 Chiloscyllium plagiosum | reverse complement strand
GGAACCTAACATGTGATTCTAAAAAGATTAATGTGGCGTTCCAGAGATTCTACTCTAAGTTATGTCAGTCTGAGAATTGTGAGGAGGGGCAGGCCAAAATGGAATCCTTTTTTAGAGATCTGAAGCTCCTGGGTGTGACTCCCGAACAACAGTCTTTCTCAATGCCCCATTATCAGAGCAAGAAGTGCCGGGTGCTGTGAGGCCGCTTCAGAGTGGAAAGGCGCCTGGTCCTGATGGACTTCTCAGTGAATTCTATAAGGAATTTATAAGTATACTGTCAGGCCCGATGTTGAATATGTTTAATGATTCATACAGTCCTGATTGTCTCCCACCATCTCTGAGAGAGGCCAATATTTCACTTATCCTTAAAAAAGGGAAGGATCTGGAAAACTGTGCTTTATATAGGCCCATCTCGCTCTTAAATGTGGACTTTAAGATCCTCTCTAAGGCTCTCGCTTTAAGGCTGGAGACTGTGTTACCTCTATTATTAAAGAGGATCAGACGGGCTTCATAAAGGATCGCAGATCCTCCAATAACGTTGGGAGGCTGCTTAACATAATTCAAGCATGCCAACAGCAGTCAATACAGGGATTGGTGATTTCTTTAGATGCAGAGAAGGCATTTGATCGAGTTGAGTGGCCGTACCTTTTCTATACTCTAGACCGGTTTGGTCTGGGCGAAGTTTTCATAAGATGGGTAAAGATTCTCTACAGCGTACCTCTCGCTGCGGTCATTACCAATGGGGTACGATCAAGCAATTTTAATATTTCTAGGGGCAGCCGGCAGGGCTGTCCCCTTTCACCATTACTTTTTACATTGGTGATTGAACCGTTGGCAGAGGCCATTCGTGGGGATCTCAATATATCAGCTCCAGAAGTGGGGTCAAAATTACATAAGATTTCGCTGTATGCAGATGATGTTCTATTTTTCTTGACAAATCCAGCAGTCTCAGTGCCTTGCCTGATACAATGCATTCACGCGTTTGTCGCTTTTTCAGGGTATAAGATTAATTTTGCTAAATCAGAGGTTGTGCCTATGGGTGGTCTTATGAAAGAGTTGGCCCTTGAGAGTGACTATAGATTCCCATTTAGGTGGTCACAGGGGGGTTTTGTGTATTTGGGCATATTCATTACTCCAGTTCTGGATTGGCTGTTCAAAGCCAATTTTACTCAATTATTTGAAAAAATTAAACAAGATCTCCAAAGATGGGGGGCACTTCCAGTCTCATGGTTGGGTCGGATAGCGCTTATTAAGATGAATATTCTCCCTCGTTTGCTATACCCTATACGGATGCTCCCCCTGATTTTCAATAAACAAACACTCAGGAGACTGAACAGTTGGTTCAGCTCCTTTATCTGGCACCGTAAACGGCCCCTCATTAAATTAGCCAAACTGCAGTTGCCTCACAGATTGGGGGGAGTAGACCTTTTGGTCATTAAAAATTACCAATTAAGCTCACTTTTGACCTACGTAAGTGATTGGGTTTGTGGGGACCCTCTTTCAATATGGCTAGATATCGAAGTCTCCCAGGCAAGGTGCCCCTTACCAGTTTGCTGTTTTTGGACAAGCTGAGGACAGTTGGGGAATATTGCCATAACCCAATAGTCATCAATACTGTTAAAGCATGGAGGCCAATTTGGCAGAGTGAAGGTAATATTGGCAAAACATCTTTGTTTACACCTTTAGTAGGTATGTCGAGTTTTAAACCAGATATGATAGATTCAGGATTTAAAGGTTGGGCAGCTAGGGGTATATCTTGCATGGGTGATTTATTTGAGGGAGATGTAATGATGTCCTTTGATCAGTTAGTACGGAAGTACGAGTTCCCTAATAGAGACCTCTTTCGTTTTTTCAAGTTAGGGATTTTATTCAAAAAAAGACCACACTTTTGACTGATCCTTACAAATCTGACATAGAAAGAGGGGTACTAAGGGCGAAAAGTACACTCTCTGTCAGCACTTTATATCACCAATTGGGGGGTGCCACCTCAGATGAGTCTGATCGACTCTGCAAGATGTGGGAAAGAGAGCTGGGTGTTGAAGTTTCATCAGAGGCATGGGAGGATATTTGGGAGAATGCAAGGAAGATATCAATTTGCAATAGGACCCATGCTTTACAGTTGAAGATTCTCCACAGGGTCCACTTAGCCCCAGACTGTTTGTCAAAATTTAAACCAGGGGTATCTTCAGCGTGTCCCAAGCGCAAGGTCTGTACGGGTATTCTTACCCATTGTCTTTGGTCTTCTGACAGGCTTCAAACATATTGGAGCGCTGTGGTCGGTACAATGGAGAGAATTTTAGATGTAGGGGTGGAGAAGGACCCTATTTTGCTCCTGTTGAGCCTACCCATTGTATTTCCTGCAAACTTGCATAAAGAAAAACTTTTCAATATTCTTACATTCTGTGCAAGGAAGAATATCTTGCTAGGTTGGATATCAGAAAACCCCCCTGGCCGGTCGGATTGGCAGAAAATTGTTATGGAGTATATTCCCCTGGATTTTCTCACAAATATGGTACACCACAAAACTGAGAACTTTTACAAGACATGGCAACCCTTTTTGAAATACCTGGACACAGATTTAGCTGCCACACTAACAAGGGCTTTTATATAGCCATTACGATTGTGTTTCATGAGTCCCAATATCCAGGGAGGAGGAACTGTGAATGTATGAGTGTTTTGTTTGGCTGGGCTGAGTTATTACTATTTATTTGTTTGTTGTTAGGTATTTATTTAGTTAGTTAAATAGCTCGTTTAGGTTTTTTTTATTTTATACTTCTCTATATATGTTTATATATTCGTATAGGAGGGTGGGCTGGGGAATTTTTTTTATTATTTGGGTTTAGTTTAGTTTTGTAGTTTTTTGTACGGTTTTGAATTGCATTGTTTTGTATTTGTTGTAATATTTAAAAATTCATTTTTTCCTAATAAAAATATATTATATATAAAAAAATTATTGTGATCCCAGCACTGATCCCTGTGGCACCCTACTAGTTTGAGGATGCTATCCTGAAAATAACTCCTTTATCCCAACTCTCTGTTCTGTATTAGTTAGCCAATCCTCTAACCATGCTATATATTACTTTCAACACAATGAAATCTTGTCTTATTGAATAATGTAACCTGCAATAGCTTATCAAACTCCTCTTGAAAACCAAATATATTACAGTCACTGCTTCCCCATTATCTATCTAGATTGTTTTCTTCAAAAAGACTGTAATAAATTTGTCAAGCATGAAGCCATGCTCTGCTAGTTCATTACTTATAACTGACTCTGACATTTTCCTATTGAAAGATGTTAAGATAACTGCCCTATATTACCTGTTTTTGTCTTCTTTCCTTTTGAATAAAGATGCTACAATTCCAATTCTCCCACAATTTTCCAAAATCTAAATATTCTTCGAAGATTATTACTAGCATATTCTAAGATGTATCCCATCGGGGATAGAAGCTCGGGAGATTTATTGCTCTTTTGCCCCATTAGTTTCCTTACTACATTTTCTCTTGTAAAAGTTATACTTACTTACTCTCCCTTTTTAGTCCAATTCAGTATTTTGGGAATTCTATTAGTGTCTTCTAAAGTGAAGAAAGACGTAAAGTATCTATTCAACAACTAGTTTTCCTGGTTCCCCATTATTATTTCCCCAGCCTCATTGTCTAAGGGGGTCTCTATTCACTGTGGGCTCTCTCTTCCTTTTATATATCAAAAATAGCTTTTACTGTCCATGTTGATATTTATTTCAGGTTTTCTCCCTCCGTATTCATTCTAATATTCACTGGGAAGAAACCTCTGCTCACCCAGTACTGGACATTAGACAAGCACTAGAGGGGTTCTTTGCTCGTTGCAATGAAAGATATGGAGCACAGCACAGTGAAGCTAACTGCATGAATAGTCCATTGAGGTCTCCCCACCTCCACCTGAGCAGTCATGCTCTTCCCCAGCTTCTTCAAGAACCTTTTCTTCATGTGAAAATGGCAAACGATGTTGAATGCAAGGGTACAGTACCCCTTATTCTAACTTTCCACCCACCAAGCTCTGCATTCAACAGATTACACCATTTGCCATTTTCAATTCCATCATTGTGATGCCACAACCAATGACATCTTCCATTGTCCTCCCCTTTCAGTGTTCCAAAAGGACTATTTCTACATGATATCCAGATCCAACCCTTTATCACCCCCAACACCCCCTCTTATAGCACGTTCCCATGCAGGAAATGTAAGACCTCGTCTTTTAACTCTATCTCTTCGATGTCCATTCACCTGGCACGTCCAAGTCCTTCTGCAGCTTTCCTGCTTCCTCAACACTGCCTGTCCTTCCACATATCCTCTGGCTTCCCACTAATCTTCACCAAATTATTGAATTGGACAAAAAAGGGAGAGTAAATAAGTATAACTTTTACAAGAGAAAATGTAGTAAGGAAACTAATGCTGATGTCATTTTATGTGCATTGAAGAAACAAAATGTAAATTGAGTGATCAATTTGCAAAACACATCGATTCACTCTGTTTTTATGACCCCAAACCTCTCCTTTCATTAGAATTTTCCCCTCCATCCCCATTCTGAACCTCTGTCTTAAGCCTCATTCACCTGTTTCAATGAAGCTCAACATGAGCTTGAGAAATAAAGTTTCGCTTCACAATTAGACACTGCAGTCTCCTTGATTCAACAATGAATTCAACAATTTTGCATTCCTATTTTGTTATGTGATTTTTGATTTTACTTTTCAGACTGCCGTCATTGGTAACAACTTCCTATTTCAATGGCAAACTGGACACATATTTTCTCTCTTTACTTGCTTTATCATTCACTGTGCATCATTATTCCTTTTCTTATTTAATCTGTCCTGACTTCTAGCCTATTATTGACTCTTTGTTCTAATCTCTCCTCCCTTCTAGCCTTCAATACTTACTTTAAGTCTCATCTTTCACTTTTTCCTGCTCTGATCATCAAACTGAATCATGAAAAGCTTTTCTCTCTTCACAAAGCTGTTTGGTCTATTGAATATTTCCAGTATATCCTATTTTTAGTTCCAACGTTTCTTCTTTTATACTCTAGTAAATCCTGTATTTTAGAAGGTCAGTGGCTTGTTTATAGCTTCCACCAATACCAGGTATGTGTCCACTTAAGACTCAAATAGTCTGTGTGGCATATCAATTTCAAAGGTTTAATATTGCACAGTATCATAGGTATTATGATGATAGCCTCTGGACTTGGGGGGAGAACAGCTGACAATACGAAAGGAGTGACACCCAACATCTGGTCCCCCTCAAAGTCTCTGGAACAATGTCTGTCATATCAATATAACCTGCAACAATTTGTTAACATACAATAAACTATATCTTGTTCACTATAAGAGATTCTTGTAGTGAAACAAGGAAATTGTTTTCCTCTGAACCAAGAGCGCCCTGTATTTTCCTACACTTAAAGCAATCGTCATCATCACCAGCAACTCACACAGCGTAAAAAAACAGACATATCCAAAGAACAGCCTGGTAATAGTCTTTCTTTTTTCCACTTGTACAAAAATGTTTGTCCTCCTGCAGTGCCACCACACTTAAGTTCAGGAGAAAGAAACATACTCAGTGGAGTTTTAACTTTGTTGTGTTAGCTGTCTGTTTGTTAATGAAGAACTTCCAAAAGCTTGGCAAGGCAAATTCAGCCTTGGTTCCTGCCTCCGACTCCTTCGCTGTGAATCCTACGTTTGCAGGTGTCAGATATTTTGTGAGGACATGGTCAGCGTCCACCATGGATATTCTGAAGACACAGGGGTCACATATTAATAATGCTCCCTGGGTTAAACACTGGAGGGAGCCTGCGTATTTTGAACGACAAGTTATTATGAACGACACATGGAGTAAGATCCATAAGCAGGAGTGAGTTCAAATGTGTTTTTTTTACGAAAGCAGATCTCTCAAAAAGAGTGAAAGGTGTCAGGCACAACCTGTTTGAGCCAAGCTTGGGAAACATTGAGTTTTCAGAGAACCCCCTGGTGTTTTCTCCCGATGTACTGGGATGTTTAGCGAGCGCTGGGCAGCAGGTGGCGCAGTGCGGCTCCCAGGCGCCCGCCGGCCCATCTTGCCCGGAGTGTGCGGTCTTTTCTCGGCGGAGGAGTAAAGGAAAGGCAGGCGGCGGTGGGCTGACCACGGGCTCAGCCATTGGGTACCGCCGAGGCATGGCCGGACGTTATTTAAAGAGCTGACCGGCCGCTGAGGTCCCGGAGCCGAGTGCACCATGGCCGGCCTCATCAAGAAGCAAATCCTGAAGCACCTGTCCAGGTAGGAGGCGGGGCTGGGGCCGGGCTGTCCGTGCGGCGGGGAAGGGGGCGAGGACGGGCTGCCCGCGCGCCCTCCCTTCCCCCCTCTCTTCCCCCTCTCCTCTCCCCGGGGTTACGGGTGGGTCGGTGGGAGCTGGGCACCCGGGGAGTCTGTGATCTGAAAGGCGGCGCTAACCAACCGGTTGTGGTTTAGCTTCGCTCCGGAGACGACCCCGAATTGTCGCCGTTGAGGGGAGATGGATCTTGAGGATAACATCGCCATTGGCGGTGCCACCTTTAAACTTCTTACACTCTGCTGCAATTCGCTTATATTCGATTCGGAGTCTTACACATTTACTCCACAAGTATTGATCCAGCTTAAATTAAAATCAAACACGTTGTGGTCGCGGTCACTGAGATCGAATGGCCAATAGTTTCTCCCTTTTCCCAAGTTTCCGAAGGTTGAGTTGGTGGCGGATGATTGTGGGAATTTTTTTGTCCCTGTTCGTTTTAGACCTTTTGGTCGGTCCACGAGAAATCATTTTTGTTTAAAATTCGAGTGACGTGATGTGAAAAATTGTCACTGAGAGAAACCTGGCTGACCAGTTTCGTGATTAGAATGGTACTGGAAAAGCACAGCAGGTCAGGCAGCATCCGAGGAGCAGGAACATCGATGTTTCGGGCACAAGCCTCATTCCTAATGGAAGACCTTTTGCCCGAAACGTCGATTTTCCTGCTCCTCGGATGCTGTCTGACCTGCTGTGCTTTTCCTGCACCCCTCTAATCTTGACTCTAATCTTCAGTATCTGCAATACCCACTTAGAGTCTTAGAATCATAGAGATGCACAGCATGGAAACAGACCCTGCGGTTCAATCTGTCCATGCCAATCAGATATCCCAACCCAATCTAGTCCCGACTGCCAGCACCCAGCCCATATCCCTCCAAACCCTTCCTATTCATATACCCATCCAGATGCATTTTAAATGTTGTAATTGTACCAGCCTCCTCAATTTCCTCTGGCAACTCATTCTGTACGCATACCACCCTCTGAGTGAAAAAGTTGCCCCTTAAGTCTATCTTACATCTTTTCTGTCTCACCCTAAACCTATGCCCCTGGATTCCCCCACCCCAGGGAAAATACTTTGTCTATTTTATCCTATCAATGCCCCTCATGATTTTATAAACCTCTATAAGGTCACCCTTCAGCCTCCGACGCTCCAAGGAAAACAGCCCTAACCTATTCAACCTCTCCCTGTAGCTCAAATCGTCCAACCCTGGCAACATCCTTGTAAGTCTTTTTCTGAACCCTTTCAGGTTTCACACTTCCTCCTGAACGGTTACACGAATGTTTCAGTTCTGCAGAAGGAGAAGTTGAATGAGGGAACTCCAGAGCTTGGGTCTTTAGCAGCCAAAGTTATAACTTTCAGTGGCGAAACAAGATGATAACTCTTTGTGGTTTACTTGCCCATCATCTCTTCAGTTTCTCAACCTGAGATCTTAAGTATTTGCATCTTAATGAAAAAAGAGAGAAAAATTAGCAGAGTTCTTGATTGTGGGGTAACCAATCTAGAGAGTGCATTCTTTTAATTTGCTAAGTTCACCACTATTTTTTAGCTAGTAATGGATACTGACAAGGCTGCAATAGAATGATGACACTCATGATGGGAACCCAAGAGTCTCACAGAACAGAAACTAGCCCTTTAGCCCAACTTGTTCATGTTGACCAGGTTTCCAAAATTGAACTCTTTGGCTGTGTTTTGTTCATTTCCAGGTGAACCCTTCCTATGTATGCATCTGACCAGATGTCTTTTAAATATTGAAATTTTACCCATCTCTACCGCTTCCTCTGAAAGCTCATTCCATTTATTCACCACCCTCTGAAAAACAAAATTGCCCCTCCGATCTCTTCCCCCCCCCCCCCCCTTTAAATCTACACTCTCTAGTTTTGGACTCCTCTATTCTGGGAGACCTTGAATACTCACCTTATCTATGCCCCTCCATGATTTTGTAAACCTCTATAAAATCATACCTCAGCCTCTGAAACAAGTCCCCGCCTATCCAGCCTTTCCTTGTAAGTAAAACTTTCCAGTCTTTATAACAATCTTGTGAAATCTTTTTGCACCCTTTTCAGTTTAGTTACATCCTCCTTATAGCAGGGTGACCAGAATTGTATGCAACACTCCAAGTGTGGCCTTACCAATGTCTTGTTCGGCTGTAACATGATACCCCCACTCCAGCATTCAGTGCTCTGAACAGTGAGGCCAAGAGTGCCAAATTCTGCCTTCACCACCTTTTACTTATGACACCATTTTCAAGGAACTATGTACCTCAATCCTGAGATGTCTCTTTGACAACACTCCCAAGCGCCCTATGTCCTGCCCTGATTTGTGTTAGCAAAATGCAACACCTTTCATTGAGGTAAATTAAAATCCATCTGCCATCCCTTGCTCCACTGGCCTAGTTGATCAAGGTCACGTTTTACAGTTTGACAACCATCTTCACTGTCTGTTATACCACCAATTTTGGTGTCATCCACAATCTTACTAACCGTCTCTCATATCTTCTCATCCAAATCATTTATATAAATGGCAAACAACAGGGGACCTAATGGTCACGGGCCTCCAGTCCGAACGACAACCCTCTGCTGTTTTAAACACAGTATAGAAGCAAAAAAGTCAGGATGCTCGCCCCTTGCCGTCCACCACCACTACCACCACTTCAAGCACTCCTGTGATGGCAACAGCACCGGGTTAAATAGAGTAAAGTTTTCTTCACTCTATTTAACCAGAAAGGTTCTTTGACTCATTATGGGGGGGGGGAGGAAGTCAAGTAGCTTCAATTCTAGAAAAGTAAAAATTAAATAAACAAAAAGTGGCCTCTTTAACTGCTGCAACATTGATGGGTGTTCTTCTGTTTAGCTCACATGACTTATGCCATTTGAACACTATTTCTAGGCAGGGTTTTTGTAGCATTTCCTCAGTGCTTCAAAAATACCCAAAAACTATTTCCACAGCCTTTTTTTGAGGAGCCGAGTTCCAAAAACTCTGCCTCTGAGAACAAATTTCTCCTCATCTGTCTTAAATGGAAACATGATTTTTCAAGTGTGCCACGAATTCTAGAATTTTCCAGAAGACAAAACTGACATTCTGTTAAGATGCTGTCATTTGTATCATTCAATCAAGTTTCATGACTCAAGTTTCAGTTTCACCAAATTGCTTTCCAAGTCTCAAAACATTCGAATGTATCATGGTCACTTTCTGATAAGTTCCTTTTTCCATAAGGTTATTAATGACATGTCTTCATTGCGCATTTATAATCCGAAGCTTCCTGATATTATTTTAGTCACCAGTGCCCTAGGACAATTATACTTTCTGTGCTTTACCTGACCCATGTTGTGAATCTTTGATGTAATTCAATAATGTGGAACAGATCTGTTTCCATGTTATCATAGCTTAATGGGTGATTAGGTCTAGTTTAAGTTGGCAAGAAATTTAGGGTCTCCTGCATAAACTGACTTGTGTATTGGATATCAGTTTAAGTCTCTGCAGAAGCTTAAATTCTAATGCTGTCCAACAGAACTGGCAGGAAATAAAAACTTTTTAATGTGTCCATTGAAAGCACGTGCAAGGACTGCAGTCCTTTAATTTTGCACCGAATGGATATCCTTTTTCATGTACTTTAGTGTTGGAGGTGAGGACAATTTTTAACTACTTAACATAACTGACCACTTGTTATAAGACTTTAATATGGGTGGTAGAGCAAGGAAATGTTTCCTATATGTGCTTTATGCCAAGCGAACAGTTCTGTATAATCATCCTCGTGACCTGGACTTTTTTGCAGTTGGGTTTCTAATGGTGAGTGTATTGAAAATTGGAACCATTGTCTTGTAAACTCAAAGTACAATTTACTAAGATAATTTTAGTGCTAGTTCGTGGCTTCTTCTACAAACATGAATGTGCTTATAAAATTCTTAAGAATCATACTGGAGGAAGTGAAACCTAATTCATACTGTTGTTTAAAAATGTGAACTCCAAACACGACCATGAACAGATGTGCTGTCTGGTTCAAATGTCATGAACACCCAATATCATACATTTTTATCATACTCTGTTCAGAATGTGTTCTGTAATGCTTAACTAAGTCACGCTTCTGCTTTGTGCTTGTGATAGTACCTCTGAAAGCTGGAACCCATCAAGTGGGGAATTATTGGTTTTTTAGTTGCTCCATATGTCGCATTTTGTCTGTGCCATCTCCTTTTGTAAAGAGAGAACAGACTTGCGTTAAAATGGGTTATTTGCATCCTTGGGGATTCTCAAGTGCATCATAGCTGAAGAAATTCTCAACTTGAGCTATTTAAGGGAAAGAAACAAAGTTTTAGTGCATATCAAAATCTTAAAGTTAGTGAGATGAATTGTCAGTAAATTGATTTTTAGCTTTGGTTGAGAAGAATTTTCACTGAAATAGCTTGGGTTTGTGTGCTTGGGTCTCTACAAATAAGTATCCGGGGCCTTGATTTCATCTTTTTATCAAAAAATTTGTATTGCTGGAGGTACTACGTTACTCCAGTACAGCTCATAAATATCAGTCTGTGTAATGTGGTCAGGTTATGGAGTGGAACTGAAAGATGGAACTTTCTGATTTCGAGGGAAGAGTGCTTGTGTCACAAAAAAATGATTATTTGGTGGCTTGGGTGCGAAAATGAACAGAACCATGTTCAGTATAGCGTAAAGTTGCATTTGCATTTCTATGTTGTGTTTAGAAGGGGAGGACTTGGAATACAAATATGAAACTGAAACCTGGAATGGCATCAGATTATCTGAAATTTTGATGACATACATCTAAAAAAATTCTTAAATTTTCAGCTTATGGTGTTTTAATTAACAGCCAGGCTTTGAAGAGAAGAATAATACTGATATAACCTATTGCAATGACAGAGGCATCCAGAAGGCCAGACATATGTACAGCTTCAAAAAAAGTGACGAGGTGCTGTCAATTTTAGTAGTCTCAACAGTCAGCTGATGGAAGAAGTCCTGAGTGACTTGGAAGAAAACTCCAGAAGGAGCAAACTGTTTGAAGCTGAGGGTATGGGAAACCTGTGAGTGAGTTCTCAAAATGTTCAGAAATTGGTAATAAGAACTCTGGAAACTGGGAACAGCTGTGCAAACTGAGCAAAGAATCAAAAGTGGAGACAATATGACCATTCACTGAGGTTTGCATATTTGTAAGATGATGGTTGAATCTCCATTTCTGATTATTGTAGTAAGACAACAGTTAGTGAATGTTAGTGACTTTTCCTTTGTGTACTATAATGTTGCTTCTTTTAAGAGTACACTGGCAACTCATGAGAAGTTTCAGTGACTGACCACCATGGGGTAAATCAATTTCAAAAATAAAACTTCTTGTCAATTAAATTAGTTCTCATTTTGTAATCTGACTTGTTCAGTAATAACATCAGCTGAGAACATGACATAATTGAGTTAACAGTTGAGCACTGTTCATTATAGGATGATCTACCCTTGCCTGTTTGTCCTTCGTGATGAGGAAAAGACAGCAATTAAGTTAAAACTGGGCCATTTGAAACTGGTCAAATCTGAATTTAAAATTGAGTGCCATCATGAATGGTTGCAAAATGTTCAAGAATTACCCTAACTTCCCTGTGTAAGAGTTGTAAACTATCTTGCTCTTTGAAGTCAGTCTGACTTTACTGTTTTGAGGACTGCATAGCATTGCTTATTTCCAATGGTTAAAATTCCAGATGATATAAAAGATAGGGATAATAGTTCTTGAAGAAAAGAATTGCAGCTCTTTTTTTTGGGGGGGGGAGCAGAATTTTATCAGTTGTTGGTTAAAAATATGGATTTCTCTAAATTGTAATATTTTCAGTAATATTTCCATTGCCTTTGAAAAACTAATGGTCCTTTTTCATGTGCCAGTCCTGCTTTAAAGTCTAACTGAGACACCCATGTATTGCCCAGTGATCTGCACTTTTAAATATTGAGACCTTTTTTGAGGCAGTAGACTAAGTTGGTCATGCTTCGTAATTTAGATGAAACTGCAACTTCTGGCATCTGCCAAACTGAATTGATTCAATTCAATATCTTTGCTAAGCTTGAGAATAGCCATTGTCTGAAATGGTGAATAACATAGATTCAAAGTGAAACAAAATTCTACCTCTTTCTATACATTTAGTTATCCTGAAATTAAACTGGCCCTTTTTTGTCACCATGTTAGTCAACTCACTCGAGAATTGCCATGGTAGGAAAGAAAAGTATAAATCTGGAACAGATGGGTATATCGGGCACTACTTTATTCCGGTCTACTGGTATAATGTTTAATATAATTTTTGGAGGTTCCACAATGTGCAATTTTACATTTTGATCATGGATTTTGTAGACAAGAACCCAAATAAATTGCTTTTTAAAAGGATGATTTGATTCATTTAAGCAGAAGAATTGTTTGGGAACATATGGGCTGAAACGTCCTTTTTTAACCAGTTTTGAGTACTTTTCACACTGGTAGTCTCAATGAAATTAGTGAAATTCTTTGTTACTTGTCACCTTTGAGATGTCTGAGAAATCCAAACCCAGTGGGCATGAGAGTTTTGCGCATTTGCAGTACAGCAGTTACTTCAAGTAGAGTTTTAATTTTTATCTAAACCATGTACATGGTTTTGAAGAATATTGTGTAGATGATTGAAGGGACCATAGTTCATTTTATTTCCCACATTTTCAGAACTGTCTGCTGCAACATTTAGCTTGCATTTTACAATAAATAGCTAGTCAAGTCATAGAGATGTAAGGCACAGAAATAGACACTTGGATCCAACTCATCCATGCCGACCAGGTATTCTAACCTAATCTAGTCCCATTTGCAGCACCTGGTCATATCCTTCTAAACCCTTCCTATTCGTATACCCATCCAAATGGTTTTTAAATGTTGCAATTGTACTAGCCTCCAACTTCCTGTGGCAGCTCATTCCATACATGCAGTACCCTCTGCGTGAAAAAATTGCCCCTTAGGTCCCTTTTTATATCTCTTTCCCCCTCACCCTAAACCTATGCCCTCTAGTGCTGACTCCCCCACACCAGGGAAAAAACTTTTGTCTATTTATCCTATCCATGCCCCTCCTGACTTTATAAACCTCTATAACGTCACCCCTCCGCTCCAGTGAAAACAGCCCCAGCCTATCCAGCCTCTCCCAAGAGCTCAGATCCTCCAACCCTGGCAACATCCCTTTTAAATCTTTTCTGAACCCTTCCAAGTTTCACAACATCCTGCCAATCGGAGGGAGACCAGAATTGCACACAATATTCCAAAAGGGGCCTAACCAGTGTCCTGTACAGCAGCAATGAGGCCTCCCAAATCTTGCACTCAGTGCTCTGACCAACAAAGGGAAGCATGCCAAACATCGCCTTCACTTCCTATCTACCTATGACTCCACTTTTAAGGAATTACAAACCTGCATTCCAAGGTCTCTTTGTTCAGCAACACTCCCCAAACCTTACCATTAAGTGTACGAATCCTGCCTTGATTTGCCTTTCCAAAATGCAGCACCTCACATTTATTTAAATTAAATTTCATCTGTCACTCCTCCGCCCATTGGCCCATCTGATCAAGATCCTGTTGTACTCTAAGATAACCTTCTTCACTGTCCACTACACCTCCAATTTTGTTATCATTGTGGCACACCACTGGTCACAGGCCTCCTGTCTGAAAGGCAATCCTCCACCACCACCCTCTGCCATTTGAGTCAGTTCTTTATCCAAGTGGCTAGTTCTGCTTGTATTCCATGAGATCTAACCTTGCTTACCAGCCTACCATAAGGAATCTTGTTGAATGCCTTCGTGAAGTCCATGGAGATCTCGTCCACCACCCTGCCCTTGTCAATCCTCTTCATTACTACTTCAAAAAACTCCAAGTTAATGAGACATGATTTAACACATACAAAGTCATGTTGAATATCCCTAATACCTTTCCAAATACATGTAAATCCTGTTTCTCAGGATTCCCTCCAACCTGCCCATTACTGATGTCAGGCTCACCATCTATAGTTCCCTGGCTTTTCCTTACCACCTTTCTTACATAGTGGCACCACGTTAGCCAACTTCGAGAGTTCCAGCATCTTACCTGTGACTATCAATGATAAAAATACCTCAGCAAGGGGTGCAGCAATCACTTTCCTAGCTTCCCACGGAGTTCTAGAATACACCTGATCAAGTCCTGGGGTTTTCTCCAATTTTATGCATTTTAAGATATCCAGCACCACCTCGTCTGAAATATGGACATTTTTCAAGCTGTCACCATCTATTTCCCCACATTGTTTTTCTTCCATGTGCTTCTTCACAGTAACAGTAATGCAAAATACTCATTTCGTATCTCTCATCTGCAGTTCAACATAAAGGCAGCCTTGCTAATGTTGGAGGGGCCAAGTTCTCTGCCTAGTTCTTTTATCATTAATGTATTTAAAGAATCACTTTGGTTTCTTCTTAATCATATTTGCCAAATCTATTTCATGTCTCTGTTTTTTTGCCCTCCTGGTTTCCCTCCAGTATACTCCAATTGTAATTATACTGTTATAAGGATTCACTTGATCTCTGTTGTCTATGCGTGACTTATGCTTCATTCTTTTTCTTAACCAAAACCTCAGTTTCTCCAGTCATCCAGCATTCCCTACACTTACCAGCTTTGTCTTTCACCCCAACAGGAACAGACTGTCCCTGGACTCTCTTTATCTCATTTCTGAAGGCTTCCCATTTTCGAGCCGTTCCTTTACCTGCGAACATCTACCCTCAATCAACATTTGGAAGTTCTTGCCTAACACTGTCAAAGTGGCCTTCTTCCAATTTAGAACTTCAACTTTTAGATCTGGTCTATCCTTTTTCGTCACTATGTTGAAACTAATAGAGTTATGGTCGCTGGCCCCAAAGTGCTCCCCCACTGACACCTCAGTTGCCTGCCCTGCCTTATTTCCCAAGAACAGGTCAAGTTTTGCACCTTCTCTAGTAGGTACATCCACATACTGAATCAGAACATTTCAAACTCCTCTCTATTTAAATCCTTAACATTGGCAGTCCCAGTCTGTTTGGAAAGTTAAAATCCCTTCCAATAACCACCCTGTTATTCTTACAGATAACTGAGATCTCCTGGCAAATTTGTTTTTCAATTTCGTGCTGACTACTGTGGGGTCAATAGTATCATATCAGTAAGGTGATCATCCCTTTCTTATTTCTCAATTCCACCCAATAACTTCCTTGGGTGTTATCCCAGGAATATTCTGCCCAAGTACAGCTGTATTGTTATCCCTTATCAAAACTTCACACCCCCTCCTATCTTGACCCCCGCCCCTTCTATCCTTCCTATAGCATTTGTATCCTGTAATATTAAGATGCCGGTCCTGTCCATCCCTAATTGCTAATTGTGTCTCCATAATTGCTATCATATCCCAGGACCATGTTCCTAACCATGCCCTGAGTTCATTTGCCTTCCCTGTTAGGCCTCTTGCATTGAAATAAATGCAAATTACTTTATCAGTCTTACCTTGTTCTCTGCTTTGTTCCTGCCTGTTTGACTCGCGCCTTTTCCTAACTATACCAGTCTCAGATTGATTTCTTTACTCCTATTGGCCAGGGTCCCAAACACCCCATCTTACTAGCTTAAATCCTGCTGAGCAGTTCTCGTAAATCTCCCAGTCAGTATATTAGGCCCCTTCTAATTCTGGTACAATGTGAGAGAAAATTTAACGAGGAAACGTTGATCTGTATTTCAGTTGCTGAATTTTAGAGTCAAGTGATTTCAATATGGGGTGAGTTATAACATTACGTTGCATATGTTTTTAGCAACTGTATAATTTTAGCAAGATGACTTTATTTGTCTATTCCACTCCCCTTGCAACGAAGGCCAACATGCCAATTGCCTTACTAATTATTGGCTGCAGCTGTATACTGACTGTGCCTTGTACGAGCAAATGCAAATCTGTCTGAATATCAACAATATTGAATACCAGTGTCATGCCTTTTGAAAACATTTTGTTTCTTAAGACTAATATCTCAACTGTCTATGTAACATTATGCAATCTCGTTGCTTATTCAGTTAATCGTTCAATGTCTCTTTGCAACCACAGTGAGCTCCCACAGCTTACCTATTCACATGGATTTTAGAACATCAAATGTAGATACCCGACACTGTCTCTTCATTGAGGCCAGGGGATTGGTTAGTTCAATGGCTAGATATCTGGTTTGCATGGCTTCATTTTCTACACCAGTTGAGACTGTCACAAAGGACTCCTCTTTTCACCCTGTTTCCTCATCTGAGACATGGTGACCTGCTGGCTCAACTCCCACAGTTGTCTTTCTCTCATGACAAAGCAATCCTATGATCTGGTGGGACACTGGCAACTTTACGTGTATCTTTTTCATTCAAGTCAGTACAGATTATAAATAGCTGAGGTTCCAGCCTCATCCTTGTTGCATTCCTTCTCTTTTCAGTGTCTGCCAATTTGAAAATGGTTTGCTTGCTTCCTGTCCATTTAACCAGTTCTCTATCTGTGCTATTACCTCCAATCCATGAACACTTATATTGCCTGCTAAGTTATTGTATGGCACCTTTAGAAAATTCCCTTTTGGAATAGAATTCTAGACATAGAATATCTTGGAGAAAGTGAGGACTGCAGATGCTGGAGATCAGAGCTTAAAAATGTGTTGCTGGAAAAGCGCAGCAGGTCAGGCAGTATCAAAGGAGCAGGAGAATCGATGTTTCGGGCAAAAGCCCTTCTTCAGGAATGAGGAGGGTGTGCCAAGCAAGCTAAGATAAAAGGTAGGGAGGAGGGACCTGGGGGAGGGGCATTGGGAATACGATAGGTGGAAAGAGGTTAAAGTGAGGGTGATAGGCCGGAGAAGTCGGGAAGAAGATTGCAGGTCAAGAACGCGGTGCTGAGTCAGAGGGTTGGGACTGAGAAAAGATGGGGGCGTGGGGAAATGAGAAAGCTGGAGAAATCTGCATTCATCCCTTGTGGTTGGAGGGTTCCTTGGCGGAAGATGAGGCGCTTTTCCTCCAGGCGTCGTGTTGCCATGGTCTGGCGATGGAGGAGGCCAAGGACCTGCATGTCCTTGATGGAGTGGGAGGGGGAGTTAGTGTTCAGCCATGGGGCGGTTGGGTTAATTGGTGCGGGTGTCCCAGAGGTGTTCTGTGAAACGTTCCGCAAGTAGGCAGTCTATCTCCCCAATGTATAGGAGGCCACATCGTGTGCAGCGGATGCAGTGAATGATGTGTGTGGAGGTGCAGGTGAATTTCTGACGGATATGGAAGGATTTCTTGGGGCCTTGGAGGGAAGTGCGGACACAAGTTTTGCATTTCTTGCGGTTGCAGGGGAAGGTGCCGGGAGTGGAGGTTGGTTTGGTGGGGGGTGTAGATCTGACGAGGGAGTCACGGAGGGAGTGGTCTTTACGGAATGTTGATAGGAGTGGGGAGGGAAATATATCCTTGGTGGTGGGCTCTGTTTGGAGAATATCTTGGTTCTTAGATTTTTGCTTTTCTATGTATCACTTCCTTGGAAATTTAATCGATTCTCTAAATGCTGATCACAAGAAAAAGAAGTTAATTGTTTGCATGAAGTCTACTGCTGGAAATCACCTCAACAGTTAATTACCCTTAGACCATGCTCAAGTGTGCGCTCATGCTCTCTGTACTAGGAACCCATGTGACAGAACAAAGCAATCACTTTTAAAATCAAATGTTGGAGATTGACTGCATGTACTTCTCAGATTGTATCATGTGCTGCAGACTATCAAATTAGTTTGATACTGACTGTTGAGTTGTCTTACGTGATTTGACCATTCTGCACACTTGATCAAAACGTTTTAAGTCAATTTGAGTGCAGGAGTTACCAGAGGAGCTGTTCACTTGGAATATTTTCCATTCCAGATTTTGGTTAGTGAAGGTGATGTACCCTTGATTTGGAAAAACTAAGCCCATTGCACAACAGGTGGTGCATCTGTACAGATCAGCAAAATGAAGAGTGGTAGTACAGTACTGATAGGGGATTCTTTATTAAGTTGAGTAGATAGGCATTAGCAGCCATCAGCATAATTGCAGGATGGTGTGTTGCCTCCTGATGTTAGTCAAAGATGTCTTCAGCTGCAGAACACTCTCTTCTGTTGGAGGACTAACAACCAGAGATCATGGCTCACATTCATGATCACAATGCAGGTAGGAGTGCTTTGTCCTGAAATTGGAATTGGGAAGTTAGGTAGAAAGTTAGCAATGATGGAAATGTGTTGCTGGAAAAGCGCAGCAGGTCAGGCAGCATCTAGGGAACAGGAGAATCGACGTTTCGGGCATTAGCCCTTCTTGAAGAAGGGCTAATGCCCGAAACGTCGATTCTCCTGTTCCCTAGATGCTGCCTGACCTGCTGCGCTTTTCCAGCAACACATTTCCATCTCTGATCTCCAGCATCTGCAGACCTCACTTTCTCCTCAAAGAAAGTTAGCAAGCAAGACCTTTTTTTTTTTTACAAGTAGTAGTTTCCATAGTACTGCCCATGCCACGTGCAAGTGATTATAGGAACAGGAAGGGAAGGCTGTTGCTAACATAGCTTGAATGATGGTGTTTGCTAGATCTGTTTGAAGTCTGTCTGCTTCAGCACGGTGGTAGTGGCACTTGGCATGATGGAGGATGTTGTTGATGTGAAGACAGAATTTCCATCTCCACAAAGACTGTGTGATGGTCAGTATTATCAATACTGTTATGGGCAAATGCATCTGCAGCTGGCAGATTTTGAGGATGAAGTCAACTATGTTTTTCCCACTTGTTACATTACTCACTACCTGCTGCAGACCTAGGCTAGCAGCTCTGTCCTTGAGGACCCACCTGGCTTGATCAGTAAAGTAGCTGCTAAGCCATTCTTAATGGTTGACATCGAGAGCCCTGATGTAAAGGACATGCTGCACCCTTGATACCCTCCGTTCTTTGTTCAAGTATCTACTCTATTTTGCAGCATCCTTTTAGAGTCCTAGAGATGTATAGCATGGAAACTGCCTTTGGCACAACTTGTTCATGCTGACCAGGTATCCTAACCTAATCCAGTCCCATTTTCCAGCACCCTGCCCATATCCCTACAAACCCTTCCTATTCATATATACCCATCCAGATACCTTTTAAATGTTGTAATTGTATCAGCCTCTACCACTTTCTCTGGCAGCTGATTCCATACACTCACCACTCTGTGTGGAAAAAGTCTTGCGTACTTTTTAAATCTTTCTCCTCTGACCTTGAACTTACCCTCTAGTTTTGGACTTCTTCACCCTGGGGAAAAGACCTTGTCTATTTACCCTATCCATGCCCCTCCGATTTTATAAACCTCTAGAAGGTTATCCCTCAGCCTCTGACGCTCCAGGGAATTGAGCCCCAGTCTATTCAGTCTCTCCCTATAGTTCAGCCCTGGCAACATCCTTGTAGATCTTTTCTGAACCTGGGGCCGGGTGGGACAAATTGGATTGGGATACTTGGACGTGTTGGACCAAAGGGTCTGTTTCCATGCTGTATGTCTCTATGACTCTCTGACTCTTAAGTTTTACAACATCCTTCCTGTAGGAGGGAGGCCAGAATTGCACACAATATTCCAAAAGGGGCCTCACCAGTGTCATGTACAGCTGCAATTTGACCTCCCAACTCCTGTAATCAATGCACTGACCAATAAATAAAAGCATACCAAACACCACCTTCATTATCCTATCTGCCTGTGACTCCGTTTTCAAGGAACTATGAACCTGCACTCCAAGTTCTCTTTGTTCAGCAACACTCCCCAGGAGCTTACCATTAAGTGTATGAGTCCTGCCCTGATTGGTCTTTCCAAAATGCAGCACCTTGCATTTATCTGAATTAAACTCCATCTGCCACTCAGCCCATTGGCCCCATCTGATCAAGCTCCTGTTGTAATCTGAGGTAACCTTCTTTGCTGTCCGCTACACTTCCAATTTTGGTGTGATTTGCAAGCTTACTAACCAGAGTTCCAATTTTCACATCCAAATTATTTATATAAATGATGAAAAGCAGTGGACCCAGAATCAATTCTTGTGGCACACCATTGGTCACAGGTGCATCCTAGTTTTGTTATTGCTTTATACAAAATTCATTTATTGCCACACTTGCTATCTGCATTGGAGGAATTGTCCTGAACTCCAGTCTTAACCAAATTTTAGCTGCTCAGGATTTTTTAAAAGTCAAATTTACTCAAGTGAATTTGAGGTTGACAATATATTTTTTAGAAATATGTTTGCTGTTTGTGGGCATTTGTATAGGTAAAATCTTCTAGCTTTTCAGAATTAATGTTAAGATTTGGGTTTTATCTGGCCTCTTCCACTGAAAGGGGCAAATACTTGCTGGGTTTTTTTTGAGCATTTGTACACATTGACATAGGAGCAAGACAGTCCAACAGAGAGATTCTAAATTGCATGTAATTTTTCTTTCCAATAGTTTGATTATGGAATTTTCTGCTAAATGAGTCAAATATAATCCCTTGCCATAAGCTTCTGCTTCTTTAGTTCCTTCTGGGAAACCCTTTTTCTCCCCCTTTTGAACAACTTACTCCTCAGGTTTTGGAAGCAGCTGCTCTTTCTCTGTGAGGATCACCTCAACAAGATGCTGCAATGGAGTTGCATACTCCTGCAGAATGTGGAAGGTGAGGGTCACCGCAGCGTTTGGGAGCTGGAGCTGGATGAACTTTGGATTATTCGGGAGGCTGAGGGGTGATAGAGAGGAGTTCTAGTGAGGCAGTCACACCTGAGTTACAGGATAAAGGTAGCTTGGTGATCGTCAGGAGAGGGGAAGGGAATAGATAGCGCCGAAACCCCCTGTGGCCATCCCTCTCAAAAATAAGAATTCCTTTGTGGGTACTGTTGAGGGTGGGGGAACCTACTGGATACGTCAGCAGTCAGGTCTCTGGCACTGAGTCTGGCTCTGCGGCGAATAGGATAGTGATAAGAGATTCAGTGGTCACAAACGAGATTCCCAGATAGTATGTTGCCTCCTAGGTGGCACGGTCAGGGATGTCTTTGAACCTACAGGATTCTTTAAGGCAGGGGAGAGAGAGCAGCCAGAAGTCGTGGTACACATCGGTGCCGATGACACAGCTACATAAATGGGTAAGGACCTGAAAAGTGAATATAGGGAGTTAGATTGGAAGCTAAAAGGCAGGATGAGCAGAGCAGTAATCTCAGGATTGCTACTGGTGCCATGGGCTGGTGAGGCTAAGAATAGAGTGAGTGCAGATGAACACGTGGCTGTAGGGCTAGTGTAGGAAGGAGTGTTTCAGATATGTGGATCAGAGGGACAACTTCTGGGGAAGGTGGTACCTGGACAAGAAAGATGGGTTGCACGTGAACTGGAGACCCATCAATAACCTGTGCAGGAGGCTTGCTAGAGCTCTTACGGAGGGTTTAATCTCGTTTAGCAGGGCTTTGGGAACTGGAGATACATCTGTTAAGATAGAATAGTTCGTGAACAGCTAGGTACAGTATGCAGAGAGTCTATGAGGAGGTACAGATAACTGATAGGGCCAGGTTACAGTCCGTGTTATGGGTTGAAGTGTGTCTATTTTAATGCAAGAAGTATCAGGAATAAGGGTGAGAAATTTAGAGCATGCATCAGTACTTGGAACTATGATGTTATGGCCATTACAGAGACTTGAATATCACGGGGGCAGGGATGGTTGTTGGATATTCCAGTAATCAGATGCTTCAAAAGAAATGGGGGGTTGTGGGGGTGGGCGAGGTAAGAGACCGGGTAGTGGCAATGCCATTCAGGGATAGAATCAAAGCTGCAGAAAGGAAATTCATATAGGAGTGTTTGTCTGTAGAGTCAGAATGGGTGGAAGTCAGAAATCGGAAAGGAGCAGTCACTTTTTTTATTGTGAGTTTCATACAGACTCCCCAATAACAACAGAGACATGGAGAAGCAGATTGGGAGGCAGATTTTGGAAAGGTGCAGAAGTAACAAGGTTGTTGTCATGGGTGGCTTTAACTTGGCTAGAACCTCCTTAGTGCAAATAGTTTGGATGGAGCAGTTTTTGTTAGGTGTCCAGGAAGGATTCCTGACTCAATATGTAGATAGGCTCACTAGAGGGGTGATCATATTGGATTTGGTGCTTGGCAATGAACCAGGCCAGATGTCAGATCTCTTGTTGGGAGAGCATTTTGGTGATAGTGATCATAACTCCCTGACATTTACTATCGTCGTGGAGAGAGATAAGAGCAAATGGCATGGAAAAGTATTTAATTGGGGGTGGTAGAATTATAATGCTATTGGGCAGGAACTGGGGCACCTAAATTGGGAACAGATGTTCTCAGGAAAGTGCATGACAGAAATGTGGAGATTGTTTAGGAAGTACTTGCTGATAGCGCTGGATAGGTTTGTCCCGCTGAGGCAAGGAAGGAATGGTACGATGAAGAGCTTTGGGTGACAAGGGATGTAGAACACCCAGTCAAGAGAAAGAAAGAACTAGCTTATGGTTGAGGAGGCAAGGATCAGACAAGGCTCTAGAGAGTTAGAAGGAAGGAACTGAATGGACTTGGAGTTAGAAGGGACATAAAGCTTTAGTGATTAGGATTAAGGAAAACCCGAATGCATTCTACACTTGCGTGAGGAACACGAGGATGGCCAGAGTGAAGGTCGGGCCAATCAGGAAGACTGGAGTTAGAGGAGATAGGTGATTTGCTTAATGAATACATTGCTTCAGTGTTCACTAGTGAGAGGGACCTTATTTATGAGGACAGCGTGAACCAGGCTGATATGTTCGAACAAATTGATGTTAAGAAAGATGTGGTGAAAACTTTGAAAAACATAAGAATGGAGAAGTTCCTGGGCCAGATGGAATATACCCAAGGTTACTACAGGAAACAAAGAAAGAGATTGCTGCGCCTTTGGCCATGATCTTTGCATCCTCACTGTCCACTGGATTAGTACCAAATGATTGGAGGGTGGCAAACATTATTTCCTTGATTTAAGAAAGGGAATAGGGATAATCCTAGGAATCTGTAGTGAGCAAATTATTTTAGAAAATTCTGAGACTGGATTTATGATTATTCGGAAAATCGTAGTTTGATCAGAGATGGTCGGCATGGCTTTGTGAGGGGCCGGTCATGCCTTGCAAACCTTACTGAATTCTTTTGAGGATGTGATAAAATATGTTGTTAAAGGTAGAACAGGATGTGTTGATAAGGTTTCCCATGGTAGGCTTATTCAGAAAGTAAGGAGGCATGGGATATAGGAAAATTTGGCTTTCTGCATACAGAAAGGGTTGGCCCACAAGACCCAGGGTGGTAGTAGATGGGAAGTATTCAGTCTGGAGCTCAGTGACTAGTGGTGTTCTGCAGGGATCTATTCGGGGACCTCTGCTTTCTGTGATTTTTATAAAAGACTTGGATAAGGAATTGGAAGGATGGGTTAGTAAGTTTGCTGATGACACGAATGTTGATGGAGTTATGGATAGTGTGGAGGGCTGTTGTAGGTTGCAATGGGACATTGACAGAATGCAGAACTAGCTGAGAAGTGGCAGATGGAGTTCAGCCTGGACAAGTGTGAAGTGATTCATTTTGGAAGGTCGAATTTGAATGCAGATTATTGGGTTAAAGGCAGGATTCTTGGTAGTGTGGAGGAACAGCAGGATCTTTGGGTCCATGTCCACAGATCCCTCAAAGTTGCCACCCAAGTTGATAGGGTTGTGAAGAAGTAGTATGGTGTGTTGGCGTTCATTAGCAGAGGGGTTTGAGTTTAAGAGCAGTGAGGTTGTGATGCTATAGCGCCTTGGTTAGACCACACTTGAAATATTGTGTTCATTTCTGGTTGCCTTTATTATAGGAAGAATGTGGAAGCTTTAGAAAGGGTGCAGAGGAGATTTACCAAGATGCTGTCTGGACTGGAGGGCATGCCTGATGAAGAAAAGTTGAAGGAGTTAGGGCTGCTCTCATTGGAGCAAAGAAGATGAGAGGCGACTTGGTAGAGTTGTACAAGATGATGAGAGGCGTAGATAGTGAATTGTCAGAGACTTTTCCCAGGGCAGAAATGGCTATCACAAAGGGGCATAATTTTAAGGTGATTGGTGGAAGGGTGAGGGCAGATGTCAGAGATTGTCTCTTTACACAGAGAGGTGGGTGCGTGGAATGCACTGCCAGCGGTGGTAGTCGAGTCAGATACACTAGGGACATTTTAAGCAACTCTTAGATTGGCACATGAATGATAGTAAAATTAAGGTTATGTCGGTTTGTTTGATCTTAGAGTAGGATAAAAGATCAACATTACATCAAGGGCAGAACAGTACAGGCTGTTCTATCACCTCATGTATGGACACAATCTGCTGACACAAGTTAGAGCACATCCTGCTCTTGCAGACTCCTGCTCTTGAGGTTATGCTCACGAAGCCAAATGTGGTTTTGAGGTTTGCTAGATGTGGTTGTTCTGGCTCTCCACACCCCGAATGTGACAGGGGACTTATTTCTGAACGACGATTAATTTGGGTTGAGTCTGCTGATGTGGTTAGAGGCATGCTGGGTTTTACTGGGTGACTGTTGGTTTTCTTCTGCTTGGTTGTCGAACTTGGTTATCACTTTTGTTTTGCCTGAGGACTTGTGTCTTTTGGGTTTGTTAGTCTTGTGAGCAATGCAGGCAGATCACATAGTAAAGTAGCATAGATAGTAAATAATAGGTAAACAGCAGCAAAAACAAAAACACAGGTACAGATGAATGCTAAGAGTTTGAGAGTCCATTTGGTATTCTAACAACAGTAGAGTAGGAACTGATTGGAAACCGGCTTGTGTGTTCAGGTTTCTACCTTTCTGTAGAAAAACATTGCCAGGGTGGGATGGATCTTTGCGAATGCTGACGGCCTTTCCTTGACAGTGGGCCTGGTAGATGGATTCTATAGATGGGAGGTTGGCCTTTGTGATTGTCTGGGCGGACGTCACCACTCTCTGTAACCGTCTCCAATCTTGAATGGTACAGTTGCTATCCAAGTAGTGATCTATCCAGAAGAATGCTCTCTCGATGGTGCACCTATAAAAGTTGGCAAGGGTATTTGCCGTCATGCCAAACTTCCTCAGCTGCCTGAGGACGAAGAGACGTTGTTGGGCCTTTTTAACCAGTATGTCCGCATGAAGAGTCCAAGAAAGCTTGTTGCAGATGCCCACTCCCAGGGGCATGATACTCTCCATTCGTTCCACTTCTGTGCTTTAATTTGTAGGGGAGCATGAGCAGTGTCCTGCCGAAAGTCACTAATGAGTTCCTTGGTTTTGTTGGCATTGAGAGCTAGGTTGTTCTCAGTGCACCATTTTTCCAGGTCTACCACCTCCCATCTGTAGTCTGTTTTGTCGAATATGGTGGTGTCATCAGCGAACTTGTAAATAGCATTAGTCTGGTATTTGGTGACACAATCATGGGTATACAGTGCGTACTCAGCCCCCTACTGTACTCGCCCCTGGGGGGCTCCAGTGTTGAGGATGAAATATTGTCCCCAGTCTTCACTGTGGCCTGTGGGTCAGGAAACTGAGGATCCAGTTGCAGAGAGTGGGTCTTAGTCTGAGATCACTAAGTTTAGTAATCAGTCTCAAGGGGATAATAGTGTTGAAGGCTGAACTGTAGTCAGTGAGTAGGATTCTTACATAGCTGTTCGTGGAGTCAAGGTGTTCTCTGGAGGAGTGATGGGTAAGTGATATAGCATCTGAGATGGATCTCTTGGAGTACGTCAAGAGTTTTGGGGGGGCTGGAGTTGATTCATGTCATGACCAGCCTTTCAAAGTACTTCATGACCACTGAAGTTAGGGCCACTGGGTGGTAGTCATTGAGACATGCTGAATGAGCCGCCTTAGGGACAGAGATGATGTTGAGCCTCTTGAAACAGGCAGGCACAGTGGCCTCCCGCAGGGAGAGGTTGAAGATGTCCGAGAAGACCTCTGCCATGCTCTGAGTACACAACCTGGTACTCTGTCTGGTCCCATTGATTTCCTTGGATTCACGTGAAGGAAAACCGATCTGACCTCTGAAGTCAGTGTTGGGATAGGTTCGTCAGGACTTGTCGGAATAGATGTTACCTCTCCACAGAAATTCTGCTCAAACCGAGCATAGAAGGCGTTGAGACGATCTGGGAGGGATATGTCATCGTCTGCCACCTTGCACAGTCTCTTTTTAAAACCTGTGATGTCATTCAGTTCTTGCCATAGTCACTGGTTGTATGTCTGGGTCTCTAGTTTGGATCGGTATTGGTCCTTGGTTGTCTTAATGACTCTGGGAAGGTCATACTTGAGTGGGTCTCCTGATCTGAAGGCCTCACGCCTGTTTTTTTAGCAAGTTCTGTATGTCCTGATTCATCCAGGGTTTCCTATTGGGGAACACCCAGATTGACTTCCTTGGTATGCAGTCCTCCACACACTTGGTGGTAAAGTATGTGAAGGTAGTGGCGTACTCATTCAAGGTACCTGCGGACTGTTTGAATATGGCCCAATCATCCGACTCAAAACAGCACCGGAGTTGATCCTCTGCCTCCTTGGACCAACACTGGACCTGTATCCATGACAGGATCTCCTGCTTGAGCTTTTGCCTGTAAGCCAGAAGAAAAAAACACACCATTGTGGTCGGAGTTCCTGAAATGAGGGTGTGGGATGGAGCGGTAGACATCTTTCACAATGGTGTAGCAGTCTAAAATATTCGGGCCCCTGGTGGGGCTGGTAATGTTCTGGAGGTACTTGAGCAACACTTTCCTTAGATTGGCTTGATTGTAGTTACCAGTTACAATAAACAAGGCCTCGGGGTATTCCGTCTCCAGAGTGTTCGTGGTGGAGTACAGCGTATCCAGAGCTTCCTCTACCTTTGCTTGTGGTGGTATGTACACAGCAGTTAGTATAGCAGCGGTAAATTCCTGTGGTAGATAGAAGGGTCAACATTTGATGGTGAGGAATTCCAGGTTTGAGAAGAATGGCTGCCCAGGGTTGCAATGTCCGTGCACCACAAGCTGATTAAAAAGCAAACCCCTCCACCCTTTGTCTTACCCGAGGACAACTGTCAACCTGAAGTGCACAGTCTGATTTGGAATCTTCTTGGCATGGTTGGTTGCAATGTCTTTAGGGATTCATCATCCTTGCATTATCCCTACTCTCTGAAGCGTGCTATCCACATGTCCCTGGACGTAAGATTGGAGCCTATACTTGAACTAGTTGCAGGGCTTCCCAAGCCTCTGCAACAGTCTCCAGGCTTATTGTTTCATTGATGTTTCCTTGTGGGCTTGATTAGCTTAATATCTTTTTTAACCATTGGAAACTAGACGAATGTTTTTAATATTGGGTGATTGTTACAGAAGTAGTCTTGGCTCCATACGGTCTCCGGGGTCAGAATCTTCTCTAGACTGTGTAATCAGGGGTCTGAAACAGGCTTGATTCTGTTTTGGTTTTGGGTTAACTGTCTTGAATGTAACAATTTAATTGCAAATGCAAAATGTTTGAATCATTGTTCCTCTATGGAGAGTCGTTACCTTGTAATTGCACTCTGTGACACAAAGCTAGTCCTTTTTTCTCTAAAAGCTGTTCCTTGGCTCAAGGCGACTCTGTCTTGATTTTTTTTTCAGAGGGGCAGTAAACCGGCCGGGCTCCGATCAGTCTGTTTTGATACTGAGATGAAAAGGATTTTGAGGCCTTTTGTTTATATGTAAACAAAGAGACCTTGGGCCGAAGTGGTCATGTTTTAGTAGTGACTGTATAATGAAAGGGGTTTTAGTTCAGTCTTGAACTGGTGAGAAGTTCAACGGGGAGCTGTGTTCCATTTATATTGGTGTTTAAAGGGGTTTTAGGACTTGTGTATAGAGACAGAGTTCTGGAGGCATTCTTCATTCTTTTTTTGTGTTTCATTGTGTAATTGTGTGAATAATCTTTTCTTTTTAAAATCTAATAGTCAACCTCGCTAACTTGTGGCCTGGGACTGCCTGCTTAACAATGTTTTGAGTGGTCTGGTCATGCGTACTGTTAGTTTTTGTCTTTCTCACATCTTATTGCGACCTCTTGCTGCTTCCATCCAATAAAATATTTGCTTGCACAGCTTCATTGCCAGTTCTTGGAAAGTGGTTGTAATGAGATTTCGAAGTTGTGCATATATTGCCCTGCTTTAGGCACTTTGTTTCAAATGAGACATTAAAACAAGCATTCTACCCTTTTTTTGGTAATACGATCTCATTCTGCTTCGAAAAACGCGGATCTGTACGTTGTTGTAAGTATTACATTGACTTTAAATTGCTTCTGAATCCAGAGATCATGAAGGCAGACGTTCCCTAAATACTCCATGAATTACCCATGTAATCACTGTAATTAATAATGGAAAGAGCTGACATGACAAGTGCCAATGTAATCTGTTTAATCTAGGTAAGAAAAATGAATTTGTATTTATTTAACATCTTTTATGGCCCACAGAAATTCCCAAGTACCTGACAACCAATGTATTCTGGCTGTAATATAGAGAAGTAATAACTTGACCAAGAATTGAATCATTCCAGCCTTAAGACAGTAAACCAATGGTATTAACTGTCTGTCATAAAGCCTTGTTTTTGCTTCTCTTTGCCTCCAAATGCTCATATTGCAATGTGACAGTTGTCTTTTTTTCACCCTCAAATTTTGTCATTGCCACCCAACTGTGTACAGGTCGTCCTCATCCATTTGATAGTCCATCAATATGATTTGAAGACTACGAATAATTGTTAAGCAAGATTTTAAAATTTGCTGTTTTTTTTTCTTTTGAGCTGTCAGAATTCATCCTTCACCTTGGTTTCTGTGATATCTCTTGGATGGTGCTGCTGCCTTCTGATTTTGTTACTATCAATTCTAATGGTAATGATACATTGCCTGCCATAGTTTACCTCGCTGATGGTGGTGTGGATCAGTTAGTCTGGATCTAATAATGATGATCCTTCACATTTAATATTTCTTGAGATTGACATTTTAAAGGATTGTTGGTTTATTTCAAGTTATTTTTTGGAAATGCAATGGTCTGGTTTCCTGAGAGATAAATGAAAGTTCACTGTGGGCAATGCGTATCTTTTGCATCTAGATTTCACAGGATTTATATGACTGGTGGAAGCTACTTTGGGTTGTTTGGATTAGGGGCTGATTTTAGAAAGTGCTTGTTTTATCTCATTCAGTTAGAGAGGAACCTGTTTGGCCACATGTCTCTTTGCTGAATAGAAAATCCTGTTGTGTTCAGAGTGAAACCTATGTGTTCCTTTTTTTTTGGTAAGTGCATGGAAAATTTCTTATGGTGGCATTTCCTGAGCAAACTGTCTGCAAGACATGCAAAATAACCCACCTCATATGACGAATGGCAACTACATGTGACAGAGAATTCAAGCAACACACTGAACATTGTATACGTTTGATCCCGCTTCCATCCAGAATCATCAGCAATCGCTTCCTTATCATTGTCGACAGTGTTGACGAGGAGACAATAAAGTTTTGATGAATTTCACTGGAAAGCCAGCCTTTGACAGGGTCTCCCACAATACTTCTTGAATGCCTGAGTCAAAAGCCTTGGTCAAATCAATTAAGGCCACGCAGAGTGGTTGGTATTCTTGTCATTTCTCTTGGAGTTGCCAACCAATAAAAATCACGTTCGTGGTTCCACAGTTTGGTTAGATGTCACACTGGCATTTAAAGAAAGATTTTTCTCACAAACTGGGAGAAGATGCCTAGCCAGGATTCAGATGGTGATCTTCCTGGCGATGGACAGTCGGGAGTTTCTTTTGGTATCCCAGTTCATGTTTATCTCCCTTCTTTTGAAGATGGTGGCGATGACAGCATAGCTGAGATTGACAGGGATTTTGTTTTCCAAGATTTTCAGGCACAGCTGATGGAGATGTTATGTATGTTCTGCTCCTCCTACTTTAAAATCTTTGTTGGAATCCCCTTGACTCTTGTGGCTTTTCTATTCTTCGTATGTCTATTGGCAGCTTCAACTTCTGCCTCACTAGGTAAAAGTCCATGATAAACTTTTGGGAGTTGGGGATTCCCTCAAACATGTCTTCATTGAACATGACATCACAGTTTGAGTTCTTTTTGACATGTTCTCTGTTTATTCGCTGTCGCCCCCTCTCCTGTCGCCCCCTGTGCCGTAGAGCCATATAGCACGGAAACACACCCTTTGGTCCAACTCATGCATACTGGCCAGGTTTCCCAAATTAAACTAGTCCCATTTTGCCTGCTATATGCTACTAAACCTTTCCTATTCATGTATCTGTCCAATGACTTTTAAATATTGCAACTATACCTGCATCTGCCACTTCCTCTAGCAGTTCTTTCCATTTACGCACCACCATTTGTGTGAAACAGTTGTCCTGCAGGTTGCTATTTAAATCTTTGTGTCCCTATGTTGCCTTAGTGACAAGCAAGAAAACCCCAGGGGCTCTCCAGCAAGAGGTTTCAGCTCCTTAATGCTGAATTCACCAAATGTCCTTAATTTTTCCTAGTTCTTCTTTGTAGATTTGTCTTTGTTTGATGAGATGGCCTCCTTACCAGCAAATCCATGTCATTTTGCCAGGCACAGATCTTTTCTCCTCTTGTCTGTCATGTTCTTGCATGATGTGGTCATTGTGTCATCAAACCGGTCTTGGGGTTTTCTGGCCTTGTCGGTAATGTGATTATGTCTGTCTACAGCATTTTCCAGATTTTTCTCCACTCCATTTAAACTAACTTTTTGGAGCTTTTGGGGAAGACCTTTTTTTTGGAAGTTTGCTAGTCTGCTTGGCTCTTAAGACATTCAACATTGAGCTTTTTTCTGAAGTGTTGCATTCATCTTCAGCTTCCACTGGTGGTATTGGTGGTATTTGAGAAGTGGATGAGCTGGTACTCTGTCCAACAATCATCAACACTGGTCATCGCTTTGGTAGTGATATTCTTTTGGTGTCTGGATTTAATGATATTGCCAGATTTTGTCAAGGGATAGTAGTTGTGGTGTGCCAATATCCAAGGTTTCTGGTTACAACACCAATGGCTTGATTTATGTAAAGGAGACCTGGAACTGTTTGGAGGCCAGAGTTGCAAGTAGCTGATGAGGAGAGAAGGAGAGGTGAAGTGAGAGCTGCCAGGAATGGTGAGTTTTCCCACATTAAAAGAGGTGCGAGGGAGGAGCGAAGGGCTTCTGGGAAGTCATATATTTGTGTGGTTGCGTTACCCAAAACACTACTCTGGTAGTGTCTCCCACCCATCCTCCCCCTCCTAACCGAAATAAAAGACCTGTGCGCTAGATTGATAAGGTAACGAGTTTTTTAAAAATTTTTTTCCAACAGTCTCTTTGGGAATTTAGAATAGTGGGAATGGAGGTTAGGGCAGTTGAATGTTCCTCCTGCAGAATGTGGGAGGTAAGGGTCACCACTAGTGTCCCTGCTGACTACATCTGCGGGGCGTGCAGCCAACTCCAGCTCCGCAAACCACGTTAGGGAACTAGAGCTAGAGCTGGATGAACTTTGGATCATTTGGGAGGTAGAGGGGGTTATTGAGAGGAGTTACAGGGAGGTAGTCACTTCTCAGGTACAAGAAAAAGGCAAATGGGTTACAGTCAGGGGACAGAAAGGGAACCGGCAGGCAGTGCAGGGATCCCCTGTGGCCATTCCCCTCAACAATAAATATACCATTTTGGATACTGTTGGGAGGGGCTGACTTACCAGGGGAAAGCAGTGGGGTACAGGGCTCTGGCACAAAGTCTGTCCCTGCTGCTCAGAAGGGAAGGGGGAAGAGGAGCAGAGCAGTAGTCATTGGGGACTCTATAGGGAGAAAGTGAGGTCTGCAGATGCTGGAGATCAGAGCTGGAAATGTGTTGCTGGAAAAGCGCAGCAGGTCAGGCAGCATCCAGGGAACAGGAGAATCGACGTTTCGGGCATAAGCCCTTCTTCAGGGGACTCTAGTTAGGGGGACAGATAGGAGGTTCTGTGGGGACGAGAGAGACTCACAGTTGGTGTGTTGCCTCCCAGATGCCAGGGTTCGTGATGTCTCTGATCGTGTTTTTGGGATTCTTAAGGGGGAGGGGGACCAGCCCCAAATCGTGGTCCACATAGGCACCAACGACATAGGTAGGACGAGAGATGGGGATTTAAGTTAGAAATTCAGGGAGCTAGGATGGAAGCTTAGAGCTAGGACAAACAAAGTTGTCTCTGGTTTGTTGCCCATGCCACGTGCTAGTGAGGCAAGGAATAGGGAGAGAGAGGAGTTGAACACGTGGCCACAGGGATGGTGCAGGAGGGAGGGTTTTGGATTCTTGGATAATTGGGGCTCTTTCTCGGGTAGGTGGGACCTCTACAAGCAGGATGGTTTTCATCTGAACCAGACGGGTACCAATATCCTGGGGGGGAAATTCGCTAAGGCTATTGGTGTGGGTTTAAACTAATCCAGCAGGGAGATGGGAACCAAAATTGTAGTTCGAGTACAGAAAAGGTTGAGAGTGGGGAGGTCCAAAATCAAGTTTCAGGGATGCAAGATGGCACTGGCAAGCAAGACGTTGGTTTGGAGTGTGTCTACTTCAATGCCAGGAGCATCCGGAATAAGGTAGGTGAACTTGCAGCATGGGTTGGTACCTGGAACTTCGATGTTGTGGCCATTTCAGAGACATGGTTAGAGCAAGGACAGGAATGGTTGTTTCAGGTTCCAGGATTTAGATATTTCAGTAAGAACAGAGAAGATGGTAAAACAGGGGGAGGTGTGGCATTGTTGGTCAAGGACAGTATTATAGTTGCAGAAAGAATGTTTGGGGACTCGTCAACTGAAGTAGTATGGGCTGAAGTTAGAAACAGGAAAGAAGAGGTCACCCTGTTGGGAGTTTTCTATAGGCCTCCGAATAGTTCCAGAGGTGTAGAGGAAAGGATAGCAAAGATGATTCTCGATAGGAGTGAGAGAGACAGGGTAGTTGTCATGGGGGACTTCAACTTTCCAAGTGTTGACTGGGAACACTATACTACGAGTACTATAGATAGGTCAGTTTTTGTCCAGTGCAGGAGGGCGTCCTGACACAGTATGTAGACAGGCCAACAAGGGGCGAAGCCACATGAGATTTGGTACTGGGTAATGAGCCCGGCCAGGTGTTAGACTTAGAAGTCGGTGAGCACTTTGGTGATAGTGATTACAATTCTGTTAAGTTTACTTTAGTGATAGAAAGGGATAGGTGTATACCACTGGGCAAGAGTTACAGCTGGGGGAAAGGCAATTATGATGCGATTAGGCAAGATTTAGAAAGCATAGGATGGGGAAGGAAACTGCAGGGGATAGGCACATTGGAAATGTCGAGCTTATTCAAGGAAAAGCTACTGTGTGTCCTAGATAAGTATGTACCTGTCAGGCAGGGAGGAAGCTGTATAGCGCGGGAGCCGTGGTTTACGAAGGAAGTGGAATCTCTGGTCAAGGGGAAGAAGAAGGCTTATGTTTGGATGAGATGTGAAGGCTCAGTTAGGGCGCTTGAGGGTTACAAGGTAGCCAGGAAAGACCTAAAGAAAGAGCTCAGAAGAGCCAGGAGGAGACATGAGAAGTTGTTGGTGGATAGGATCAGGGTAAACCCTAAGGCTTTCGATGGGTATTTAAGGAATAAAAGAATGACGAGAGTAAGATTAGGGCCAATCAAGGATAGTAGTGGGGCGTTGTGTGTGGAGTCAGAGGAGATGGGGAAGCACTAAATGAATATTTTTCAACAGTATTCACTGTAGAAAATAACAGTATTATCGAGGAGATTACTGAGGTACAGGCTGCTCGACTAGGTGTGATTGAGGTTCACAGGGAAGAGGTATTAGAAATCCTGCAGAGTGTGAAAATAGATAAGTCCCCTGGGCCGGATGGGATTTATCCTAGGATCCTCTTGGAAGCCAGAGAGGAGATTGCCGAGCCTTTGGCATTGATCTTTAAATCGTCATTGTCTACAGGAATAGTGCCAGAAGACTGGAGGATAGCAAATGTGGTTCCGCTGTTCAAGAAGGGGAGTAGAGACAATCCTGGTAATTATAGACCAGTGAGCCTCACTTCAGTTGTTGGCAAAGTATTGGAAAAGTTTATAAGAGAGAGGATTTATAATCATCTAGAAAAGAATAATTTGATTAGGGATAGTCAGCACGTTTTTGTGAAGGGTAGGTCGTGCCTCACAAACCTTACTGAGTTCTTTGAGAAAGTGACCAAACAGGTAGATGAGAGTAAACTGGTTGGTGTGGTATATATGGATTTCAGCAAGGCGTTCGATAAGGTTCCCCACCGTAGGCTATTGTACAAAATGTGGAGGAATGGGGCTGTGGGAGATATAGCAGTTTGGATCAGTAATTGGCTTGCTGAAAGAAGACAGAGAGTGGTGGTTGATGGGAAATGTTCATCCTGGAGTCCAGTTACCAGTGGCGTACCGCAAGCATCGGTGTTAAGTCCGCTGCTGTTTGTCATTTTTATAAACGACCTGGATGAGGGCATAGAAGGGTAGGTTAGTAAATTTGCAGACGACGCTAAGGTCGGTGGAGTTGTGGATAGTGACGAAGGATGTTGTAGGTTACAGAGAGACATAGATAAGCTGCAGAGGTGGGCTGAGAGGTGGAAAATGGAGTTTAATGTGGACAAATATGAGGTGATTCACTTTGGTCGGAGTAACCGGAGTGTAAAGTACTGGGCTAATGGTAAGCTTCTTGGTAGTGTAGATGAGCAGAGAGACCTCGGTGTCCAGGTACACAGATCCTTGAAAGTTGCCACCCAGGTTGACAGGGTTGTCGAGAAGGCATACAGTGTTTTAGCTTTTATTAATAGAGGGATCGAGTTCCGGAACCATGAGGTTATGCTACAGCTGTACAAAACTCGAGTGCGGCCGCACTTGGAATATTGTGTACAGTTCTGGTTACCGCATTATAAGAAGAATGTGGAAGCTTTGGAAAGAGTGCAGAGGAGATTTACTAGGATGTTACCTGGTAGGGAGGGAAGGTCTTACGAGGAAAGGCTGAGGGACTTGAGGCTGTTTTCTTTGGAGAGAAGACGGTTGAGAGGTGACTTAATAGAGACATATAAGATAATCAGAGGGTTAGATCGGGTGGACAGGGAGAGCCTTTTTCCAAATATGGTGACAGCTAGCACGAGGGCACATAGCTTTAAATTGAGGGGTGATAGATATAGGACAGATGTCAGAGGTAGTTTCTTTCCTTAGAGTAGTAAGGGTATGGAATGCTTTGCCTGCAACAGTAGTAGATTTGCCAATTTAAGTCGTCATTGGACAAGCATATGGGCGTGCGTGGAATAGTGTAGGTTAGATGGGCTTCAGATTGGTATGACAGGTCGGTGCAACATCGAGGGCCGAAGGGCCTGTACTGCGCTGTAATGTTCTATGTTCTATTACACACAATTTCCAGAACTATTTATGTGTCATAGATGTTTGTTTTGAAATTCTAATTGGGATCAAGTTGGTTCAGGGGCATGTTGATGTGCTGATTAGTTGAGGTTGTGTGGAACAAAGTGAGTTAATATAGCAGCTTTTGTATCAATTTGGATTTCGGAGCAAATGAAGTAGTGTGAGAAACCTATAGTTCTCAATGATTGCTTTTTGCAATGTACGTTTCTCACAATGTTAGCAGAATTGCTACCTATGTACTAGGTACTTCTGAGGTCAGCTCAGATGCTTTTTTTAAAAAAAATCCTCATTTGACTCATAAAGGGAAGATGTTGCTGAACTTTAAAAAGGTTCAGAAAAGATTTACAAGGATGTTGCCAGGGTTGGAGGGTTTGAGCTATAGGGAGAGGTTAAATAGGCTGGGGCTGTTTTCCCTGGAGTGTCAGAGGCTGAGGGTTGACGTTATAGAGGTTTATAAAATCATGAGGGGCATGGATAGCATAAATAGATAAGGTCTTTTCCCTGGAGTGGGCAAGTCCATAACTAGAGGGCATGGATTTAAGGTGAGGTGGGAAGGAGATGAAAGGGACCTAAGGGGCAACCTTTTCACGCAGAAGGTGGTGCATATATGGAATGAGCTGTCAGAGGATGTGGTGGAAGCTGGTACAATTACAACTTTTAAAAGGCATCTGGATGGCTATATAAATAGGAAGGGTTGAGAGAGATATGGGCCAAGGGGTAGCAAATGGGATTGGATTACTTCAGGATATTTGGTTGGCATGAACAATTTGGTCCAATGGGTCTGGTTCTGCGCTGGACATCTCTTTGACTTGTCTGATCTGATCGCGTGGTCATTTGTGGTAGATAAGTGGTTCCTCATTTTTTGTGATCTACAGGAAGGCCATGCCCCTAACTCCTGCAGATGCTGAGGATTTTGGTGTTCACTTCCTGGATCGATTTGAATTGTCGCTAAAATAGTTGATCTTAACCAGAACTGTTCAAATTCCTTCTGGAAGCTGTTTTAAGCATTGGAAAGCAACTTTTCAACTTTGTTATGGCTGTTTTATCTGAGGATTTAGAATTAGCTCCATTACTTAGGTTCTCATTGATTACTGATCATCTAACATTTGGACAGTTCAGACTGAGTACAAGACGTGATGACTCTCAAACCCACCCTTGTTTGATTCCATCAGTCTAGTCCAGTGAGCAAAGATTGTCATTACACTGAGTGAGATGTCAGCTGCAGGATTTTCAGCATTAATTTGCCGTCCGTGAAGGATGATGTTTCAGACTGAGAATAATCTGACCAGAGCCAAACTGTCAATAATGGGCCCTTAATTGAAATAAAGGTGGTTGCTGGGTACGCTTGTGACTAACACCCGCGTGCACTGTTGACAAAGGTTTCCAGTCTTTCATAATGCTGTACTTGGTACAGAGTAAACAGGGAATGTATTCTCCAAGACAAATCAGCATGCTAATAGCATTAAGCTCTTAGAATGTCGATACCTGATTGCATGGCATGTTAAATGCTACAGAAGTTCTTTTTTGTTTTGGAGAAATGTTTCTAATTTGTCAACTCCGTTTCATACTTATAATTGGTTGAAATAAACAATTCATTGATTTGCAGTTCAAGATTGATTGCTGAGTCATAGACATTTACAGCACGGAAACAGACCCTTCAGTCCAACTCATCCACGCTGACCAGATATCCCAACCCATTCTGGTTTCACCTGCCAGCAACTGGCCCATATCCCTCCAAACCTTTCCTACTCCTATAGCCTGCAATTGTACTAGCCTTCACCACTTCCTTTGGCAGCTCATTCCATACGCTTACCACCATCTGCATGAAAAAGTTGCCCCTCAGGTCTCTCTCATATATTTCCTCTCTCCCTAAATCTTTTCCCTCTAGTTCTGGATTTGTCCACCCCATGGAAAAGATATTGTCTATTTATCCTATTCATGCCCCTCATGATTTTATGAACCTCTATAAGGTCACCCTTCAGCCTCTGATGCTCCAGAGAAAACAGCCCCAGCCTATTCAACCTCTCCCTGTAGCTCAAATTCTTCAACCCTGGCAACATCCTTGTCAATCTTTTCTGAACCCTTTCAAGTTTCACAACATCTTTCCAATAGGAAGGAGACCAGAATTGCACGCAATATTCCAATAGTGGCCTGACCAATGACCTGTACAGCTGCAACATGACCCCCCCAACTCCTGTACTCCACACTCTGACCAATAAAGGAAAGCATACCAAATGCCTCCTTCACTATCCTATCTACCTCTGGTCCCAGTCTATGTTTGGAAAGTTAAAATTTCCTACCATAACTATCCTATTATTCTTGCAGATAACCGATATCTCCTTACAAATCTCAATTTCCCTCTGACTATAAGGGGGTCTATAATACAATCCCAATAAGGTGATCATCTTTCTTATTTCTCAGTTCAACCCAAATAACTTCCCTGAATGTATTTCCAGGAATATCCTTCCTCAGTACAACTGCAATGCTATTCCTTCTCAAAAACACCACTCCCCTTCCCCCTGCCTCCCTTTCTGTCCTTCCTGTAGCATTTGTATCCTGGAACGTTAAACTGCCACTCCTGTCCATCCCTGAGCCATGTTTCTGTAATTGCGATGGTATCCCAGTCCCATGTCCCTAACCATGCCCTGAGTTCATCTGCCGTCCCTGTTAAGGCCTCTTGCATTGAAATAAATGCAGTTTAATTTATCAGTCCGACCTTGTTCTCTGCTTTGTCCCTGCCTGCCCTGACTGTTTGACTCTCTTTTCTCAACTGTACCAGACTCAGATTGATCTCTTTGCTCACATCACTTTTGTCAACAAACTGCAATAGGATTAAATTCATAACAAAACTTCTGCACAGAACAAATCTGAATTCCTATTTAAATTTAAAGTGCTAAGAAGAATTTGCTAGTATTTTTTAATTCACTTTCTGGGAGGGAAGTGGTGACTGCAAAAGAAAAACATTTCTTTCCACTTTGAAATTGAATTCCAGAGTTTGACAATGATGTGGGTTAAATTTTACACTTTTGTGCAGACTGGGAAATTGTCTTGTCTTCAGGAAATGGTTAAGGAGTTGAAGCCATATTGTATAGCTGCTTAATGCCATTACCCACCATATCTCATCTCAGAAATATAATCTCGCTCCTTCTCTACCTCTCTCCCTGCTTACTTCCCACCTTGCCTCCTTAACAGGCTTGACAGGGTAGATGCTGACATTGTTACCTTCCTGGGAGAACCCAGAATCGGAGGACATTCTTGTAATGAGGGGGTGCGAATTTAAGATTGAGATAAGGAGGAATTTTTTTTCTGAAGGTTGTAAGCCTTTGAATTCATTGTCACAGGGAACTGGGGCAGGCAGAGTCTGAGTGTATATTAAGGCTGAGACAAGTTCATGATTTGGTAGAGAAATTAAGGGTAATGGGGAAAGGGCAGCAAAGTGGATGCCAGAAATGCCAGATCATCAGTGATCCCACTGAATAGTAGAGCAGGTTTGATGGACCAAACCAGCTACTCCACTCCCTATTTATGGTCTAAGATTGAACAGGGGAAATGCAGAAAGGATATTCCCAATGAATGAAGAAATCAAAACCAAGAATCTCCAGTCTTAAGGATGCAGGGGAGGGTATTTAGGACTGAAATGAGAAATTTCTTAACCCAGAGAGTGGAGAGCCTGTGGTGTTCTCTGCCATATAAATTGGTTGAGGCCAAAAATTCAATGTTTCATTGAGTTAGTTATACTTGGGGCTAAAGGCATCAAAGGATATGGTGAGAAAGTGGAAATAATGTACAGGGTTTGATCAGCCATGATCACATTGAATGGTGGAGCAGGCTTGCATGGCCAACTTTTACTTCAGTTTTCTATGTTTGCATGTTAAATGCCCATCTAACCTCCAAGCTTGCTATCAGCCAGAGCAGAATTTTCATTTCATGGCTTTGTGGTTTTTTAAAATTTCCTCCAAGGTTTTTTCCCCTCTCACTTTATCCATCCCTTCCATGTCGATTTTCTTAATGTGTGAACAATGCTACTGAAATATTCTCATATTTCTTTTGGAAGTGGATGTTTTAAATAATAGACTAGAATATTTTAGAGTTCTCAAAACCGTTAAAGTAATAGCTGAAATTCATATTTCAGGTTTACAAAGAATCTCTCACCTGACAAAATCAATGTAAGTACACTAAAAGGAGAAGGTCAGCTGACAAACCTGGAACTGGATGAGGAAGTGCTGCAAAATGTGCTGGATCTGCCCACTTGGCTGGCTATTACCAGGGTATACTGCAACAGGGCAGCTATTAGAGTAAGTAGAGCATATTCAGGCCTTTACTTAGCTTGGTGTCAGTATTGTGCTACAACAATGCATGTTCCAAAGAACATGATCCACTAAGTTTCTTGGCAGAGTAGGGAGAGATGGGAAGTAAATTTTAGTATGATACCATTCTCAAAGTATGTGTTCATTTCTGCTGTACACCAGGAAACTGAACTTACTCTTAGCATCAAGTAACATGGATTTGTCATGTGGTTTCACATGGACTTGAAGCTATTTTGAAGTAGTTGCGGAACATTGCAGACCATAGGGTGAGCAGTGTGATGAAGTCAAGAACATCTTGGGACTGTTTTGAGCGTTAAACATTTTAATGATGTGTTCCTTACTGTAAGTAAGTTGACCAATCATCGCTTCTTCATTGAATAGTTTTATTTTGGTCATAAATAATTGTGTTTAATTAGGAATCTTGGTTTTTTTTTGGTTTAAAACTTGACATAGTTTAAATGAACACTTCTTACTGGAAGAAATTTTCAATTTGTAATACTGCACACCTCCAGCCTTGGCTTAAAATATGAAATGGCTAGTAATACTGTATACAGTAATGTATTATTATCCTTTTTAGGATCAAAAACTGCAAATAGATCCTTATTGTAATGTTTAACAATTGCATTTTAGATACCTTTGTTCTTTTATTTAGATACAATGGACCAAGCTGAAGACTCACCCCATTTGTCTGGTAAGTCAGATTTCCAAATTAAGAAATTTGTTTTGTCCAGCACTGATCGTAACATTTTCTGTTTGCTCATGGGGTATAAGTGTACCTGCCGAGGCCAGCATTTAATGCCCATCCCGAATTAGCCAGTGAGTAGCCAGGAGTCCTTGCAAGTGGTTAGGACAAATACACATGCCGGACTGGCTATGGCTGAGATTTCCTTCCCTCAAGGCCATCAGTAAGCCAAATGGGTTTTTAGAGCAATAGGCAGTGTTTACCTGGTCCCTATTTTCGTGAATTCAAATTTCACCATCTGTCAGGGTGGGAATCAAACACGCCCCCAGGAGCCTGAGGTTGTGGGTTACTCGTCCACTATGCCACCACCTCCCTTTTTTGATCTCTGGTCTGCATGAATAAAAAATTTTCTAGTGGTTTTAATTTACTGTACTACTTTAGTTTGATAAGAGTTCTCATATAAAGTGTTGTCCTTGATTTGTTTGCTGCCTTCCATCATGCCTTGACCTTAGAACACAATTAATCTTTATTTCAAAGAGTAGCAGTGGTTGGTTCTTAAAATATCAGTTATGTTGAGCATTGTGGCAGCATGCAATGGCTGAAATCAAATTTGGACAAGTCAAGCATAGAGTTTAGTTATGGAATGTGTTTTGCGTTCTTGTACCCGAGTGGAGTTTTTTTTTTGTGGCAGTAAAATCATTAAAATGGGCTGAATGATATGCAGCTTGATCGAGTGTATTAAGCAGTTATATATTTTTTTTAAATCCTCTAAGTGAGGAAGATTAGAGAGATCCAATGAGGAAGATTAATGTTAAATGCATCTCCGTGTCAGAAATTGAGTTTATTTAGTTTTTCAGGATTGAGGTCAGAATAGTAATGATGCAATTAAGTATTCCTGCAATAACCCACTTGTTTCCGTGGTTCGGGAAATGCAGAATCTGAACCATTAGTTTTGCTTACTGATTGCAAGTATGAAAAGGACATTTTTGACCCCTGTGTATGTACTGCAGATTAATGGAAAGTTTTAGTTGTATGTATTATTCCTGTGGACTTTTAGGATAAAACATGTAATTGCCATTCAATCACAATTTTAAGTGTATATTTGCCTCTCCTCCTGTTTCCCCCAGTTCCTTGATAAAGTGGAGGTAGAAATGAGAACCTGTGAGGAACCTCGACCTCCAAATGGACCATCTCCAATTGCCATTACAGCAGGTCAAAGGTCAGTGCGTTATACTTGGCCCACAGTATGGGAATCTATTTATAAAAGTGATCAATTTATTTTTCAAACCAAAAGTTAAGATCACTACAGACACATGGGTTTTAAGAGATTTGAATTTCCTGAACTTGAACTTAGCTGAATGACACAAACATCTCCAGTTTCAAGATTTTTTTATTAGAACAATAAATGCAGTAATTCAAAACACTCTTGGCTGAATTACTTTTTGTTGGCAATTGTGAAATGCAGAGAGAAACATTCCCTTTATATAGTTCCCACATGTTTCACTCTCCAATGAATTACAGTCCTTTTATGACATGCACACACTACACTGTTATTCCAACTTCTAGTGGGCTCCCATATGTCTGCTTTCCTGAGTAATAACTTTGAGCAATTATCTTCAAGTGCTTCCTTTAATTTTAAAAATTTTCTCAAATCTATCTAATGCCTGCATTCAAGCCTGTTCGGTTGATTCTTTTTCTTCTCCCACCTCTGCCAGAATTTATCTCGCAATCCTTGAATGGCAGCAAGATGTGTTTTCGTTAACTGGAGACCATCTCCCTCCAGCATCTAGCCGCAAAGGGCTGCATGGTGGCTCAGTGGTTAGCACTGCAGCCTCACAGCGCCAGGGACCTGGGTTCGATTCCAGCCTCTGGCGACTGTCTGTCTGTGGGGAGTTTGCATATTCTCCCCATGTCTGCATGTGTTTTCTCCCACACTCCAAAGATGGTCAGGTGAATTGGACATGCTCAATGAGTTAGTTGCATTAGTCAGAGGGAAATGGATCTAGGTGGGTTACTCTTTGGAGGGTCGATGTGAACTTGTTGGGCCAAATGGTCTGTTTCCACACTGTAGAGCATCTAATCTTAAAAATAAAAACTCACCGCTTTTGCCTGCCGAAATCCTGGAACAGCTGCCTGTGTTTCGAACCTATAACATGAAGTGAAAGATGGCTTCCCGTCTGCTCTTCCCCATAACAACATGAAATACCTTGGCATTCATGTAGAAATGTTAATTACCTTCACATCAACTCTCAGGCAGTTGACACCACAACTGTTTCACCAAATAATTTCAATATTTTTTGCGCACATTGGAATTGGGAGCAGAAGTAGGCCATTCACTGAGATAATAGCTGCTCTGTTTTCTTTGAGTTCCACATTTGCCATCTATACCCAGTAACTTTTGATTATTCTTAGGCAAGAGAATCAAATCTGCCTTGAAAATTCAATGAACCTGCCTTCTCAAGCAGTGTGTGCACAAACATAACAAAAAAAGCTTTTTCTTTATCTCTGTCTGAAAACCATAATTCCTCAGTTATAAGCATCAGTTATAAGAACAGGAATCATCCTTTCCATATCCACGTTGTCAAGTCCATTTAAGATCATTGTAAACTTTAATCAAGTCACCCCGTGCTCGTGTAAACCCAAATGGAAACACGCTCATCCTGTCAAACTTATCCACATAAAAAAACCTGCTCATTACAGGTATCAATCCATGAAACCTATTCTGACTGCCTCCAATGTGTTTACATTTTTGTTTCAATTTTAAAAAAAAAAGTAACTGCACAATGTTTTGAGTTTTCACCAATGCTTTGGGTAATAGAAGTATAATTTACATACATCTACATTCAAATCATATTATAGCAAAGAATAACGTTCCACTCTCCTTTTTAGTAGTTGTATTTGCGTCCTAACATTTCACAATTTATGCACAATAATATCCAAATCCTCTGCGTCTTGAATTTTACAGTTGTTTTCTGTTCAAAACTCCACTTTTCAAATTCTTTGTGTCAAAGTGAACAACTTCATATTTTTCCTATATTCTACTCCATCTGCTAGATTTTTGCCCATTCACTCAACCTATCCGTATCTCTCTACAGCTTTCTTTGTTATTTTCTCAATATGATTTACTACCTATCTTTGCGACATCTGTGAATTTAGCTACCATGCCTTCGCTCCCCATATTTAGCTTTTTTAATTCAACCTGTTGAAACATGTTGTAACACACCCCTCAAACAGCTGAGACTTGAACACCATGCTCTCAGTCAAGAGGTAGGAACACTACCACTACACCACGGGAGCCTCTTGCTTCCCTTATCAAAGTAATTGACAATAATTGTGAGCAGCTGAAGTTTCAGTAATGACCTCAGTGTTCCACTGAGCGCATCCTGCCAGTC
This sequence comes from Chiloscyllium plagiosum, assembly GCF_004010195.1. Lineage (NCBI taxonomy): Eukaryota > Metazoa > Chordata > Chondrichthyes > Orectolobiformes > Hemiscylliidae > Chiloscyllium > Chiloscyllium plagiosum. Next base: position 38,936,380 of record NC_057735.1, on the reverse strand, counting down.
ACACTGAGACCAAGTTTTCTTCCAGTCAGTCAGACTTCTATCCATGCTAATATTTTACCCCTCCACCATGAGGTCCTAGTTTGTGCAATAATCTTTTATGTGGTACCTCATTGCATGCCTTCTGGAGATACAGTGCAGTATCTCTACAAGTTCCTGGTAGTCCACAGTACATGTTACTCTTTGAAAGAACTCCAACAAATATGTAAACAAAACTACATTGACCCTTAGTCACTGAGCATGGGAATAGACCTTTCGGTCCGACTCGTCCATGACAGCCAAATATGAGATCAGATTCCCTACAGTATGGAAACAGGCCCTTTGGTCCCACAAGTCCACACTGACCCTCCAAAGAGTAACCCACCCAGACCCATTTCCCTCTGACTAATGCTAACACTATGGGCTATTTAGCATGGCCAATTCACCTGGCCTGCACATCTTTGGTCTGTGGGTGGAAATGGAGCACCCGGAGGAAACCCACGCAGACACTGGGAGAATGTGCAAACTCCACACAGACAGTCCCCCCGGGCTGGAATTGAACTTGGGTGCTGAGAGGCAGCAGTGCTAACCACTGAGCCACCATGCCGCCCCATATCTGAAATAAATCTTGACCCATATGCCAGAATTTGGCTCTTCCCAATTATCTTGTATTTATGTAAGTGTGCATATTTAATCTCCTTAATGACTAATTCCGACACATTCCCAATGACCAACATCAAGTTAACTCGCCTGTAGTTTCCTGTTGTTTCTTGAATGGAAAGAGGTATTTGCTCCTTTCCAGTTCAGTGAAACTTTTATAGATCTAGTAAAGTTTAGAATGTTAACTTCAATGTGTCTGTTATCTCCATTAGCCACCTCTAAAGACATTAGAGTGAAGTCCATGTGGACATGGAGACTTGTCAGTCTGCAGATGCAAATAGATTTTTGACTGCACTGCATGCCTTGTGATTGAAATTTCATTTAAATTCCTCTCTCTTTTCCATCTCCTCATTACCATTGTGACTTGTTAATTTCATGTGCTATTTCCTGATTAACTCCTTTTTCCTCTCTGTCTAGAGGAACAACAACTTTGTTTTACTTGCTCGTTGTAAGAGTTTCCATAGGTATATATAAAGCATTCAATTTTTAAACTTCTTGGTTGTTCCCCATCAGTGTCTAATTTCTTTCTCCTGGTGTGACTTTGTCATTTCCTGGCTAATTTTACAGATCAGACCAAACTCCCTGAAAATTTATCAAGGGGATGGCCTAGATCTTAACTCTTATCGTATTTACAGGCAAATATAAGGCACTGTGTTCCAGATGTAAGTTAGTTGGTTAGACAATTGGCTTCAAACAAAACACTTTTTAAAAAAATTCTTAACCTACAATTAAAATACAAACAAAAGAAAGCAGAATTGGTCTAACTTTAACTCTATTGGAAAACTTAACAGAATAATAGATTATTTAACTACGAAACACTGGCAGTTCCAATGTAGTAACGTTCTGTATGTACACCCTTGGCAAAGGCAAATTCAGTGAAATAGATTGTCTCACATACAATGTTTCTTCAGTTTGCTAAGAAAAAATTCTGGCAGAGAGAGAGAGATGTATGACCGCTTCCCCAGCGACTGAAAATTAAACTAAAACAGTTCTGTGGAAGCCTGATTCAACCCATTCGTGCTGCTTCTATTGTTTTAATTTTTATATGACAAAATCCCAGCACCCCTCGAGCTGTTTTACTTTCTTGTCTTGGAAGAAAGATTCGGCATCTTTTTGTCTCAAAACTTTGCTTCAAAAAGATTCAGGATACAATACACCTCTTAAAGCTATAGTATTGTCACAGTTAAATATGAAGGGTGTCATGAAATTTGCCACTCACTTTGTGCAATTTTATACTTTTTCCTTGAATTTGATCTTTGCTTAACTTTTTATTTAACGAAGGATAATTAGATCCTCCACTTCGAATTTTTCTTTGGTAGGAATATACTTGGTGTATCTCGATTGAAATACCTCCTAAAGTCTGATGTTGTTTCTTGAATTATTGTGTTGCCAAACCTCGTACTCCAGCTCACTTCAGCTGGTTCTGCTTTCATGCCCAATTGTTGCCCTTAATAAATTTAAAATACTGGTCATAAACTGAATCTTCTCCATGAGACCATAAGTTATTGATACAGAATTAGACCGTTCAGCTTATTGAGTTCACTCTGCTATTCATTAATGGCTGATATGTTTCTGAATCTCATTCTCCTACTTTCTCCCCATAACCGTCAATCCCCTTAATAATCAAGAACCTAGCTATCTCTGTCTTAAGTGCACCCAATGACTTGGCCTCCACAACCTTATTGCAATAATACATTCCACAGGCCTCTACCTCTTGGCTGAAGAAATTCCTCCTCATCACAATTCTAAAGGATCGTCCCTTCACTTTGAGGCTGTGCCCTCGGGTCTTAGTCTCTCCTAGTGGAAACATCTTCTGCATGTCCACTCTATCCAGCCCTCTTAGCATCCTGTAAGTCTTAACCAACTGAACCCCCCCCCCCCCCCCCCAGCCAAATCCTTCCAAAGTCCATTGAGTACAGATCTAGAGTACTCATCCGCTCTTCATATGACAAGCCCTTTGTCTCAGGGATCATTCTTGTAAACCTTTTGACCCCCTCCAACACCAGCACGTTCACCCTTGTACACTGCTCATGATATTCCAAATGTGGTCTGACTTACATTTCTGACTTACAAGAGCAGTACATCTCTGCTCTTGTATTCTATCCCTGGCAATGTGAATGCTAACACTGCATTTGCATTCCTGCCACCTGAGTCTGCATGTAAACCTAAAAGAACTCTTGAACCACTACTCCCAAGTCCCTTTGTGCTTCGGATATCTGATGCCTTTGCCGATTTAGAAAATAGTTATGTACCGAAGTGCATAACCTCACACTTTTGCACATTGAATTCAATCTACCAATTCACCTATTCTCCTAGTGTGACCAAGTCCTTTTGCAGTCTCCCTGCTTTCTCACCACGACCTGTCCAGTGGGCGGCACGGTGGCACAGTGGTTAGCACTGCTGCCTCACAGCGCCTGAGACCCGGGTTCAATTCCCGCCTCAGACGACTGACTGTGTGGAGTTTGCACGTTCTCCCCGTGTCTGCGTGGGTTTCCTCCGGGTGCTCTGGTTTCCTCCCACAGTCCAAAGATGTGCAGGTTCAGGTGAATTGGCCATGCTAAATTGCCCGTAGTGTTAGGTAAGGGGTAAATGTAGGGGTATGGGTGGGTTGCGCTTCGGCGGGGCGGTGTGGACTTGTTGGGCCGAAGGGCCTGTTTCCACACTGTAAGTAATCTAATCTAATCTAATCTAATCTAAAGAACATGTTGCCTGCTCACTTTGATATGTTTTCTTTCTGTTGGCAAGCATCGCGCTCCATATTTGTCAGGCAGTCTTAAAATTACAACAAATCTATGCATATGTACATTAAAGCATAATTTAAGCCTAGAAATGATCTGTTTCAGCAAACTAACCTTGAATTCTTTTGGAAATAAAATTGTTATCAGAAATCACTTGTCTCCAGAAACGTGCCTTCTATTGAAGGTTTGAAACTGTACACAAGAGCTCTTGGTCTCGAGATGCTCCTTAATGATCTTTTGACTTAATTTGATACATTATACACCAACGTGAAAGGGAAGAAGTGGGTGAGTCTGTTTCCACTCCACTCTCTCAATCCTGTGTTAATGTAGATGAGTTTAAAATATCTTTTAAATTGATAAGTTTACTATTTCCTTCCTCACCTTTTATAACTAGTTTCAGTTTCAATCATTTGACCTCCTTTGGGTTTTTTTCTGTCATTGCAATAATTTCAGTCATTAGTCCTTTCAATCTAGTCAGTTTCTGTTACTTTTCTCTGTTCTTATTATACAACAAATATTTGAGTTCAAAACCTTACATTTACACAATGTCCCTTTAGAAACACCACTGCTACCTGTTTATTTTTTAAAAACCAATGATTATGGTAGACAAATCTCTATGTAGGGCAAGTGTTTTAGGTAATCACCATGTTGAGATCCTCCATACTTCAGAATCTCATGAGAACAAAATACAGGTAGACAATCCTTTGTCCGAAACCCTCGCGATCAGCTGTCTTTCGGATTTTGGAATTTTTTGGATGAAGGATTAAATGACATTTGCTTTGTAAAATTAAAAAACAAACAGCAGGCGCACCTGTGATTACTACAAACACTGAGACAAAATTGATGCCTGCCAGTGCTGAGCCACACTGTTACGTCACGCCTGAGTGATGTGGGTTGAGTGGGTATGGAGTTGAGTTAACTGTTTGCACGCCAAACAACGTGGTTATTGACAAAAAAAAAGTTGAGGAAAAATTTTTGGATTTCGGATAAAGGATTGTCAACCTATATTGCAATTGTTGTACCTGACCTTTCACTTATGACTTGTGAACTAGTAGCAACGTGAATGATGGAGGCAACCCCAGTATCAAAAACAATCATGTACATTAGTGATTCTCAGACTTATGATGTGATTTTTTTTTTTTACAATGTAGAGAAGGCACTTGTTTTAACATCTGCTGAGTTTTACTATCTTTCATGATTGGAAGTGTAAAGGATATGTTAGTCAACTGTTCGTAATTGTTAATGGCATATTTTAAAAGGTTTTGGTGCATTTAATTCCTAGCTGAATCACTTATTTTTCATTCAAATTGCTTCAAGCTCAGTTGCTACAAACTGTGGTTGCACTGTAATGAACATGTAAATTACTTTCAGTTTCCAGTCTTAAAAATTAAGGTGCAGCTGGATGAAAAATGATGCCCTTAAGTGGAATTACTGTGTTGGTGACAGTAGGGCCTTCATGTCTAAAGGGAGGTGAGGGAGAAGCACCAGCAAATTTATCCAGTTAAGTTGGTTTGAAATTGAATCAAGCCAAGTGATTTGGATGCGAGGAAGTGAAGGAAAAGGTGTTCCTATGCTGCCAGATTTAAGAGAGGATGAGATGTTAGGACTGAAGTTAACAGTCCTAAAAATGGTACAGAGGTGGAGGCAGTAAATCCATAAGACCATAAGAAACAGGAACTGGAGTAGGCCATTCAGTCCCTTGAGCCTCCTTTATCATTCAATAAGATCATGGCTGATTCAATATTTTTCATGTCTGCTTTTCTACCCTTTCCTCACTAACCCTTGATTTCCCCTACTGAGCAAGAATCCAGTTATCTCGGCCTTAAATATACACCAGGACTGTACCCCCACAGCTCTGTGGCAAGAAATTTCAAGAAACTCAAAGAAATTGCTGGAGCATTGACAGGCATCTTTCCATCTTCTTTGGCCACAGGTGAGCTCCCAGAGTACTGGAGAATAACCAATATTGTCCCATTGTTTAAGAAAGGTACCAGGGAAAATACAGGAAATTATAGGCCTCTGAGCTTCACATTGGTGGTAGGAAAATTATTGGAAAAGACTCTCTCGGACAAGGTCTATACACCTTTTAGAAACAAGGTAGACAGCATGGTTTTGTGTGGAGGAGATCGTACCTCACTAACTTGTTTGAGTTTTTTGAGGAGATGATAAAGGTGATTGAGGAAAAAGCGCTTGATATTGTCTACATGGACTTTGATAAAGTCTTTGACAAGGTCTCTCAGGGCAGACTGGGACAAAAGGCTTAGTCATTTGGTATCAGGGGGTGAGCTGGCAAGATAGATACAGAACTGGCTTAGTCATAGGAGACAGAGGGTAGTGGTGGAAGGATGCTTTTTGGAATGGAGGTTGTGACAAGTGATGTTCCAAACGGATCAGTACTGGACCTTTTGCTGTTCGCAGTTTACACAAATGATTTGGAGGAAATCTTGGCTTGTCTAATTAGTAAGTTTGCAGGTGATGCAAAGATTGGTGGAGTCGTGAATAGTGAGGAGGATTGTCAAAGGATACAGAAGGAGATAGATCCATTTGAGGCATGTGTAGAAAAATGGCAGATGGAATTTAATCTGGACAGATGTTAGATGATGCATTTTGGAAGGTCAAATCGAGGAGGAGATTATACAGAGAATAGCAGAAACCTTTTAGGAGTATTGATTTATGGAGAGGGATCTGTGTGTTCAGATCCACAGATCACTGAAAGTGGCAGTGCAGGTAGATAGTGTAGTTTTAAAAAAAGAAAATGCCCACGGCATGCATGCCTCCATCGGAAGGGGCATCGAGTATAAGGATAGACAAGTTTTGCTGCAGCTTTGTAGAACTTCAGTTAGGCCACATGTTTGCATACAGTTCTGGTCACTGCACTACCAGAAGGATGCGGATGCTTTGGAGAGGGTACAGAAAAAGTTTACCAGCATGTTGCCTGGCATGTGAGATTTTAGCTATGAAGAAAGGTTGGAAAGACTGGGTTTGTTTTCATTGAAACATAAGAGGTTGAGGGGTGTCCAGATAAAAGTTTATAAAATGGTAATAGTATGGATAGAGATGAAAGTGTGAGGCTTTCTGCTAGGGTGGAGGGATCAATTACTAGGGGGCACATGTTCAAGTTGTGTGGGAGTTGGGGTGGAAGTTTAAAAGAGATGTGCGAGGCAAATTTGTCGCAATGTGTGTCTGGAACATGCTGCCAGAGGTGGTGGTGGAAGCAGACACAAGCAGTATTCAAGCAGCACCGGACGAATACATGAATAGGAAGGGAATTGGAGGGTTATGGATCCTATAAGTGAAGGCAGTTTTAGTATGGAAGGGCTAAATGTGTCGGTACAGGCTTGGAAGGCCAAAGGGCCTGTTCCTCTGCTGTATTTTTTTGTGTTTTTGTTCTTTTATTCTAAGAAATCCCACCTCATCTCAGTCTTAAATTGGCAACCCTTAATTCTGAGACTCTCCATGAGGGGAAATATCCTCTGAGAATTTGCCCTGTCAAGCCCATCAAAAAGCCCACTTGCTCAATGATCATCTCTCGTTCTTCTAAGCTCCAGTGAGTAGATTCCCAACATGTTTAGTCCTTGCTCATAAGACAGTCTCTCCATACCAGGGGTCATCCTGGTGAACCTTTTCTGAACTGCCTCGAATGAAACAATGTCTTTTCTTAAATAAGAAGATCATACTCTTCTCAGTACACCTGAATCATAGTCCTAGAAATCTAAAGCACAGAAAAATGCCATTCAGCCTATAAAGTATGTGCTGATCTAAGATGAGCATGTAACTATCCTCCCATTTTCCAGCATTTGGACCATAGTCTTGTGCACCTTGGAATTCCAAATAAGCATATAAATACTTTCCAAGTGTTATGAAGATTTCTGCCTCTTCTATCTCTGCAGACAGTGAGTTCCAGATTCCCAGCCCTTTCTGGGTGAAAAAGAAATTTCCTCACATCTCCAACCCTCTTGTCTTTAAAACCTTAAATCCATGCCCCCTTGTCACTGATCTCTCCACCAAGGGGAAAAGATCTTTTGGTGTACCCTATCTGTGCCCCTTGTGATTTAATACTTCTCAATCGTGTTCCCCTTTCAGTCTCTTCTGTTCCAAGGCAAACAACCCCAGTCCATCCAATCTCTCTCTATAATTAAAACTCTCCAGCCCAGGCAACATACTGGTTAGACACCTCTGCATCCTCTCCCGTGCAATCACATCCCTCTGAGGTTGTGGCTTGCAGAACTGTGCACAATACTCTAGCTGTGGCCTAACTAATTTTTTTTAATGCTGTTCCAGCAAGCCTCCCTGCTCTTAAACTCTGTGCCTTGGCTAATGAAGGCAAGTATGCCAATGCTGTCTTAACCATTTTATCTATCTAATGGAAGTTTCTTGTTAACTTGAAGCTATTGAAGTTATGGTCGTTAGGTTCTGATGCAAATTTTTTTATGCAACTCTCTGGTATAGTCATATTGCATGGAAACAGAACTTTCAGTCCAACCAGTGCATACAAACACAATCCCAAACTAAACTAGACCCATCTGCCTGTCCTGACCTGTATCCCGACATATATCTTTCCTATTTGGGTACTTATCTAAATGTCTTTTAAATGTAATTGTACAAACATCCACCACTTCCTCTGGAAATTCATTCCACACGTGAACCACCCTCTGTGTAAAATTGTTAATTGAAACCAAACACCCAAAAAGCTCACCCCGTTTCATAATTTGTTTAAAATGTGAGTGACAGAACTTTAACTTCCGCTATTTAAAGAAAATTACAATTTAAAAAAATTTCCCCCATGTCATCTTTAAATCTCTCTCCTGTCACATTAAAAATGTGCTTCCTAGTCTTGAAAGCCCCCATCCTAGGGAAAAGTCACCTACCATTAACTATATATACTCATTATTTTATAAACTTCTATAAGGTGGATTCTCAACTTCCTATGCTCTCGTGAAAAAATTCCCGGCCTATCAAGCCTTTCTTTAACTCAAACATTCCATACCTAGCAACATCCTGGTAACTATGTTCTAAACCCTGTCCAACTTGATATTCTCTCTATAACTGGTGACCAGAACCGCTCATAGTATTCCTGAAGAGGCCTCATCAATGTCCTGTACAACCTCAACATGACTTTGCAACTCCTAGACTCAAAAGAGTAAGCAATGAATAGGGTGCCAAATGCCTTTTTAACCACCCTGTCTATATGTTGTTACAACATAGAAGTTGAACCCCTGTGTTAATTAAAACCAAATGCCCAGAAAAGCTCACCTCGCTTCGTAACCGGTTAATGTGAGTGACAGAACTCCTAACCAACACTATTTAAAGAAAAATTACAATTTATCTTCCTAAATCTAATAGTGAACATTAGACAAAACCTATTCACAAATCTAAGCCCCCTTTTCTTAATTGCTTACTATCTGACCCAAACTCTATTTTAAAAAAAAATGTTATTCCAATAGCACACTTATTAAACATTACATTAACTTAATCTCAAGACCACACCGTCTGTCTTTTCTGCTGTCTTTAATCTTTTAGCTGCTGATCTTCCTGGGTCGTCGTCATCTTTTGTTTTACTGGGAGTATGTTTTATGTGAAAAGGTACTTCTGATAGTGTTTTCTAATTTCTTTAAGAGCAAGATGTTAGATGGGCAATTAGTTCTATCGCTGATCGAAGGCAGTTGTTCTCCCTCTAATTTTCAAAATGCTGGGTTCATATATACCCCATGATACATTAAATTCTTATTATTTGGTTGGTTTCTAGGTATTTAAACATTCAAATTCCATTGGCTTCTGGTATCCTGGGCATAATTTAAACAATTGGTTAAATTTGAATGGTTGTCAAAACAGCAATCAAAACTCAGGTATCCAATTAACAGCCATTTGCTACATGTATCCATTTTGGAACAACTCGTCTCCCAGTTTCTCAAATCAGCCAGCTGAGCCTACATGTTAAGTTTACTTCAAAATGCAGAAAATGCTTCCTATTTTAAAGTGAACATACGTGCTTTCGACTTCTTAACAATGTGATGCATCATCTTTTGGTAATACTGAGGTATTGACAATAGGTGCAGGAGTAGGCCATTCGGCCCTTCAAGCCAGCACCACCATTCGTTATGGTCAAAGGTCTCAATCCTTTTTAGTTTTATTTAAATCGGGGATTCTGGATTCTTAAAAATAACTCCTGCATTCATGCATCACTATTCATGACCACAGGACATCTCAATCCTTAGTAACCAATGAAGTGTAATTACTGTCATACTGTAAGAATCGCACTGAATATGGGTTCAGCGAATAGCTGCAGCAACAATATCGGAGTGACCACATTGTTTCTTTTGAGGTGGGTAGAGCAGTTTGATTGGCAACTCTTAACTGGAAATTCTGGAAGAAACCTATTTGACTTGGTATTAATGTTTCACTCTTCAAAGATGCTACCAGACCACTGATTATTTCCTGCAATTTATGATTATTTTGGGCGATAATTTCCCAGGGCAGATGGGTCATGGGTTTAGCACATCTGAAAGCTGTCACTTTAGACAGTACAATCCCCCCTCAGAGCTCCACTGTGAGAGACTGCTTTGATTTTTGTGCTGCAACCCTAGTGACACTTGAACCCCGACTTTGTGATGCAGTGTGTGCTTCCTACTGAGCAATGGTTGCTGTTTGTACAAACTCCACATTTGGATTTGAGTGTGTAATGATATGGATTTGGTGTTGATTTTGTAGTGTGTGCTTTAGAGGTGTGCTGTTTTGTGATGCAGGATGTATTTGTTTGATTACATGTAGGAGATCCCAGTGCGCTTTTGAAATAACACATTTTATCCGTTTCACTCTCCATCAACTCCAAAACCAAACTGGCCTGTTTTGATTTGCAGAATCTTGCTCTGCATATATGAGCTATCATCCTGGCTCAGATGGTGTATGAAACAGTCCAAAAGTAACTAATTTGCTGTCAAGTATTCTTGGCCTTGGTGAGAATATGAAAGACACATTCTAGTCAATCATTTCTGAAATTCTCCCACTGCACAAGCGTTGGTTTGAGTTATTCTTCAACAATTTATAGTTTTGAATGGATTAAGCCGTTTTCACTTTTTAGTTTAATTGTGATTAGATGCATCTGTAAGAAAGATTATCCATGTAACAGTAAGAAAAGTAAGGTCAAAAGTTTACAACTTTGTTTTTTTTTGTGGCTCAAGCTAATGGAAATTTAGGCTGACAAATGTGGAATTGCTCTGAGGCAAAAAACATTTCCTGAGAACATTATTTATGTTTTAAAACTGTTTGGATTGTAGCATAAACTATGTAACAACAGACATTTGGATATATGATATGATTAGATTAGATTACTCAGTGTGGAAACAGGCCCTATGGCCCAACAAGTCCACACCGACCCGCCGAAGCGCAATCCACCCAGACCCATTCCCTTACATTTACCCCTTCACCTAACACTACGGGCAATTTAGCATGGCCAATTCACCTAACCTGCACATTTTTGGATTGTGGGAGGAAACCGGAGTACCTGGAGGAAAACCATGGGGACACGGGGAGAATGTGCAAACTCCACACACAGTTGCCCGAGGCAGGAATTGAACCCGGCTCTCTGGCGCTGTGTGTATGTGTGTATATATCTATATCTGTGGTCAGTTATGTGGTTCTGTTTGTTTTGGCCTTTGTAGATATATTGATACAAGCATGATGCATTTCATGTATACTTCAATTTTAATATACTCATTATTTCTATGCACTATTTTTATACAGTTTGTGTAGATTTTTATGCTGCATCAGCTCGTCCTCTTATTTTCAGTTGACTTGTCTTGGACTTCAGAGTCATGGTGAAGTCCTGTATTGGCAAATGGCTCGTTTAATTAAAGCATATGATGATATACCACTCAGATCATTTAGGACGACATTGAATCTTTGGGGGGAGTCATTGTATATTCCTCAGCAGACACTACCGTGGATTCATTGTCAGTAAAGATGTGAAAAGTTAGAGGCAAGCTGTTGTTAAAAGGGATGATCTGTGTCTGGCATGTCCAAGAACGAACCTGAAAATGGGAGAGAGTAATGGTAGCAAGATGACTGTTGCATGTGAAGAAAGCCATTAGGATTTGGGCATACACTGTTTGAGAGCTCAGGATGCCTTTGACTGTGTGTGGAGGTATGTAAGGGTTAGTAAATGATGCTTCACTGCTCAGTGTGCAAAAAAGGAAGACCAAAGACAAGAACTTCAGTCAACAGAAGACAACCATAAACACATGCCCGGTCAACCAACGTTGTATCCAGTTGTCCCATAGTGCATCAACTAGATAAACTACTCCTTTTTTTTTAAATATTACTTGTTTGTACTTGTGTTTGTGAAATTTACAATTGTACCTGAAATGGATCTTGTAACTATTCATGATTCGTAAACTTTGGCTGCTGCAGTTTGATTTATAATGGTATTTGATTCTGGACTTCAAATTAAAACAAACCTCAAAATCTTACACGTGATTTGATTTAACTTCGATTACTTGATTGTTTGCATACTTTGCCAACTGATTTTCCCACTTTTTCTTACTCCCAAGGCTTTTTACACTGTGAATTTCCCTTTATTGAAATGTTGCTTGGTTTTAATTCAAAGTATGTGCGTGCTTGGAATATTCTGGCTTGTGTAATGATGTTTTTCAAAATCGTTTCGATTGTTGCATCAAAATTTTCAGCTTTTCTAATCATACATGTGATGTCATCTATTTGGATTTCAGCAGTACATTTAATAAAGTCCCACATGACCAACTGGTCACAATTTTAAAAACTTGCTGGCTCCAAACCAAGTAGCAAATTGGTTTCAAGGGAGGAAGCAAGGTTGATGATCAATGGGTGGATCTTGCAAATGGAAGATTGTTTTCAGTGAAATTCCAAAGAGCTCAATACTTAGTCCCTTTGGTTTCAGTACTGTCAGTGGTTTGAATTTGAATGTAAGGGTATGATTAAGAAGCTTGCAGATGGTGCAAGAAATATGATTATAATGAATAAAGATATAATTGCAGGAAGTTATAAATGGACTTTGCAGGTAGTTGGTGTAATTGTGTTCAATCGAGAGCTGAAAGAAATCAGACAATTGGGGAAAAGTGATGATTTGGAGATGCTGGTGTTGGACTGGGGTGTACAAAGTTAAAAATCTCACAACACCAGGTTATAGTCCAACAGGTTTAATTGGAAGCACACCAGCTTTCGGAGCATTGCTCCTTCATCAGGTGGTAATGGAGGGCTCAATCCTAACACAGAATTTATAGCAAAAATTTAGTGTGATGTAACTGAAATTATGCATTGAAAAATTGATTGTCTGTTAAGCCTTTCATCTGTTAGAATACCGTGATAATTTCCCTCTTTTCATGTGTAAATCACCAAAACCTTTTTTTAAAAAGTTGCATTCTTGGGTTAGCTGTTAACAATGGTGATAGCTAGACAATATGTTGAAGGTAAGGGCTTTTGCCCAAAAAGTCGATTTCGCTGCTCCTTGGATGCTGCCTGAACTGCTGTGCTCTTCCAGCACTACTAATCCAGAATAAGTTGAAGGTGTTAGCCCCCTGTGTTCTCTGTCTATGCCATGATGTTTAGATTGATTCTAATTTAAAAAGTGAGATAATGGAGTTCTACATGAATGCATGCAGTTTTTTAGCAAAATACAATGTAACCCTGCAAGTACAAATTCACCCCACAAAATATGTGTGCATGTGAGTCTTTGACTGTCTGTGTGCGTGTGTCTGTCTGTCTGGGTTGGGGGTTGACTGTGAGAAAGTGTGTGTGTGTGTGTGTGTGTGTGTGTATATATAGTGAGTGCAGAGTGTCTTAAGTCTGTGAGGGGGTGCATGTGTGTGTCTGTATGTGTGTGTGTGTGTGCATAGGAGTGCATGTGTGTGCGCGTGCATGCGCGCACAATGGTGGTCACCTGTAATGTGACATGAACCCAAGGTCCCGGTTGAGGTCCTCCCTTTAGGTACCGAACTTAGCTATCAGCCTCTGCTTGGCCACTTTTCGCTGCTGCCTGTCCCAAAGTCCGCCTTGGAGGATGGTCACCCAAAGGTTCGAGGTCGAATGTCCTGGACCACTGAAGTGTTCCCCAACTGGGAGGGAACCCTCCTGTCTGTTGATTGTTGTGCAGTGACCATTCATCCGTTGCTGTAGCCTTTGCTCGGTTTCCCCAATGTACCATGCCTCCGGGCATCCTTACCTGCAACGTATAAGATAGACAACATTGGCTGAGTCACATGAGTACCTGCCACGTACATGGTGAGAGGTGTCCCCACATGTAATGGTGGTATCTATGTCCACACTCTGACACGTCTTGCAGCGCCTACCATGACAGGGTTGTATGGAGTTGTCCTGAGAGCCGGGCAGCTTGCTACGAACAATTATCTGTTTGCGGTTTGGTAGTTGTTTAAAGGCAAGTAGTGGAGGTGTGGGGAAAGTCTTGGTGAGGTGCTCATCCTCATTGATAATGTGTTGCAGGTCACGAAAAACATGGTGTAATTTTTCAGCTCCTGAGAAATACTGAACAACAAAGGGTACCCTGTCGCTTGCAGCATGTGTCTGTCTCCTGAGGAGGTCATTACGGTTCCTTGCTGTGGCACGTCGGAACTAGCAGTCGATAAGTTGGGCATTGTACTCCATTCTTGTGAGGGCATCCCTCAGTACTTCCAGGTGTCCGTCACGTTCCTCCTCATCTGAGCAGATCCGGTGTATGCGATATAGGGCTTGTCCATAGGGGATGGCTGTTTTAATATGTTTTGGGTGGAAGCTGGAGAAGTGTAGCATTGTGAGGTAGAGTGTGGTGCTGAGGTGTCCATCCTTGATGGAGATGCATGTGTCCAAGAATGAGATAGTCGAGAGTAGTCCATGGTGAGTTTGGTGGGATGAAACTTGATGTCACTGTGTAGTTTTTTTTAGATTAGATTAGATTACTTAGTTTGGAAACAGGCCCTTCGGCCCAACAAGTCCACACCGCCCCGCCGAAGCGCAACCCACCCATACCCCTACATTTACCCCTTACCTAACACTACGGGCAATTTAGCATGGCCAATTCACCTAAATGTCGTCAATGTACCTGGTGTACAATGTTGGTTGGAGATCCTGCATAGGGAAGAAGTCTTTTTCGAACATGTGCATAAAAATGTTTGTATATTGGGGTGCAAATTGGGGTGCAAATTTGGTCCCCATGGCTGTTCCGTGTGTCTGGATGAAGAACTGGTTGTCAAAGGTGAAGACGTTGTGATCAAGGATAAAGCGGATGAGTTGTAGGATAGTGTTTGGCAGTTGGTGTAGAGTACCTGAGGCTGTTGCCGCAATGCCATCATTGTGGGGGGAAGCTGGTGTAGAGTGTGGAAAAGTCCATTGTGATGAGGAATGTTCCCGGTTCGACTGGTCCGTGGGTGCTGAATTTCTGTAAGAAATCCGTAGTGTTGTGACAGAATCAGGCGATCCCCTGTACAATAGGTTTCAAGATGCCTTCCACGTAGCCGGAGAGATTCTCACATAGGGTCCCATTGCCTGACACGATGGGACGTCCTGGTGTGTTGGCTTTGTGTACCTTTGGAAGGCAGTAGAAGTCGCCTACACAAGAAGTACGTGGGATGAGGGCGCGTAGGGAACTCTGAAGGACTGGATCCAAAGTTCTGATCAGTGTGTTTAATTCACGGGTGTGTTCTTTGGTCACTGAGAACTGGGGAAGGACAGATCTTGGAGTTTATGCCTTCAGATGCAGGAAGGTAACTCAATGGATAGATAAGGTGGTTAAGGCATTATGAGTAACCTGCTTGATTAATTGAGTTGAGGAAGCATTAGATGGTTCTGTTGGAACTTTTTTAAAACATTGGTTTGACCATAGTTGGAATGTAGCATACGGTGAAGTCTGAAGAAGACTTGCAAGAATGTTGTGCGGAGTTCATGTTTCAAATTAAAGATTCTTTATCAAAATAATTATTGCAAAGAGTCATCAACCTGAAATGCTAATTCTGACACCCTCTCCACAGATACCTTGAGTCCTACTGAGTATTTCCAGCATTTTATATTTCTCTTCCTTTCTCTGTGATGTTTGCTGTTTTCTTTCCATTCTATTTGCATTTACTTCCCAAACTTTGTCATCTAAACAATAGTGTTTATTAATCTTTCTTTCAAGAATTTTGTTTCACTTTGTTTTTAAAAAGGTAAGTAAACAGTAATCTTTGACAAGACTCATAAGATTGTGTCTAAGTTGCACTTTTACATACCTTCACATTGTTTTTCACGTGTGAAGATGTGTCTGTGCATTCACGCTGTGATGCATATCATTATTCTCAATTCATTTGTATATGTTTATACAGTCTAAGTTCCTGAATTGATTTGAGCTGCAGCATTCAGTTTATGATGCTAACCTACTTATTGTTTGTCTCCAGTGAGTATGGCTTTGCAGAAAAGGTGGTGGAAGGAATGTCTATTGTGGTGAATTCCATTATAGTTAAAATTGAAGCAAAAGCTTTCAATACTTCCTTTGAACTGTGGCAACTCCAAGGCTACAGTGTGAATCCGAAGTGGCAGCAGAGTGATCTCCGATTCACAAGAATTACAGATCCAGAGCGAGGGGAGGTAATATTGTATTCAGTCAATTTTTCCAGCTCTTCACTTAGTTTTGCTGTATCACTGCTATGCCTATAAATGAACTAACTACTATCAGTAGACAAAATCTATATCTAAGGAAATTCATTGATTAAGCATTACAGTGGTCCAGTACAACCTTGTTACATATAATAGCAGTGTTTTCAGTAGCAAGAAAAATGGGAGCGATTTTTAGCTGATTTGTTGTATTTGTAGAATGAATAGCATTTTACAAATTGAATGATTTGCCATCTTTAAATTAAAAACATTGCATGAAAATCTCTTGGTAGAAATGTGTAAAAAAAATTTTGTTTTGTCAACAGGTGGTTATGCATGAGCCATACTTAGCTGAGCATTTTTCGTTTCCGAACCAAGTTATTTATAACTGGTGATTTGGTTACGTGACCATGGATGAAAGTTGTAATATTGGTATTCAAATATAGAATTTAACAGAGATGGGTAAGCTGCCAGGTGTATGATTAGTTGTACAATTGACATGGTTTGGAAATGCTTAATGTATTCCTTTTCCTGTCATTGGGGAGCTGAATTACAGTTGCAGAGCAAAGGCAGCTGTTCTAGAAAAGCACAAAAGTCTTTTGTCCTCTCTATGCTTGTGTTACTCTGAAACAATTAACTTCTCGACAATGCTATTGACACAGTTGAGCTTAGTACCTGTACTGTGATGGTGAATACCTGGAGAATAAAGTGCCTCTTATGAATCCTCAATTCATGAAATGTACCTTGTTCTTTTTTCTTCCTTGTCAGCACTGGATCTCTGTTAAAATCATGAAGCCGAGTCAAAGTGGACACCAGTGAACATAATGTACAGCTTGTTTTTTCCTAAGCTGAATAATATTTTAATGCCTCTGTTCACATCCGGGCTTAGACTTTCATTTCAAATGGTGTGTTTGTTATAAACCATATATTTGGCAACTAATCTTATTACCACACTTAAGTAGGCCAAAAACTTTTACGGTTGTGGGAAATCCAATTGCATATTATTAGTGACTATGATTTTAGAGCAGAGAAAGCTAATGAGCTAAACAAATTGCAGTCTGCTTTATAATATTCTAGTTGTATGTTTGCTCGCTGAGCTGGTGGATTTGTTCTCGGACATTTCGTCACCCATGCTAGGTAGCATCCGTTAACTTCTGGTGAAACATTTGGTATTCTGTCCTGTTATCTGTCGCGGTTTGTTGTGATAGGTGATATCATGTTCAGTTCTTTTTCTGAAAGATTGGTAAATGGAGTCCAAATCTATGTGTTAGTTAATGGAGTTCTGGTTTGAATGCCAGGTTTCTTGGAATTCCCTTTGGTGTCTTTGTTAAGCCTGTCCCAGATGGATGTATTGTGCTAGTCGAACTGGTGTCTCTCTTCGTCTGTGTGTATGGATATTAGTGATAGTTGGTCGTCTTTTTGGTGGCTAGTTGGTGCTCATGCATCCTGGTGGGGAGATTCCTGCCCATTTGTCCAATGTAATGTTTGTTACAGTCCTTGCAGGACACCATGGTAACCCACAAACCTACCACCACACTGGCAGCCTGCAGAACAAAAGTCATATACAAAATATCCTGCAAGGGCTACTACAAACATTACATTGGACAAACTGGCAGGAAGCTAGGGACCAGGATACATGAGCACCAACTAGCCACCGAAAAACATGACCAATTATCACTGGTAGCCATACACACACACGTTCAACTGGCACAGTACATCCAACCTGGTGAGAATGTGTATTGGGTATAAGTAGGTAGGAAAAGAGTTAAAGTTGAGTTTTGTGAAACAAGAGGTTCAGCTGAGCATGACTCAGATCAGATAACAACGTGCAGTTATCCGGTGCTGGAGGTAAGGGTAACAGGTTAACAAGGTGGAAAAGCATTCATTGTCTGGAGCCATTTCCCAATATTGGAAGCATTCAGTATGTAAGTTCAGTTTAACAAGGTGAAATTTATTCATTAGTGATGCCAGTTAAGGTTAAGAGCATTCATTGTGTAACAGTAGATGGTTTAATCTTCACTATTGACACTCGCTGATTGTAATGGTCACCTAATTTAATATGTATGTTGCCTTATCTGGGATGCTCCTCCCTTAAAATGACTATATAATTCATTAAGAAACTGCTGTTCAAGCGAGAAGACTGAGAACTCGTCCCTGTTCACATGTGTGATCATTCTGTCTCTCCTCCAGGGCCCAGAATAAAGATGAAGGAAGTAAAACTACACTGTCTCTGAGCGTTTTGCTTCGACTGAGGAGGGGGGATAACTTGATGACACTGGGATAGGCTAAACAAAACATGGGAATTCCTAGAGGCCTGGCATTCAAATCGGAACTCCATTAACAAACATAGATCTGGACCCCATTTACCAACTTCTCAGAAACAGAATATGAAATTATATCACCTACCACAACAAACCGAGACAGATAACTAGCAAGTGGGTCAGAACACCAATGCTTTGCCAAAGGCTCACTGATGATGTTAGCTAGCATGGTAACAAAATGTCTGAGAACAAATCCACCAGTTTAGTGAGCAAACTTATAACCTGATCCACAACATGAGCTACAAATCTACTCCAAAAACTTTTAATCTTCTGTAAGACTCCGAAGCAATGAACCGGAGAGGGTTCAGAAAAGATTTACTAGGACGTTGCAGGGACTGGAAGGTTTGAATGATAAGGAGAGGCTGGATAAGCTTGGATTTTTCTCATTGGAACATAGGAGATTGAGGGGTGACTTTAGGCGTTAATAAAATGAGGGGCACACAAGCTGAAAAGCGAGTCTTTTTTTCTTTCTGGTGGGTAAGTTCCAAACTAGGCAGTGTATTTTTAAGGTGAGAGGGAAAAGGTTTAGAAGGGACCTGAGGAGCAACTTTTTCACACACAGGTTTTTATGTAAACTGTCAGAGGAAGTGTAAGATGCAGGTACAGCTGTGACATTTAAAAGGCACATGGACAGTTATATGGATAGAAAAGGTTTAGAGGGATATTGGCCAAATGCCGGCAAGTGGGTCTATTTTAGCTTGGGTTGGCATGGACTAGTTGGATCGCGTAGTCAGTTTCCCTGTTGTACGACTTCATAATTGATTTTCAAAAGTAACTGGAGTCAAAAAGTTTTACTTGGAGAATGGAATTCAGTTGCACCACCTTGCAATAGTAAGATTCCATGCTTGCACCAGTTGCATGAACTTTGCCTTTTTTTCAAAATCGTAGAATAGTTTCGTTATTTTGTTTATATTATGGCACCGCTGATCATGAGGCAGTTCACCACCCCCCACCCCAAAAAAACAGGGCTGTCAGACAGTCATACAAAAGAACCTAACATTGGCTCTAGCCCTGGCATGGAACCAGCAACATGGGTGTTGGTTTTGGGATTTGTTATTTTTAAGTTAAAGAAACATTTGGGTGAATCCTTGTATTGTGGGTAAGTATATTGAGATTTGGGGACTTAGACCAAACTTGTTCTGATCTTGTAGAATAATAGTCATACAGCATGGAAACAGATCATTTGGTCCAATCAGTCCATGCCAAACATAATCTCAAACTAAACTTGTCCTACCATAATTTGCCCATAATAAACCTGTTCTCCGCTTTATATTTGAACAAAGTTTGCTGTTAAACTAATCATGAAACTGTTGATACTCAGTATTATGACAGTAAATTGTTCAGGAAGTTCCTCTGAGTTGTCTGACTCTTTCTGAGAGACGTTGCGTTCAAATAGGTGGAAGTCTGTATTATTTGGAGTGTCCAAGATACAGATGTTTTCATTCTGCAATTGCAGCCGTAAGCTACCAAACAATTCAAAAAGAAACTCTAAAAACACTCCATGTAGGTCTGTTTTATTAATTTGGTTTGAAGTATGGAGATTGAACACTGTAAAGTTACGCATGCAATATTGACCCTGGTTCTGACTGGATGGCACCTAATCATTGGGTACTGGTAAAGGAGACAGATACAAAATAACATGTTTACAAGGTGCAGTCTCTGAACCAGTATGCAAAATGTTTTTGTGTCCTATATAATCAGAGCTTTGATTTAATGTAATTCTGTTTTCCCTGTCATGTCAATACATGTACAGGTTTTGGTGAGCAATTTCCTGGGCTGTATTGTGTTCGTAAATATGAAAACCAAATAACAGCAGTTAGCTTAGGAATTTGCCTTTTTTGTTTTGAGTCTAATTAGAATTGTTTGTATTTTTAACAGGTATTGACTTTTAAGGAAATAAATTGGCAGACACTCCGTATAGAAGCTGATGCAATCCCAGGCGATCAGAGCATTATCAGTACGCCACTAAGACTAATCACCAACCAGTCGAAAATCAAACTTGTACTCAAGAGAAGGGTATGTACAGTACAAGAACCTTAGTACTTTTTTCCTTGTGCTGTTTATAGATATAGTCATGAGTTAACAAGGGTATTTGAATAAACAGTGGTAGTATTAAATATTACAGAGCGTAGGTGCCTTTGCATTTGGGTGTTTTGGTTTCCAAGTTTTGATTGCATGCAGCTGGAAAACATGCATATTGTGTGAACTTATGAATTTTTAAAAAAATTAGATCATTTTATCTATTGCACCTGTTCAGCCATTCAAAAAGATGAGACCAGAAATGAATGCAGTATGTAATGGTGGCATCACTAATATTGCAACTGTACAGGACATGACCTCCCAACTTCTAAACTCAATGCACTGAGCAATGAAGGCAAGCATGCCAAATGCTTTTTTCACTACCTTGTCTACCTGCAACTCCACTTTCCAGGAATTAGGCACCTGCACCCCCAGGTCTCTCTTCAACACTCCCCAGTGGCTCAATGGATAAGACATTGACCTCCTAAGTCAGAGATTGTGGGTTCAAGCCCTATCTGGGCTGAGCAGGGTTTTAAATCTGAGTAGAGTTTGCACATTCTTCTTGTGTCTGCTTAGGTTTCCTCTCTGTCCAAACAGTTGCAGATTTGGTGGATTAGCAATGTTAAATTGCCTCTTAGGATGTGTAGGGTGAGATGAATTAGCCAAGGGAAATGCAGGGATAGAACTGTGGAGGTGGATCTGGGTGGGATTCTCTTTGGAAGGGTGGTGTGGACTTGATGGGTTAAATGGCCTGCTTCAGCACTAGGGATTCTATGACTGTAAGACCATAGCAGATCTGATTTGAGGTGTTAACTACCTTTTCCTGCCTATCTTCATTACCCTTAAATCCCTTGTAAATCAAATATTCTCAATAATCTCGCTTTGACTGCTCACAGAGGAAGAAAAGTCTTAAAGTTAGCGACATTGAGAGAATAAATTCTGTTGTCTCCGTGTTAAATGGGAGGTCCCCTGTTTTGGATCTGTACCCCCTTTTTATTGATCCTCCCATGAAGAGAAACGTTGTCCAAGCATCAACTCTATCAAGTCCTCCCAACTCTGAGCTCCAGTAAGATCACCTCCTTATAAACCCCAATGATTTAGCTGCCACTTTCTAAATGTTTCTTCATTCAAATGATCCCTCATGCCAAACTGCAGCTTAGTGAATCTTTGCTGAAAGTAACAACTTGTGTGCCTTTTTACTGTGACCAAAACTGTACACGCTGCATTTTCCAGTATCCTGTACAGCTGTAACAAGACTTCCTTTCTTTAACATTTCACACCCCTATGGCTAACATCCTGTTTGATTTCCTAATTATTTGCTGTGTCTGTATGTAAACTTAATAGGGTTTGTGTACAAAGATCCCAAGCACACTCTGTACCATAGCATTTTGCAGTTTCTCGCCATGTGGATGATCTGCTTTTCTATTCATGTCACCAAAGTGGCAATTTCTCACATTCCCATATTATACTCCATCTGCAGAACTTTTGCTATCTCAATTAGCTTGCCTTGTATCCTTTTTCAGACTCTTGCATCCTTTTCACCAGTTGGTTGACTATATATGTTTGTCAAAAAACTTAGCTACAGTGCAGTCCAGTCCTTCATCCAAGTAATTAACATGGATCACATATATTTAGGCCCTGGCATTTATCTCTGGAACTGCACTAGTTAGACATTCTGAAAGTGACTCATTCATGCCTGTCCTCGCTTCCAATAAGTTAATCATAGATTTAGAGTAAACCATTCAGCTGCTTGAACTTGCTCTGCTATTGAACTAAATCGCATGTGATCTTCTACCTGAATGTCATTTTCCTTGCTATCCCCATATCCCTTGATCTTTTTGAGATCCACAGATTTTTAGGTTAAATGTGTTCAATGCTACAATCATTGAGCTTCAACAGTGCTGTCCGGTAGGGAAGGCTTGCCATCTTCTGAATGAGATCTGATTCCTGATCTCAATCATAAGTGGCTTGCCCATATCTGAAACTGTCTGCCCACTGGTTCTCAAACCACCACCCTTTTCCCCCACTCCCTGGCTGGACATCTTTCTGCATCTCTGTCAAGCTCCATAAGAACTACTTATGCTTTAATGAGATCACCTCTTAATCTGTCCACATTGACTCCTTCTGGAGATTCAGATGTTCAACACCTGCTCTTTATCCACATTGTTTGTTGCATGTACAAAGAACTCCTCAAAGTTCTAAAGTCTAAATGTCTTGATATTAATCTCAATGATTTCTACCTTTTTTGCAATGACGTGTTAGGCTATATTTAGTGGTGTATATATTTGCTATTATGGACCTTTCCATAATCTAGGGAATTTTAGAAGGTATAACCAGTGCATTAATATATCTTCAGCCACTTCCTTTAAGACTTGAGGACGCAGCCCATCCATTTCAGCTGAATTGTCAGCCTTTAGTCGTGTTGGCGTTCCTCTGACTTTTCTCTGAGGGTGATGGTTTTACGTTCCTGCCACCTTTAAGCCACTTGATTTTGTACTATCCTTTTTGCGTCTACTGCTGTGAAGATTGGAAAATATTCTGCTAGTTCTTTGTTTCCCATTATTAACTACCCAGTCACCTTCTCTAAGGGACCGAGTCACTCTTATTTGTAGGAACTTTACTGGTTTTTATTTTTGCTAGTATTTTTTTGTATTCCCATGGTTCCCTTTTTTCTGAATTATGCTTTGCAAATTCCTAAAATGTTCTCATCTTTTGGTCTTGCATTGATCTCTCACATCATTATATTCCTTTTCTTTCCATTTGATTCCATCCTGGATTTTGATAGCCACCAATGATGCATTTTTCTGGTTTTTTGTTGTTTCGTCAGTATTGTATGTCTTTGTTGAAAGCTCTGAAATATCTCCTGAAATGTCCGTCACTGCTTTACTACCTTTTACTTTTTTTAAACTGAGCCAGTCCAGTAACAAAGCAGTCACATGATCATTCTGCTTCATGTCATTGGGATTGATTTCATAGTTTTGTGTGTATCTGCTGCCTGGCGCAAAGAAATAAAGGTGAACAATCATTCAATTTTTTTTGACCTTCAGATGGATGCATTTGAACCCAATGCTGTACTGGCCATAAAATCTATAGATATTATTTCATTGTTTTCCATCACCCAACTCACTTAATAATTGGAAGGAAGGTAAATGTCATGACGTACAAACCTGTGATTCGGGCTGTTTCACTGCATTCAGTAAACCTATTAGGAAATTTTGTACTTGTGTGCAATTTCAACTGAGAATATGGCAGCATGTATAGAGAATTATAACTTTGCCAATTACATTTTAAAACCATGTTTTCCCTTAGTTTCTGAAATTTACAGTGTGTCAGCTAAGCTGCGCAGTTTAGTAAGCTTTGCAGGAGACTTGTTCTGTGCCATCTTGCACTTCAGTTACCCATCTATTTATGGCAACATCGTTGACCAGTAGTCCAGTCGAATTTTCTGTACATATCCTGTTGCATTTTGGCTGCATCCTTTATGGTACATATTTCTTGTCAGATGGAGAATTGTAATATAAAGGCATTCAAATTCTGAAAATTTGACCCCCCACTGGCTTGTCAGTTTAACTGTACTAATTCAGTGATTGGTTATGAAACATGTTAATTTGATGATAATGGAGTGAAAAGAGCTTGAGTCTTTCATTTCTTTAAACTTGGCTTATATCCACTTGTTTTGTATTAGTAAAACCAATTCACTGTTGAAATATCCAAACTCATTAACATAATAAAACATTCCATGGTTCTTTACAGCAGGAGTTTTGAAGAATACTCAACATTGTGTGACATAAGGAGGTATTAGGATATCTAAGAAATTTCTTGGAATCCTGAGGTGGAGAACTTTAGGAATGGAAGTCAATGTCTTGCAGTCTAGCGTAGTTCAAGGCATGGCCAATGTTAAGTGATTAAAACTGGGAACATTCAAGAGGTCAGAATGGGAGATATGCAGAAGTTTTGAGGATGGGATGAGGTAACAGATGGCAAGGCTGGAGAAGAAATTTAAAAACAAAGATGAGAATCTTAAAATGAAAGCATTTTGTGTAATTCAACAAACAAAGATGTTGGGTGAATAAAACTTGAGTAGACAAGCAGGAGCCTGGAGGAGCACAGCGAGCCAGGCAGTATCAACTGGAAGGAGGTGTTGGTCAGAGGGATGGAAAGGAGGCAGTCAGGATGGAAATTGAGTTGTGGAATGGTTGGGGATGTTATTTGAAAATGGAGAACTCCATGTTGAGTCCTCCAGGCTGTAGGGTGCCCAGGCAGAAGATGAGGGATATTGTTCCTCATCTTCTGCGGTCTGCTTCACTGTGTGGCAATGGACGAGACCAGGGATAGACATGTCAGAGAGGGAGTGGTAGGGGCAATTAAAATGGGTGGTGACTGGGAGGTCATGCTTGCCCTTATGGGCCCGGCTGAGATGCTCTGTGAAATGTGCCCTTAGTTTACATTTAGTCTCACCAATGTAGAGTAGACCACATTGCGAGCACCGGATACAGTAAAGTAGGGTGGGAGAGAGGCAGAAGAACCTCTGTCCCATCTGGAAGAACTATTTGGAGCCCTGGGTGTAGGTGAGGGGGGTGGTTTTTCGGCAGGTTCTGCATCTCTCACAATTGCAGGGGAAGGTATAAGAGGGTTCAAGGAGTGATTATTGGGGAGAATGGCACAAACCAAGGCATAGCAAAGGGAACGGTCCTTGCAGAAGGCAGAGAAGGGTGGGGAGGGGAAAATGTTCTTGGTGGTGGGGTAGAGTTGGAGTTGACAGAAGTGTTTGAGGATGATACATTTGATACATAGACTGATGGGGTGGAAAGTGAGGATAAGGGGGACCCAGTCTTTATTAGGGCGAGGTTAAGAGCATTGGAGTGGGGAATGGAGGCGGTGCGGTGGACGGCTGTCTGGATGAAATGGGGAGAGGAAAAGCACGTTGTTTAAAATAGGTGGACACCTGGGATGCTTGGGAGTGGAAAATCTTATCGGAGCAGTTGCGACAAAGACAGAGGAATTGGGAAAACGGGATGGAGTTTTTGCAGGATACTGGTTGGGAGGAGGTGTAGTTCAGATAGTTATGGGAGTCCAAATAAAACTGGATGCACGTGTGTGAATGCTACAATGCATATAGTAGTCCAGTAATGTAGTATTGCTTGCATGGTGGATTTTGCAAGGGGAATCCCTTGAGCTGGGGAAAAGAAGTACCAACAATTTTCTCATAAACTGTAATTCTGTTTTTAAAATTGCTTTTAAGAAATTCTTTTGGTGAATTGGAATTAAAAGAATTGCAAACTGGCGTTAAACAATCGACATTACTTCTTTTTTGATTTACATTCAGGTGAAAGATTGCAATGTGGTAGGCTCGAAGCTAATGTTCCTTTTGGGTGACTTGCTGTGGGTTCTTACTGACTCCCAGCTGAAAGCGATGATTGAATATGCACAGTCACTCAGTGAGGCCATGGAGAATTCAGCCAAGCAGCGGAAGAGAATGGCTCCAGATGCTCAAGGGGTGAGTGCAAATGAAATCCAGTAGCTTGATTTAGATTAGTTCAGTTATTACTTGGGGAAATTAAGTGATGCAGTTTTTCTCATTGCAGTAAATCCAATTTGTGTTTTTATTTCCAAGTTGCGTGACGCCTGACAAGTGGAATTTGATCACTGGTTGAACTATCTTTATCCTTTTTTTCGTGATGCCCTCAAAGCCAAGATGATGTGGGTTTTTTTCCCCTGTTGTGTTATCAAGCACTTTGAATAAATAATTCTTGTTTCGAGACAGAAACATAGTCATAGTCTCTTTGAACATTGCCATATGTATTCTGACTGACCGAATGAATTTTGTTTGGCTTTGTGAAGCAGAATTTATTAATTTTTTTTTTTTAAAACTCTGATTATGCAGATTAGAAATGTCTAAACAGCTTTCTGGACCTTGTGTGCTTGTGGCTTTGAATAAGCTATTTTAAAAATGCAGAACTTTTATGAAAGTTCTGGAGTATCCTGGAAGTGGGTTAATGTGGTTTCATTAAACATGCATAAACATTAAGTAGATGCAGTTGCTCTGGCAAAATGCTTGGCCATCTAAACAGGATATTGATATGGAAAGCATGTCAAGAGAATTACAGTAAAGCTTGTGCTGGTTACTTTATAATTTAAACATATTTCAGATGGTGTTCAGTTTTGTAGCATTCATTGTTTGAGCTGAAAAAGTCCGAGAATTAAATTTGGGATTTTTTTCGGAAGTTTGGCTGATAATAATTGTTGTCTGCTACATACCCCCATCCTTGAGCTCAGTTTTTGTCAGGGCATCTTACTCCAGGATTTGATTTCCGCCATGCAAAATAGACTTCCACACTGTATGAGTAAGGAATGTCAGGCTAGTGCCCTCTTGTGTCTTGAACTCATTGGAAGTTTTCCGCTTGTGTACGACTTCAACTCCTTTGAAGACAGGCTGAACGAATGTGAACTTTGTATCATGTGGCCACCTGTCCATCATTTTAGGCTGCTTAATTTAACAGCAGGTCTACAAATTAAATATAAACTGTAGTCTCACGTCATTGATTTCACTGGACTTTATATCCTGTACATAAAGCTGTTTAATTCCACTTTTCTGGGTAACTTTTTCTATAAAGAAAAACTAACTGCTAGTATTTTAGCCATGACACTCTTGCCATCTGCTGTTTAATCAAATTGGCCTGACTTCAATGTCAACCTTAATATTTAGCCAAGAATGGGCGGCTCCGGTTTCCTCCCACAGTCCAAAGATGTGCAGGGTCAGGTGAATTGGCAATACTAAATTGCCCGTAGTGTTAGGTAAGGGGTAAATGTAGGGGTATGGTGTGGGTTCGCTTAGGCGGGGCGGTGTGGACTTGTTGGGCCGAAGGGCCTGTTTCCACACTGTAATGTAATCTGTAAATCTGTAATAGAAACATCTGGCCTAATTGGGCAATACCCTGCTGAATTCTCAGGTATCAACAACAACAATGCATATAAACCATTCCAATAAGACATTATGTTCAGCATATTGGTTTTGTCACCCCTCCCCTTTCTAAAAATGAAGGTGTAGCCCCAAATAATGTAATAATCTGAATTTCCTGTTTTAAGAGTTAGCTAGTTTGGCTCCATTGTCACATTTTCTAAAACTAAAACGGTACTGACAACCAAGTAGGAAGGGATACAATTTAAATATAATTTTTTTTTTCATCATCCCAGGGCATGTTTTGAATCTACTTGCAACTGAGACACTTTAAAAGTACTGTACATAGCCATGCCACTGTTAATCTGCTGTTGAGCAATTTATAGGATTAGCCAGCAATATTCATTTTTTGATTAGTGGGTGGGCACTAAATATGGATGCACCAGTTCCCTGACTTGGACATCAACCTTGGAAACCCATAATTTGACCTTTCTTGAGAACCTTTTTTGCTAGTTTTCACTGCTGTGTGGCATGAGGTTGGCGCAGAAGCAGTTGGAAAATAGAATAAATGGATATATTTTTTGGGAACGCAGTGAGT
Organism: Chiloscyllium plagiosum; assembly: GCF_004010195.1. Taxonomy (NCBI): domain Eukaryota; kingdom Metazoa; phylum Chordata; class Chondrichthyes; order Orectolobiformes; family Hemiscylliidae; genus Chiloscyllium; species Chiloscyllium plagiosum. The sequence continues at coordinate 38,908,582 of NC_057735.1, read as the reverse complement.
TTACATTTGCAATCTTGTTAGAAGATGAAATTCATAGTGGAAGAGCAAGTTGAAGGTTGACAAAAAGCAGGAAGGCATATTGTATGGACCTTAAGATTTTTAAGGGATTTCAACTGTTTTGTATGTGCACATTATATTGGAGGATATGTTTGATCCCTATACCGCCAAAATATGAAATGTGTGCTTTAGTAGAAGTAATGTATGTTTTGTTTTACATGGAAAATATACTATACTGATCCCAAATGGACAAGTAAGATCTAAGTGAAATCTAGCTTGATAGATCATAAGTTTTGTTTTTGCAGTTTGGTAATCTTAGTCAATGAACATAATCACATGAGACTGTAAATGTACTTTTAACAAAAAGACCTCCAAGTTTATTGCACAAAAGAATAAGAAAGCAAAAATACATGTATGACACATTAGGAACACTATCAACAGCAAATAGCAAAGATTGTGTGTTTAGTACAAAGGAAGATTCAACCCCTTTTCCAGCAATATCCTTTGCAGGCACACTAACTTTTGTGAAAAATCACACAACACCAGGTTATAGTCCAACAGGTTTAATTGGAAGCACACTAGCTTTCGGAGCGACGCTCCTTCATCAGGTGATGGAGTATCAGTCCTATCTTAACTGTGATTTCTTTCTTGACTGATGAGTTTGCAAGCATATCCTTTCAATTACTTCCTATTACTGTTATTATGATCTAGTAGCCCTAACTGTTATGGGATAATGTCTGCTTGATGTTGATGCAGGACAAGTCCGACGCCCAAAAGGAACCACGCTGGATAGATCATAATTTTTAAAACTTTTTATTACTGAAGTGATATTTTTAAAACAACATCCTGTTCTGTTAGAAAATACTATTGCATTAGAAATTAGGTTCTAAGATATTTAAACACTGAGTAAAAATAACTCCAGCATTTTTTTGATAGAATGAACAAGGCAACAGCTTTGTACTGGTCTATGCACACTCTCACAGCTTAAAAATGTTGAGATTCTAAGAACATTTAGTACTGCACCTCTAACAAGACACAGGCTAGATCATTTCCAAGGGGGAGAGTCTTTTCTGTTTAGTTTAATACTTTTGATTTTATGTTGAAAACACCATTTCAAATCATATAACTCTTTCTTTATTATTATGCTCCTGACTTTGTCTCCTTCATGTGCTCCACTGTCTCTGACGCAGCTTTTATTTTTAGAAAAACCTTCAAAATCTTAACTTCTCTTTTTTCCCACTGTCTATAATCACAGCAGTCTAGTCTGGGATACTTTTTTTTTTCTAAGATTCTATTTCCTTAAATTTCATTTCTTCAATATTGCTGAGCACATGCTACTCCAGTGAAAGACTTAATCACAGCAGTCTAGTCTGGGATACTTTTTTTTTCTAAGATTCTATTTCCTTAAATTTCATTTCTTCAATATTGCTGAGCACATGCTACTCCAGTGAAAGACTTCTCAACACTTCAGAGCTTGATGCATGCTTATGTTTTTTCAAAATCACCCCAGCTCAGACTGGACGAATCTAGCCTGCTCGCTCTAAGCCCTCTGAATAACTTTGTCTCACTTAGAGTTATGGGTGTTGTATTTTGTTAGAAAAAGCTAATAGTTTTGTTCAAACACACAGAATAACCTATAGTCGAACTGTAGTTCCAAGTAATAATGTCTACCTCTCAGTTTAATCATACCATACGTTCACTAGGGGGTTTGTTTCCAGTACTGTATCTCTCTGAGATAGAGAGACATAGCTCCTTCACCAAATTTTGCTAACTGCACTTGGAAAACAATATCCCCTGTCTACCTAAACAGCTAAAACAATTTTAACAAAGTCTGGCATGAACTGAGTTGCCCTTTTGCTGGTACGAAACCATACTTCTCAACTGAAACCTGAATGTGGCCCATGTCTGATTTTCTGTTTGTCATGAAAGTTGAACTTTCAGTTTCATCAATTAACATTCTATTTAGTTCTTCTTCTGTTTATCTCGCTTGCATAATATGCTCTCTTGAAAATGATTTTTGAACTAGTGGTTCAAATTGGCTTTCTGATCTTTGTTTGGAAAAAAAAAAGTCACCGTCACCTGGAAAGCCCACTTCAAAAGGTAGGGTCTCCCACCCATCCTTCTCTAAATTTAAAAAAAACAAACGGTTGTATGCGCAGATTTGGGATGGTTACTAGTTTTTTTTCAATAGTCACTTTGGAATTCAGAACAGTGGGAATGGGTGATAGGGTAGTTGTATGCTCCTCCTGTAGGATGTGGGAGGGAAGGGTAGACTTGATCTGCAGGAAGTTCACCCAATTCCAGCTCCATTGGAAACCATGTTAGGGAATTGGAGCTGGATGAACTTCGGATCGTTCAAGAGGCAGGGGGGGTAACAGAGAGGAGTTATAGGGAGGTAGTCTTACCTCTGGTAGATGGGTTACAATCAGGGGACACAAAGGGAACAGGCAGACAATGCAAGGATCCCCTGTGGCAGTTCACCTCACTCATAAGTATACTGTTTTTGGATACTGTTTGTGGGGGCTACTGGGGGAAGCCATAGTGGTCAGGTCTCTGGCACTGAGTCTGACTCTGTGGCTTAGAAGGGAAGGGGGGGGTGGGAAGTAGAAAAGCATTAATGGTAGGAGACTCTCTAGTTAGAGGAATGGACGGGCGATTCTGTGGTCGCGACGGGACTCCAGAGGGTATGTTGTCTCGTGGATGCCATGGTCCGGGATGTCTCTGATTAGAGTCTTCGAGATTCTGAAGGGGGAGGGTGAGCAGCCAAAAGTTGTGGTGCACATTGGCACCAATGACATCGCTAGGAAAAGGGATAAGGATCTAAAAAGTGACTTCAGGGAGTTAGGTTGGAAGCTAAAAAGCAGGACGAGTAGCATAGTAATCTCTGGATTGCTACAGGTGCCACATGCCAGTGAGGCGAGGAACAGCGACCGAGGTACAGCTAAACGCATGGCTACAGGGCTGGTGGAGGAGGGAGGACTTCAGTAATGTCGATCATTGAGGTACCTTCTGGGGAAGGTGGGGCCTGTCTATGAAGGATGGTTGCACTTAAAGTGGAGGGGAACCAATGTCCTGGATGGGAGATTTGCTAGAGCACTTCGAGAGGGTTTAAACTAGTTTGGCAGGGGGATTGGAACCAGAGTTACAGATCAGAGGAGAGGGTAGTTGTTGAATGGGCAGAAATAGAATGCAGAGAGTCTCTAAGGAAGGATACACGGTTGACAGGGCAAAGGGATGGGTTAGTGTGTCTGTTTCAATGCAAGGGGTGTCAGGAATAAGAATAATAAGGTTCGGCCATCGATCAGTGCTTGGAATTACAATGTTGTGGCCATAACTGAGACATGGATTTCACAACGGTAAGAATGTTTGCTGGATGTTCCAGGGTTTAGATATTTTGGACACTGGACTAGGGTAATAGGCTTGAACAGATTGATATTAAGAAAGTGGATGTGCTGGAAATTCTGGGAAGTATCAAGATTAAGAAGTCCCCAGAGCCAGACCAGATATTATCCATGGTTACTATAGGAAACAAGGAATGAGATTGCTGCGCTTCCAGTGATGAACGTTGCATCCTCACTCTCCACTGGAATAGTGCCGGCTGATTGGAGGGAGGCGAATGTTGTTCCTCTGTTCAAGAAAGGAAATAGGGAAATCCCTGGGGATTACAGACCAGTCAGTCTTTCATCTGTGGTAAGCAAGGTGCTGGAAAGGATTCTGAGAGAGGATTTATGACTACTTAGGAAAGTCATTTGATAAGGTTCCCCACAGTAGGCTCACTCAAAGTTGGGAGGTATTGGATACAGAGAAATGTAGCTGTCTGGATACCGAATTAGCTTGCCGAAAGAAGACAGCAAGTAGTAGTGGTAGTGGATGGAAAGCATTCCACCTGGAGATTGGTGACCAGTGGTGTCCTGCAGGGATCTGTTCTTGGGCCTCTGCTCTTTGTAGTTTTATAAATGACTAGATGAAGAAGTGGAAGGATGGGTTAATAAGTTTGTCGATGACACGAAGGTTGATGATGTGTAGTGTTGAGGGCTGTTCCAGGCTACAATAAGTCATTGACAGGATGCAGAGCTAGATTGGGAAGTGGCAGATGGAGTTCAACTTGGATAAATGTGAAATGTCTTTTGGAAGGTCAAATTTGAATGCTGAATACAAGGTTAAAGACCGGATTCTTGGCAGTGTGGAGGAACAGTGGAACCTTGAGGTCCACATACATAGATCCCTCAAAGTAGCTACCCACGTTGATAGCGTTGTTAAGGCAATGGTGTTTTGGCTTTCATTAGCAGGGGGATGGAGTTTAAGAGCCGTGAGGTTTTGCTACAGCTCTGTAAAACCATGGTTAGACCACACTTAGAATATTGTGCCCAGTTCTGGTCACCTCATTATAGGAAGGATGTAGATGCTTTAGAGAGGGTGCAGAGGAGATTTACAAGGATGCTGCCTGGATTGGAGGGCTTGTCTTATGAAGAGAGGTTGAGTGAGCCAGTGGTTTTCATACTGGAGAGGAGGAGGAGGGGAAGTGACTTGATACAAGGTAATGAGAGGCATAAATAGAGTAGATAGCCAGAGACTTTCCCCAGGGCAGAAATGGCTGTCACGAGAGGTCATAATTTCAAGGTGATTGGAGGAAGGTAGAGGGGAGATGTCAGAGGTAGGTTCTTGACTCAGTGGTGGGTGTGTGGAATGCACTGCCAGCGGTGGTACAGTCAGAGACATTTTAAGCGACTGCTGGAGAAGCATGTAGATGGCAGTAAATTGAAGGGTGTGTAGGTTAGGTTGATCTTAGATTAAGATAAATGCTCGGCACAACATTGTGGGCCAAAGAGCTTGTACTGTTCTATGTTCTATGATTGCTGCTGGGCAGGATAGACTGGATAGCAGAGTAAAACTGGAACTATGCAACCTTCAAAGAAGAGATGAATTTGGCACAGTCAAGGTATATTCCCTCAAAAGTGCAAAGTCAGTCAAACAAGCTGTTGACCGATGGAGGTAGATGTTTTATAACATGTTGCTTCGAAAATATAATTGAGAACAAATACAGAAGTGTCCGAAAGGAGGTTTAAAAAAAAAAGAGAAGTCGAGGATTTTTTTTAAACAAAGGACTGGCTTTTAGCATGCAGTGAAATCCTAAAGTCTTTAAGCACATCAATAGTTGAAGGGTGGTAAAAGTAATAATTTAATTGTGCCTGCTGTTAAATTTGCCCCACCCATTTCAGTATTGGCAATGTTTTGCATGGGAAGCCTAGTATTAAAGCAGCCTGGAGTTTTCCACAAGCTGGAATCTTGAGCTAAGCTGTGTATTTTCTTAACCAATTAGACTGAAGCATATGAAAATTTCTAATATGAGGAGGAATTGTTAATCAGAATCATTAACTCTGTCAAATTGATGAGCAAGAGTGAAAGGTTTAGATTGAGATTATAAAATAAAAAGAACCTTTGCTCATGAATTAACAAAGGGATGAGACTCTGCATTTGTTTTCAATGCAGAAGTGGTTGGCTAGCATTACATAATATTACTACATTGTTAAACGATACTTTGGCTTAAAATGGAAACTTAACTTTTCCTAAGTATCTATCATACCATGACAGAAACGTCACAGTAGCTACAAAATATCAATCAGGTGAAAGTGAGGACTGCAGATGCTGGAGATCAGAGTTTAGATTAGAGTGGTGCTGGAAAAGCATAGCAGGTCAGGCAGCATCCAAGGAGCAGGAAAATCCTGATGAAAGGCCTCCTGCCCGAAATGTTGATTTTCCTGGTCCTCTGATGCTGCTGACCTGCTGTGATTTTTCAGTACCACTCTAATCTTGACAAAATACCAATAGTGTATGTCTGAAAGAACTTTTTTTCATTTTAGTATTTAATTGTCCGTCTTGCCTTGCCTGAGGTTGCATGGAATTTGTACCCAAATATGAGAACTCTTAACCTTGCTCTAGCTTCAGACTTTGGGGTGTCTTGGTTTTTCCTAAATATGCAATACATAGCAAATACATGCAAGACCGTAAGTGGTAATGGAGGAGATAATTAAAAGGTTAATTATTGTTCTTACACATTTCACTGAATTTCATTAGGTCTGACATAAAGCTGATTAATTAAGACCTTTTGAGCATTGTGCAATCTGAGACTCTACTACAGGTGTCCTGCAAGTTTACCTGTAGTTGACTTCACCTTTTTGAAATTATTTTTGTAAATGCCTTCTCTACAGACAAGTGGATCAGTGCCTAGTGTCCATCAGACGCGAATGCAACCAGCTTCCTCAAGCAACAGTTTGAACAGTATTAGTCAGTATTTTGATATGTATGATGTGAAAGAATCATCCTATCACAGTCAGATCTCACGCCTGGATTTGCACATTTGTGATGATGGCGCCTCAATGGAACAAGGTACGAGCAATCTATGATGCCTACACCTGAGGAAAGAAAATGACTTTTTACTGATCCATTTATGTAATTTGTGCACACCAGAAGTTACTCTGAGAGTAGGTGAAATGGTAAAGTGAGTTACTATAATTCCGGTTTGACTCTTGGTTGGGGGAGGACAAGCTTTCATTCAAGGATGCAAAGCACTGCAAGTACGTCTATAATGTTTAATAACATTCACATGCTATGAAAGGAGATAAAAGACAAATGCTTTGTTTTCAAAAAGCCTTACTTTAGCTGAAGATATCTTGTTAAAAGCTATTTTTGAACTTAAGACATGATTTGGTAGAGAGTGAAGTGGTGTACATGGTTGTGCTTGAGATGAGAAGAAAGGGGAAAAAAATGCAAATGTTGGAGGTGTAAGGTGCCTCCCAGATGCCTGTTAATCTTGTATGCTAGTCCTTGCTTCAGTCTGTCCAATTAACTTTCCATCTCTGCAGTTGGTTCCTTACTATGTTTTGCCTTTATTGCACAGGAGCATCTAAACATCGAATTGCTGGAGGAGCTATACAGTTAACATTCAGAAACCTGAGCTTCGACTATTATCCCTTCCACTGGGCAAGTGAGTGAATTCTATTGTTACAAGAACTGGTGTATATTTAAAGTGACTAGATACTTGACTTTTGGAGCTGTAACTCACTATTCGGGTGTAGTACAGGATCGGGGAAAAAGCTCAAATGGGAACAAAATGAAAAAACTTTGAGAAAATTGTCATTGAAGCCTTTGCTGCTTTGTTCATCCTATTCAAGATGGAGAATAGCTCAGATTTGTATCTTTTTAAAGAGTATCATGAGCCTCTGAGTTAGGAAAGAGTTTGTATAAAATTTGTTTGAGATTGCCATTGCTTTGCTTATGTACCAGGCCGTACACATTAACACACTTGTTGTGGAATTTACCCACTAGTTTTAAAACGTTTTTAGCAGGACTAAGCCTCCCTAGCTCTAACTATCCACATTAGAACTGGACAAATGAAAAAAATGAAAAGTAGTTGCATGTGCACGCAAACAAATTGCGTGTACTTTGAAGATCTGTTTACCTGTGCCATGTGGTCATGCAAGGTGACTTTAGCCAAACATGTGTAGGAGCTTCCATAATCAAAGTTGGTCTGGTATGGTACTGATTTGATGGTAGGATTCCAAATGGTGGTCATAGTCTGACGTTATCATGACTAGAAGGTGATATGCAGTACTCCAGACATTGTTGGCTTCAGTCTGAAGTGATTATGAATTTATTATTCTAATTTATTCTGCTTGCAGATGATAGTTGCAAACATTGGGTTAGACATTGTGAAACAATGGAAGCGAGATCACGCTGGGCTAAAGACCTGCTTCAAGAGTTTCAGTCCAAAGTGCAAACAATAATAGATCATCATGAGGGTCTAACAGTTGTCAGATCGCCAACAAAAGAATCTCCTGGCAAAAGAAAGGGTATGTGATTTTGTTTTGAAGCTAGATTTCTTAAATGAACTCCCAAAATGGTCTGAAATTCTGAACAATCCGGTTGTATTTTTATAATCTATAACTTTTTAATTAAATAGAGGGGAGAGGGATGTCGAGCTCAAAGCTTTTAAATGAGTTTATTAGCAATTCAGTCCAGTTTTTTCATTTCTTTCTCTTCTTGCCCCTCCCACCACTGCTCACCTCTCGTGGCTCATTTGACTATTTTAATTTATCCTGTCAGTCCCACAAAGAAACTGGTTTGAATACATTGGAAATATAGAGACCCTTAAACACTGTTCAAACCCAAGTTGCATCAGGATAATATTTATGCAGACCAAGAAAATGGTGACTTGGACTTCTAGAACAGTTTTCACAATCTCAGGCTGTCATTAAGTGCTTTGCAACTAAGTAACTACTTGTCAGCCAGGCTACTGTTGTGGTGTGATAAACCACAATTTTTGTTTAGCTTTTGCCAAACAGTCTCTTTGGTCCTGTGGCCCATATCTCTGCAAATTCCTTCTTCACCTTGATCACTTGTTGGTTAAAATTTTTATCCATCTCCCTTCAGCTTCCTTTGCCAATCATATTAAATCTGTGATCTCTAGTTCATGGTGATGGAGGATCTGGAAACGCTATATAAAATACTGTAATTTTTACTTTGGCCTCCAAATGAAGATGTCAATCTCAGATTCTCCAACCAAAACATGTAACCTTAATTTGTCATCTCTGAAACACGCTAATAACAGTATCCTCTACAAAGCCTTCGTGTTTTTCCTGAAATGGTTGCAATACTCCATTTGGAGCAGGATTCATATTTTATGTGGGTTTAGTACATGACCCTTGCTTTTGTGTATTCTAGTGCAAAATCCCATGCTTTAAAACCATTAAATTTAAAACCCAGGATCCCATGTGCCGCCTTCAGGGCCTGTTATTATGTCCTCCTACTTTCAAAGGTTCATGCAGATGCACTATTGAAACTTGGTATGATTGCACTCCCTTTACAAGTTTAACGTGTATTATCTCTCACTCTTTCTTTGACCAAAATGTAGGTCAGTGTTCAGTGTCTCACTCTGCTTTTCCACCGTGTCTAAAATAATGTAGTGTTTTTGTTAATGAAATACAAATGAAAGTAAAGAGATAATGTCTTTGTTTTGGGTCTTGTTCATTCAAATTCATCATGCTGTTGGAATTTTGCAGCATATTTGGCTGCCTGCCTGTAGATAAAGCATTTGTGAGCATGAGCTCATGACAACTCAATAGCTTTACTATGACCTGTGAACCTGGTACAGCGATTGTTTTGTCTGTAGAATCTATTTGCAGTTCTTTTTCAAAGGTTAAAGTTTGGTAATGTCAGAAAGGTTTTCTGTAACAATAGAGGGTGAAGGCATGAAAATCTATCCAAGATGGGTTCCTGTGTTAGCCATCCTAAATTGGTATTTCACCCACTTGTTAAGCCAGAGGTTTACTCCTGAATAGGATGAAGAGTGTACTGCAATGCCAGGTGCTATCTGTGATGTTACTAACTTTTTGGATGGGATGTTAAGTCGAGACTCCCATTTTTGCTGCCTCAAGTAGGCATAGAAAACCCGATAGCATTGTCTCAAAGAGCATGTAAGTTATCACCAGTGTCATGGTGAATATTTATATTTAAATCAACTTGGCAAAAAAAACTCATCTGGTTATTATCACATTGCTTTTAATGGTACCTCACTGTGCCCAACTTGACTGCTGCATTTCCAATGTTGCAGCAGTAACTAGTCTCTGAATCTACTTTTGATCATAAAGCATTTTAGCAGCTTTCATGACCACAGGACATCTGTGTAAATGAATCTCCCCTTAATTTCTCATAATTTTAATTTATCATAATTATAATTACTTCCACTGTGCTCAGTTTTGTATGCATATCAATGAGAAATATGGGTTAAAACTTTTTTACGCTCAATTAGTATCTCTACCTTTTAAGTTTCAATCTAGGTGATGTAATTGTGAATTATGTTTATAATTTGACTTTATCCAAGTGTATTCCATTGTGTTGCCTATTATGGAAACTGAACAATGTAACACAAAGGGAATTTATATTGTGGACTGGATTTTGAATTTTTGTTAAGTTATATTTCAATCATTGGAATTTGTGGATGAAGCCGAAACGTGTCACAAAAAGAGAGTATTTGTACGGTTGTAATAAGTTAGGTACAGCAACATTTAACGCTAGCACGATCACACAAATAAGCTCACTGATCAAGTCTATTTTTTTCCTGACGTTGATTGAAGAAATTTTACCCAGAACACTGAGCAAGTTCTCTGCTATTATCAATAATGTTTTGGGATCTTAAATAGTTGTGGGATGAACTGAAACAAGTAAATAGGACCACTACTTCGATAACCTTGGATAAGTAAGCATACAGAAAAAGAAACTCCCTCCTACACAGCAACCCTTAATTATTAGGCATTCAATTCACATGCACAAACTAAATTTACTGGCATTAAATTACTATTTTACTGCTGCTTAGCTTTCCTATTTTGAACGGATGAATTGTTGATTTAAAACAACTTGCTTCAAAATAACTGGAGTAGACTTGGCTTTACATCTTAGGAGCTCTGTGTACACGGCACAATGAATTTCAGTTCTTTTGGAAAATGTGATAGCCAGTGAGCATACTACATTGCTCCATAAACAGTGAATTATATAAATCAATTGTTTTATCAAATGATGGAGAATAAATGTTGGCCACTTTCTAGGACAGCGTAATTGAAATGCTGCCATAAGAGTACTTGTTTTTTTCTCCATTCAATGATATTAGAGTCATTGAGGTGTACAGCATGGAAACAGACCCTTCGGTCCAACTTGTCCATGCTGACCAGATATCCTAAAATGATCTAGTCCCATTTGCCAGCACTTGGCCCATAACCCTCTAAACCCTTCCTATTCATATACCCATCCAGATGCCTTTTAAATGTTGCAATTGTACTAGCTTCCTCCATGTGCTCTCGTAGCTCATTCCATACACACATCACCCTCTGCATGAAAAAGTTGCCCCGTAGGTTCCTTTTAAATTTTTCACCTCACTCTAAACCTCTGCCATCTAGTTCTGGACTCCCCCACCCCAGGGAAAATACTTTGTCTATTTATCCTATCCATGCCCCACATGAATTTATAAACGTCTACAAGGTTACCCCTCAGCCTCAGACGCTCCAGGGAAATCAGCCACAGCCTATTTAGCCTCTCCGTATAGCTCAAATCCTCCAACCCTGGCAACATCCTTATGAACCTTTTCTGAACCCTTTCAAATTTCACAATATCCTTCCTACAGGAGGGAGACCAGAACTGCACACAATATTCCAAAAGTGGTCGAACCAATGTCCGGTACAGCTGCAACATGACCTCCCAATTTCTATACTCAATCCTCTGACCAATAAAGGAAAGCATACCAAACACCACCTACATTATCCTATCTACCTGCGACTCTACTTTCAAGGAGCTATGAACCTGCACTCCAAGGTCTCTTTGTTCAGCAACACTCCCCATGACTTTTCCGTTAAGTGTCTAAGTCCTGCCCAGATTTGCCTTTCCAAAATGCAGCATCTCTCATCTACCTAAATTAACTTACATCTGCCACTCCTTTGGCTAATTGGCCCAACTGATCCCATTGTACTCTGAGGTAATCTCCTTCATTGTTCACTACACCTCCGATTTTGGAGTCGTCTGCAAACTTACTAACTATACCTCCTATGTTCACATCCAAAGTGAATACTTTGTGACTGAGGTTGCAGATATATATGCAGATTGGACTATCTAATCAATTGGCAAGACGTCTTAGTCATGTTTCATTTGTAATATGTAATTTATGTACAAGTAACTGAATTTTCCTACAAATTCATGTTCAATATATGTTGATTCTGAGCTGAGTGTATGTGGTTATCAAAGCTAATATTTGAAGTTTGCTTTGCTTTGTTTGATTTTTTTCATTGTAAAAATTCTTGTCTTAAATACAAAATGTTGGGGCTTCACTATTTCAGTAAATAATTGGGGTTTCAGATGTCAGTATGTTTTTTAAAAATGAACGAAGCTGCTTAGTCTTGTGATCTGTCAAGACGTCATCTTTCCAGTGTTTTACTGATTTGAGTTCAGGTGATCTGAGCAAAGGCTTTTTTCCCCCTATCAAAAGAAACTTAATGACTTTGAGATAACTTGAACAAACAAGATTGTTAATTTCCTTCCCACCCACCAAGAATTAAAAGTTTTCAATGTAGTATAAATAGAACTGAGAAGCATGGGTTTGATTTTGCTTCTAGATTGATACTGTACTCTACAACTGGTTACTTCCAACTGAAGTTTGCATTCTTGGAGGATATACCTAAATTAGGTGATTCTCATTGACACAAGGTAGCTCTGGTATTAAGAGGGTGGAAGAACCTATTTTTATTTGGATGCTTTACTCAAAAATTCACCATTGCACATATTATGAATGCATTCTGATATCAAATAGGTAACAAAATTCGATCTTTGAAGCCAGATTTCAGTCTGGGATCTCCATGTACAGTGATTTAATATCAGCTGGAATCCTAACACTTGTATAAAGTTAGTGATTTGAGCTTTCACAGACCTATGAAATAAGAGTATTTCAGTAAAGCATTGGCGTCCTAAATGGCTGACTGCTTGAATTAAAACCGGATGGCATAGTTCTAGGCTCCTCAATCACAAAAAATGTGCTCCCAACATCTACCCAGTTGTACCTTATAAGAATTTAGTATGTTTTAGGTACATGACCTCTCATTCAGCTAAACTGCTCGAGCGCAGATTCAATCTCCCCTCACAGGACAATCCTTGCATTCCAAGGAATCAGTTGAGTCAATCTTCATCTCCCCTCAATTGCAAGTATTTCCTCCTTGGACAAGGAGGCCAAACCCTCCGCTAATCCAGGTGTGGTCTCACCATAGCTTTACGTGATTGGATGCAGGGCCTCAGATGAATGAGGCACAGGGTGCTGAATTCAGCAATGAATGATTGTAAATAGCTGATGTCCAAAAGGATCAGCATTTTTTATGAAGTATTGAATGTTAACTGGTAATCCATGGATGGGTAGTAGAAACATGCAATTAAAGTAAAACTTGTATCCAGAACAGCTTTGATAGTTAATCTTGTTGAACTGCACCTTGACAGAATGCTCTGTAATGTCTCTAACAATTATGACTTACTTTGTTTGACGCTGGATAAGATACTGACTTATTGCAATTGCCGTTCTCTCTTGTTTTCTTGACATCAGGGTCACCAACACGAAAGGTAGATGCTGGCAAAAGACGTGCAAGTGATCAGTCAGCATCAGTTGCTAATTCCGATTCTCGGCAACCCCCATGGAACAGGCTGCTCTCCAGCTGTGTGGTCATCCGCATTGATGACCTGGATGTTTATCAGGTAAGGAGCGGGTGTTTGATTTTGATCTGTGTATAATGCTGCTGACACCAACACATCTATTGGTTGTATGAGCTTGGAAATTGCTACTTAAATTTTCAAATTAGGGAACATCTCCTTTCTATTAATTCTTGTTGTGGTAGTAATGACCGGCGTTTCCCCTCGGCCATGCAACCACATAGCCGCACTGCGGTACCCTGCGGTGTCATTGCCAGCATTAATTTCCAGTTTGGAGGTTCTTGCCATAGACTGACCTCAGAGGACCATGTAGAAGCAAAGGACAAGTTAGAAGAGACTTAGGTAATGACTTTAAATGGAAAATTGTAATTGCTGCCAGTTCTGTTTTGTCTGGTAACCTTAGTTAATAGCAAACACCAGCTGATGGATAAAACATTTTAGTTATATTGGCCTAGTCTTAATGTCACGAAGACCTAAAGTTTTGAATAGGCCTTTCCCTGAAGAGTTATTAATCTGAAGAAGTAATGATCCCAGACATTTTGAATGTTGATACTATTATGGTGGCCTTGGGATTGTGATAGGCTTGTACTGCATTTTACATGCTTGTCAAGCTCTATTCGGTGCTGGTGCCTGATTTTGAAGATCTCCATTAATACTACTGGTATCTACTTAGCTATTTTGTTGACATTGAATGTTTTTGAGATGTGTTGCTTGAAAAGCGCAGCAGGTCAGGCAGCATCAAAGGAGCAGGAGAATCGACGTTTCAGGCATAAGCTCTTCTTATGCCCGAAACGTCGATTCTCCCGTTCGTTTTGATGCTGCCTGACCTGCTGCGCTTTTCCAGCAACACATTTTTAAGCTCTGTTTTGATTATCTTCTGGGAAAAGCAGCACCGAACTGTTGACAGTTTTAAGTGATGAAAGGAAGTAACTCTTATCACTCCTAGATGTGTTTCCTCAATATAGTCAGTGGTGTGATCCAGGATGTGCAAGTGTAATTTAGAACCTGAACTGGATGGTGACTACCAGATGAAAATACTCACTTTCTTTTTTAGTTACTCCATTTTTTTTTCAGCACCCTACTTTGTATTTTGATTAGATGGTGGGCAGTAGTTTGGGCTGTGGTGAAAATTTTGTTTACGATCCAGACTTTCCTTCCAGGTTGCTCCACATCAATCAAATTTGAATGCTAATCAGTGGAAGAATTTGTGTTCTTGTACTCTGGGAAGATGATATCTGTTGATATCATTGGTTATCATGCTTTCTGTCTGTCTATATCACTCATTTATTGATTCATTAAATCACCACCATCCTGGAGAAGGTTTTGTAATGAAGTGGTTTAATAAAGAGAAAAGATGATCCATTTGGATATTTTGATCAATAGAATATTGATACTTCAATTTATTTAAGGTCTCAGCTGCAGGTCAGCACAGTAAGAAGCCAACAACATTACTTTCCTGCAACAGGACGTCATACCATCTTCCAGCTGGCATGTCAGCAATTCACATTGAATTCACTGAATACTATTTTCCTGACAGTAAAGAATTTCCTGGTAAGGTTATTATAAATAGTAAGTTCAACAAATACATAGTGAATTTGTCATTCTTGTTCGTCACTTGTTTGACATCATTTGTCTTGTACAATATGTCCTGTTTTATAATTGCTCTGCATATTTGGTAAAATTTGGTGACAATCTTGTTACATGCCTATTGCAGAAGTAAAAACAGATCGGAGATTGACAAATTGACAGTGATGGGACAAGCTGGTGTTGATTTTCATACTGTAGTTGTAATGGATTAGGAATAAATATTATGCCTCTCTATACATCTAATTGAAGTGAACAGATCAAGCAGCTTCACTCCATTTTGTGTGCACCATGCAGCTGGAGAAATATTTACAAGGTGTTTGTTCATCTGCAGCTGTGCAATATTAATTGTTGCATGATTGTATTTCTGAGGCATTTCACAGAATCATGAAATGGCACAGGAGGAAATTCAACTCTTATCTCTTTGAAAGAGCTATCCAATTCATCTCATTTCTGTCTTTTCCTCATAGCCGTGCACATTTGTTCTTTTACAACCATAAATCCAATTCTGTATCGTCTGTTTTTGCCATCATTTTTTATAGGCAGTGTGTTCCAGATTGTAAGTTCTCAGCAGTGAATTACTTTAGCCTTGCATCACCCCATATTTAGATCAGTCTAAAGTCCCTAAGAAACTAAATTATTGAAGATGCTTCCTTTTTATGAGGTAGTGTCTTGAGAAGAGAATGGAAATATTCCATGGAAATCATACTGGTTGAAGATTGTATACATAATTCATCAACAGCTGACAAGTTTGTGTGGGTAAATTAGTTTTGAGCAATCATTTGTGAACCGTGTTCTCTGTCTAGGCATAGTCATAGAGATGTACAGCACGGAAACAGACCCTTCAGTCCAAGTTGTTCATGCTGACCAGATATCCCAATCCAATTATAACAGCTGACAAGTTTGTGTGGGTAAATTAGTTTTGAGCAATCATTTGTTAACCGTGTTCTCTGTCTAGTCATAGTCATAGAGATGTACAGCACGGAAACAGACCCTTCAGTCCAAGTTGTTCATGCTGACCAGATATCCCAATCCAATTATAGTCCCACCTGCCAGCACACTGCCCATATCCCTCCAAACCCTTCCTATTCATATACCTGTCCAGAGGCCTTTTAAATGTTGCAATTGTACCAGCCTCCATCACTTCCTCGGGCAGCTCATTCCATAAACATACCACCCTCTGTGTGGAAAAAGTTGCCTCTTAGGTCTTTTTTATATCTTTTCCCCCCTCACCCTAAACATGTACCCTCTAATTCTGGACTCTCCCACCCCAGGGAAAAGATGTTGTCTATTTATCCTATCCATTCCCCTCATGATTTTATAAACCTCTGAGGTCATCCCTCAGCCTCCAACGCTCCAGGGAAAACAGCCCCAGCCTGTTCAGCCTCAAATTGTCCAACCCTGGCAACATCCTTGTAAATCTTTTCTGAACTCTTTTCAAGTTTCACAACATCTTTCTGATTAGGAAGGAGACCAGAATTGCATGCAATATTCCAACAGTGGCCTAACCAATGCCTGGTACAGCCGCAACATGACCTCCCAAACTCCTGTACTCAGTACTGTGACCAATAACCGATAGCATGCCAAATGCCGCCTTCACTATCCTATCTACCTGCAACTCCACTTTCAAGGAGCTATGAACCTGCGCTCCAAGGTCTCTTTGTTCAGCAACGCTCCCTAATGTTTTTATGCCTTCTAACACTGGTCTTTGTTTGGCTCCTGATTTTTGATAATCTGTACGGAAATATTGCCATCTTCTCCCAAAGGTTGGACTGCCAATAGAAACTATCTAATTATTCTGGATATTTAGGTAGTGCGGAGGGTAGGTTATTGATGGATATCCTTTTAATATCCTCCCATTGAAATGTTGGCAGTCCTCTGAGGACCATGTGTTACAATCCTGACCCTTCAATTTAACCATCAACCTTTACATTTATTCTTAATTATGCTTATTCTTATTTACGCTTACAGTGTAGATTGGGATTTAGTGTTTTGAGAGCAAACTGATTTGGAAATAGCTGTTTTATCAGAATATGACAGTATGTTTTCATTAGATTCTGTATTTTACCATCATGTTAGCTTGAAGCAATATGTTATTCTTTGCTTTCCTTTTATATCCTTTTGTCCCATTTACAGTGCCTTCTCCTAATCTTTATGTAAATCTCAATACCTTGCAATTTACACTGGATCCAGTCAGCATGCTGTGGATGAACTCCTTCTTTTTGGATTTGTATCAGACACTACAACAGTTTAAAGCCATCTATAAACTGAATAATTCTGTGAAAGTGGATGAACATGTTGACTTTTGTATGAATGGACTCATGTTGAAGGTTAGTTGCTGCTAAAGATTTTTCAAGTTAGTGTTTAAAACTTGACAAGAATATGCTATGAAATCCTGTAGGAATATGATTTATTTGGGGTGGAGGGGAAGGGTTGCTGAGGCCCGTTATAGAGGGAGTAAGTTTTCAGTTCTGTTATGGTTTACTCCACAAGTTCTGTTAACATGTTATTTAAATTTGTTTCATATGTTAGATTTGGCTTAGTCAATATAGCCTGACCATTTTGAAGTATAGAACTTGAATGTTGTCAACAAAAAACATTTTGCATTAGTGATTAGGTATTAAGAAAACTAGTTTGACGATAAACCACAATTTATTTGCGTCAGAAGATTGGCTGATGTGAGACATTGCTGGGTGAAATGGACCAATTAATGATGATTAACAGTTATCTGCCAAGCTTGGTTTAAGTTGTTTGACGAGTCAAGGAATAAGCAAGCAATGACTCTCACTAGTTGTTGAATTAATACAGGAAAATGCAAAGACTGTGATGCCAGGCATGGAGGCCATGTTTCCCAAAATAACTGGCAGATTGTTACCAATGGCATATCCCTTTGACCTTTTGCAGCAAGCAAGGTCCTGATGGTACCCAGCCAGACACACTCAACAGTATCAAAAGTTAGATCTGGTTCCACAATTGTACAACTTCTAAATAATCTGATTGTAGCGTAATGTTCTTTGGCAACGAAGGTTAGATCTTCAGTTGGACTGGCAATGTGATGAACTTGCATATACTGGAGGGTACATATTAATGCACAGGGCCCTGTTAGAACATAGAACATAGAAGAATACAGCGCAGTACAGGCCCTTTGGCCCTCTATGTTGCGCCGAAATACCCGACTCCATACGCGGGAAAAGGTTCACACTGTCAACCCTATCTAACCCCCTAATCTTGTTCTTTGCAAACAAAAAGAACTTGTATATGTACTTGCCTATTTTAACTTAATAAAATAGGTGACAGCCATTCACTGGTTTATTTGTCAGGGCAACATGCCTGACCTAAAATATAGACACAGCCTGGCAGTGAACTGTGAATTATTGTTAACTGGTACGTTGTCCATCACAATGTCTCTCTTAAACGTCTCTCCGAAGTAGAGTCCACTGTCAACTAATCAGCATTGTCCACTCATGCAATATAAAAGTTGGTTTCCCCTTAAATTTGTATTCTTGTGAACTATTCTGATTATAAGATTAAAAAGCTTTGACAAAATATTTGTCTTCAGCGAACTATAAACACATGACCGAGAAGCTCCTCTCCAAAGTCATGCAATACCAAGGTTGCAAACAAATTGGCTTGATCTCAGAGGGATGGAATCTGTTGCTAGGGATCAGAAGACTGTTGAACTATTTGAAATGATATAAGCAAACCAATTTCAAATCACAAAATGAGAACAAAATTTGAATTTCTTTCTGCTAGATTCCTATCTATCTCTATGAATATTCTTCTCAATATGTCCAAGCATCCATGAAGGATGATTCCGTGATCCCCATGCTCTTCAAAATAAATACTTATGTAGAAGCTTCCTTGACTTGATCAATGATTTTCACCTTCTGGACCATGGTCTAAACTTTTTATTACAGTTTAGTATATGTATTTTTGTATTAGAGAATGTGTAGGTATCAGTGCAGGTTTGACTGGTATTTATTTGCTATTGAATGTGAATTTAATTAATGATGAGATTACAGTCTTATTGGTTGTGAATCTATGATCTGGCCAGTTTTTGTCATTCGATAATATTTATACTTCTGTAGTATTTTAAATATGTTCTGCAAAGAGAAATTTAAATAAAACTTCTGTGTCCAGAACAGACCTATAGTATACTGACTTCTACACTACAATACATTACATTATATCATGGTCCCAGTGTAATGTAGGTTCTTGAATCAGTGCTGAAGTGTTGTATTCTGAGGGGTGTCTTTTTTTTTTGCCATGATCTGGTGTAACTGCTAGCAACTGTACAATAAAACCTGATCGATAAGTGATTCGAAGCCTACAATTCTTAACGTTAATTGCTTCATGGCACTCAAAGTTTGAAGATCATTTGTTCATAATCAAAAATTTTATCTTCACATTTTTAAATAACACTTTTTGGTCAACTGTACACCATATTTCAGTCACAATCCATTCTCTTGAGAAATCTACACAGGCAGCAATTTTCTTTATAGCCCTGATACTGTACCTTCAAGAATACACTCCTTCCATAAGGGATCGATAAGATATAGGAACAGAATTAGGCCATGCACCCCATCAAGTCTGCTCCCCCATTTGATCATTGCTGATATGTTTCTCACGAAAAAGGTGAGGACTACAGTTGCTGGAGATCAGAGTCGAGAGTGTGGTGCTGGAAAAGTACAGCAGGTCAGGCAGCATCCAAGGAGCAGGAGAATCAATGTTTTGGACATAAGTAATTCATCAGGAATGAGGAATTTCTCAATCTGATTCTCTTGCCTTTCTCTGTAACTCCTGATGCCTTTACTAATCAAGAACCTATCTATGTCTGTCTTTGCTACACTCAATCACTTGAACTCCAAAGCCAATGTGATAAGCTCCATTGCTTCACACCCCTCTGGATGAAGAAATTTCTCTTGATCTTGGGACTAGAGGGTCATCCCTTCCTGAGGCAATACCCTTGGATCCTCGTCTCTCCTAATAGTGGAAACATCATCTCCAAAACTGCTCATGATATTCCAAACTCAGTCTGATCAAAGCCTTAGTAGTACATCCCGGCTCTTGTATGCCCCATCAAAATGAATGTTTACCTTTCATTTGCCTTCCTAACTGCTAATTGAACCTGCATGTGAACCTTGAGAATCCTGAACTAGAACTCCCAAGTCCCTTTTATGTTTCAGATTTCTGACACCTTACCCCATTTAGAAAATACTCTAGCCCTCTTCTTATCCAAGTGCAAAGCCTCACATTTTTCCACATTACATTCTCCAAAGTGTATAACAAAGAGCTTTCTGGATTTAAATCACTAAAAAGATGCAGTTTGGTTAAATGATCATAACTTGCTTGGATGGGTAGTAAATCACAATTTGCCAGAACTGTAATGAGAGTTTACCAACAGAACATGTACCAGTGTAAAGTTTTGCTTTGCTGTTTGCTTCACTATTAAAATTTCATGTTTATTGTAAAGTTCAAAATAGATGAAAAAATGTTTAAACTCTAGAGTCAAAGCAAGACTTTCTACCCTCTGAATAGAAGGATTTTGTTGAGGAGGGAAGTCGAAATAATTAAATGACTAGTTTTCTGTAATACAATAGAAATTAAGGTAATGTGCTCCATTGCTCAGAATTTGCTTGGCTTCATAATTTGATCCCAAAAAAATTAATCATATACTTTTTCTGTATATTTTGCAGTTCATTATTCCAGTGGACAAGAAGATAATTGCTCATCCAGACAGACCACAATACCTCACCATTCAGACTTCAGATGTTGTGGCTACGAATACCCGTCACTCACTAAACTGCACACACTCTGATCTCCAACTGGTGCTAAAAGCTTTCAAAGACTTTGAATTCTTTCATGTGTCATATAAAGAGTTCCCCAAATGTGCAGACAGTTTTGATGTGCTGCAAAACGTTTTCTTTCATCATGCTTTTGAACAACAAATCAATATGGATAGAATATACACTCAAAAAAAATGCAACTATGATGTATTAAAGACATTGTCAGCTGCAGATATTTGGTCGCTCCATTTTTCCCTGCTCTGGTTGGACTTTGAGGGTATGGAGAGTTCGAAGGGCAAGCCTTTGAACTTTGTGGATGCATTTCCCCTCTCCATTTGGGTGTCTCAACCATCTAAGTTTCAGAAAGCCAAGGAATTATCCAGTCATTTAGCATCTGAATGTAGCATTGATTTAGAGGATTGCAACACGAGTTTGGGCCATAAATTCAATTTGTCCAGCTGCAAAGAATCCCTTGGAAATGGATTGCAAGCCAATACAAAGCAAGATTTTATGGGTGCAGAAGTGCTGAGATCTTCTAAAGGGATTGGAGAGGAAGGGAAATTGAGAGAAGCCAGCGAACAGGATGATTCTGAGGCAGATGTACATGTTCTAGTGTACAGCACTGCCCATGTAAAAGCACATATAAACCATTACCATTACCTTGTTCTACTCAGACTGAAGGAGTATCTCATTCAGCTACAGGAGGACCTCAGTCAGGATGTGGAAAGATGGACTAAAAACCCAGTTAAATATGGCAGTACTTGCATAGGGTTGTTGATAAAGAGTGCAGAAATTGCTTTACTGCTTCACCCTGCACCAACTGGACATTATGATGCCAAATCCCAGGAATCTGAAAGCACAAGTCTGGCTGAGTCAGAACTTTCACCTTCTGGAAGTAAAGAGAGTCTGACCATGGAGGTCAAGCCTTTGAACAGAGCAACAACTGATCAACTGGACGATACCATTACTTCTATGGATGACAGTGGGATTCACAATGGGGATTTAAGTATTGCAACCTCATTAGATCTTGGTGTTTTGTCACAAGATGGTATGCTTGTGAGCAGTGCTCCTGTTTCTAACAGTGAAGAGATGGCAACTCAAACACTAGAAAAAGGACTTGTGGAGGAAGCATTTGAAGCAGTGGAGTCACTAGAGGTTGAACGTTCTGGCGATGTCATTGATCACTCTACTTCTCACCCCACTTTAGCTACAAGCACATCTTTGATTTTAGACCCACAAAGAGAGAGCAGATCATCTGGTGGCAATGTCCAGGCTGATACTGTTCCATTTGAGGATGTTGATTCAACTCCATTGACTGTAACAAAGGATGTTGCCAAAGAAGCTCTGCTGATAACTGTGGATTTTACGAAAGAAGCAGTTTGTCTTACAAAAGATGCTTTCAGTCTCAGCAAGGAAAAGATGGCGAGCACAATGCAAAAGATGCTTTCTCTGTCATCCTCTAGGTAGGCTCAAATGGTTTTCAAGCTGTGATTATTTTATCTTAAGGTTTACATAAATATTTGAGTACTGATCTAAGTATAAAACCTAAAGCATTTATTGCAAAAGTCTTAACTTCAGAGAGCCCAGCAGACACCAATTCTATCCTCTTTGTCAAGTTCTTTTGAATTGTTGTTCGATTTTTCACCATATCTGTGCAATGTAATGCAAACTGTAGAAACTGAATGGTTGAAACAAGTACACCTTGTAACATTTTTTAAAATAAATTTTGAGGGTTTGGTTTTTTTGTTCTTCTTCCGTACCCTGTCCAATCTTCATGACATGTATGTACCTTTCAAAACTTAAAGGAGGTAATGTGATGCTGCTTTGGAGTAACGCATTTGCAACTTCTTTATTCCTGATTGGAACCTGTTCGGTTGAATGACCAATTTATTCCCTTTCCTCCTCAAAATGAAGTTTCAAATAGTGATTGCTTTCCCATCGACCATGTGAGGATTAAGAGGTAGGGTTAGAGCTTAGTGTCCGCACTAATTGGCTATAATGCAATTGAATTGTGGATGTTGCTTGCATTATGCAAGTTTTCTGCTGAACAGTTGAGTTTTCCATAGCATGATCTTCTACAGCGTGATATTCTGTAGTTCATTCTCCAATTTTTGTATGCAGAGCCCTGTACCCAAGCCTTAACAGACTATTTGAAATCAGCTCCAAGGAAATGAGGTACAGTTTAAAAATTGTGCCATCCTGCTACCACACCCTCTTTATTCAAGAAGGCTCTTGGCTGAATAATAGCCTATTATGATGAGCAAACAGAAGGTTTCGTATATTTTGTTTTTAATTGGGCATGTGGCAGTTAGGATTCCTGAAAAATTTCAGGGTGGTCAAGTGGTTTTGCTTTTGGTGTCCATTTAAACCTTTAACCCACTCACATTGTGCAGTTAATTTCTGCTCAAATAAAATGGATTCTCTGGTATTTTAAATTATTCAACACTTGGGAGGAGTGGTTGTATGATTGCACTTAAGTGAAGGCATTCAGTAGACCTAAAGTTCAAAACCAGCTCCTGCTCTTCAAATTTTTAAAATCCAAAAGCTGGTCTTCAACTTATCCTTGGCTTTAATCCACCTAATTTTGTTATCTCCCTGCTCTCACTTCTCCAGTGTTCAATCTTCTGATTCTGATCTTGGATGTTTTTTTGACGTTTGCTCTATCCCACTGTTGGTGGCAAAACTTCTGTCTGCCAAGGTCTTGCCACTTGCAACTTGGAGTCCCATCCATATGCGAGCATGTGTGAGATTTCATCTGTCTCTCTTTCTCATTAGTAAATCGAATCAAAATCTGTCTTTTATCCTAAGCTCTGGCAAAATAAGAACATATTTTTATTTTAAAAGTGCAACCTAAATATTAAGTGTAGGTGTGATATTGCACAAGAAGGTCCAAGCTAAATAATTGGGCTTATCTGATCTTTTGTACCATACAGCTTGTTTCAAAGCATAGTGAATTGATAAGTGACAACACCTGGGTCTATTGCTCTCCAATAACTGCTCTGCTGTTCAGTAGCATTTAACCATCATTAGGTGGTAATTGTATTATCCTTCACCACTAAATGGACAACATTGTTCCTGCTTTCCCACTCTGAAAAATTTTTAATTGTAGAACTATCTTGGGTTAGTTAATTGGTACATTTGAGTGACTCATTCCACTCCCACTCTAAATGCCACAGGTGGGTTTTTGAAAATTAGTCATTGTTTTATTTTTAATCTTGAGGCGCTGTAACTTTTTTGCTTGGCATTGTTCAGTTCTGTTTCATTTCTGATTATCTAAAAACAATATTTGAGGATTGATCAAAGAATTGAATTCTGTTTCTTGATATTTTCCATAGAAGTTCATGCTATTATTTCATGATTTGAGTTGCTAATGTTTTCTGCTTGCGCTGAGCACAATTCTGCTTTAATCAGCAAACTTTTATCACTGCAAACAAAAAGATTTAGCTTGCTGTCAGTGTCAGGGGCAGAATCTGCTAAATGTGAACAATTTACTGTCGTTATCCACTGCCTGTGTATCTAACTCCTGAACCTCCTTTTAATTGGCAGGAAATAACATTGGTTGTAATCCAGTCAAATTGAAGAGGGAAAGCTTTTAGTTTGCAGGTTAAGGGCAGTAGCAGAATACTACAGTTCCTCGAGTAATTTCAGACTCTTTGGTTTCGAGGTTATTCAGTACTTCTCTACGAATCATAAATCTACAAAGAGGTGTACTCTGTAGGGGAGCCTCTTCTCAGTCGTTGGCTCATGTGCTCAGACATAACAAATGTATACCAATCCTAATTGATATATCAAATTAAGGCAAAATACTGTAGATGCTGAAGATCTGAAATAAAAACAAACTGCTATAAAAACTTATCAGTTCAGACAGTATCTGGAGAGAAAATCAGTGTTCATGTTTTGAGTCCAGTAACACTTTCTGAGAACAAGTAATCTATTTCTCCCCATGGATTCAGACTAATACAGTGGAAAATCGAATTTTCAAAATCTAGCAAATATAACCCGCAAATAGGCAGCAATGAAAGGAACATTAACCAAGTGGATCTTTCTGACATCAGAACAGAAACAGTGGCATGGTGGCTCAGTGGTTAGTACTGCTGCCTCTCAGCGCCAGAGACCCAGGTTCTATTCCAGCCTCGGGCGACTGTGCAACTCCACACCGACATTCTCCCGGTGTCTGCGTGGGTTTCCTCCTATAGCCCAGAGATGTGCAGATTAGGTGAATTGACCATAGTGTTCAGGACTGTGTAGGTTAGGTGCATTAGTCAGTGCTAAATATAGGATAATTGGGGAATCCTATATTATCCTATAGGTCTGGGTGGATTACTCTTCGGAGGTTCTGTGTGGACTTGTTGGGTCAAAGGGCCTGTTTCCACGATGTAGGGGTTCTGTGATGATTCTATGATTCTAAACTGTAAAGCAAACCTACTTTGGCACAGGTGTCCCAGGTAATGGTAGTGACCCGTTACCAAATTAGCCCACTCACATCCTGTCCGCGCAAACAATCAAACTGTTTATTCTGACAGAAGACCTGTCAAAAAGATGAACCAGGAATACAAGATGTCCTTATCTTCCATCAGTGTAGAGAAGCCAATGTAACAAAGTTGTTTAAATTATTCTAAAGCTCTCACTGCATTGGCAAACTGACAAACTTGAGATGACTTGCCTGTCCTGTCCTCCATTTCAGAAAGAAGCAGTGACCAACACCCAAGCTCGGCAAGAAATGATGCAGTTTGTGATGCATTCTTCAGCATTTTTCACCAACTAGAACAACAGTGCCACCATGTGGTTAATGTTAAATTATCATTTGCATCCATTCTGTATGGATACACACACCCTTTGGTCCAACTTGTCCATGCCGACCAGACAACCCAGTCTGATCTAGTTCCATTTACCAGCATTTGCCCTATATCTCTCTAAACCCTTCCTATTTATATAACCATCCAGATGCCTTTTTAAAAATGTTGTAATTGTACCTGCCTCCACCATTTCCTCTGGCAGCTTGTTCCATTCACACACCACTCCATGTGAAAAAGTTACCCGTCAGGTCTTTTTTCAATCTTTCCCCTCTTTCCTTAAACTTCTAATTTTGTACCTGCCCTAAGAAAAAGACTTTGGCTATTCACTGTATCCATGCCCCTCATGATTTTATAAACCTCTATAAAGCCACCCCTCCGCCTCCGATGCTCCATTTAGCCTCTTCCTATAACCCAACCCCTGCTGTCTCAGCAACGTCCCAGCAAAATCCTCTAAGTTTAACAATGTACCTCTTAAATGTTAATATTGATTTCTCACTTGTCAAGTACAATCTGCCTGACAACACTTTTCATTGTACCTCCGTATTCTTAATGGTAATAAATCAAATCAAAGGGTGACCAAAATTGTACAATGTCCTGTACAGCCACAACATGATGTCCCAACTCCTATACTCAGTGTTCTGACCAGCGAAGGCAAGCAAGCCAAATGCTGCCTTCCCTACACTGTCTACCTGTGACTCCGCTTTCAAGGAGCTATGCACCTGCACCCCTTGGACTCTTTGTTCAGGTGCACTCCCCACATCCATATAATTTGTTTAAAGCCCTGTCTACAACCCTAATTAGATGATTCCTCAGGACAGTTGAGCCAGCATCTGTCAAATGAAGCCTGTTCCAACAGAACTGCACTCTCTCTTTCCCTAGTCTTAGTTCCATGCCCCGTGAATCAGAACTCATCTCTTCTACACCCATGTTTGAGCTATGTATTTACCCTTCTTATCTTATTTATGCTACACCAGTTTGCATATGGCTGAGGAGTTACCTTTGTGATTCTGCTTAGCTCAGCCCAGAATTGCATGCAATCACTCAGTAGAACCTCTTTCCCAGTCCTACCGATGTTGTTGTAACCTAAATGAACTTTGACAACTGGATCCTTTTGCATGCACTACAGGTTCCTCTCTAGCCTAGAAAGGATGTCCTGAACCTTGGAACCACGTAGGCAACCCCGCCTTGGGGACTCTGGTTTTGCTACAGAGAACAGTATCACTTAATCGAACAATGTTATCCCCCATGACTACTACACCTAACTTTTCTTTCCTTTTCCTCCTCTCCTATGTAGGTTATTTTTTTATGAATTAAATATGTAACTGAGATTCTGGGGGGAAAAAAATGTGAAATGACCAGTCAGAAAAGTTGGATCTTCAAAATGAATCTAAATTCCAACTAAAATTTCCACTTGATAACAAGTGTCTACAGTTTGGAAGTAAATGTAGCTGGTGAAGGATCATAACTTCTCAACAGAAAAACAATACTGCAGTTCATTACGACCCACAAAACATCCAGCTTAAGGATTGATAGATAAACAATGTGAAAGGACCACAGAAAATGATTTGCTCATGAAATCTGTCTGGAGCTACACATGTGACCTAATCAAATGAATCACTATTGTTTCATTTTCTGTGACTTTCCCTTGAGGGAAGAGTTGAGCTTTTTACTGAGAACAGTTGAAGTCATTTCCTCCTTCAAAATTGTGGTTCAGCATTATGTTGACATTTGGGAAATAGTTTTAAATATATCAACTTGAAGTATGTTTTTTCCAATTAATGTGTGATTTGCGTTTTCCATTCTGGTGGGAATTCATTTGTTATCATTTTGATTTTTTCATCCGTTTTTTGTGTTGTACACAGTATCCCAGATTTCAGTCAAATTGAGGTTGAATAACTTGAAGTTGTACACAATTTGTTGATTTTAAAAAGTTCTTAAGCATCAACTTTAGTTCTGTCTGTTATGGAATTGAGGGCAAATTATTAACCTATTTGGCTGGCTGAGCAGCAGGAGCTGGAGAATAGAAATAATGGACAGGTACTCTAGTTGGCAGTAGTTGCTTGTGTCCCACAGGGACCGAGATTAAGAGCTGGAGGAGGGTTTTGATTGCAATTAGAGGCACAAAGGGAAACCAATGAAGTAGATAGAAACTATATCCATTATTTCATAGGTAGCACAGAAGAAGGCAACTTGGCTCACTGTTTGTGCTGGCTTGCTGAAAGAACCGTGCACCTAAAACTTACTCCCTTGCCTCTTTCCAATGGCCTTGCTCATAATCCAGTCCTCTTTGAGTGCATTGATTGAACCTGCCTTTGTCTAGTCTCAGGCAGGCAATTCCATATACTAATCATTATATGGAAAAAGCTTTTCATCACATTGCTGTTGCTTTTTTTGGGACTAAGTTCTTATCTCTGCATTCTTTGGTTCTCAATTCTTCCAAGAATGACTTCAGATTCTCTATTTCTGTATTGATTTTGCCCAGACCCTTGTGATTTTGAATTCCTTTATCAAGTCTCCTTTAAACCTGGTGGTTTCTCCCTTGTATCTACATAATTAAAGTCACTCATCCCTGGAATGACTCCTGTAAAGGCACAGAAACAGTGCAGAAAGGATTTACATGTCCTTAATTTTCACATCACACCACTCCACTCCAGTTGAGGTTGAACCAGTGTTTTTGTATTCTTCCTTGCTTTTGTGTTCTACACCTTACTTATGATGTCTGTGCTCTTATTGACTGTGCTCTTAAACTTATCCTGCCATGTTCAATGATTTTTCTGCATTTACATCCAGGTACCTCTGTTCCCAAACACCCATTAGAATTGTCCCCATTATTGTATATTGTCTGTGTTCTTCCTACCAAAATTAATCACCGCACGCTTATCAGCATACAGTTTGCTAGTCACTTGGATGAATCTAGGTTAATTATGTTTTTTCCAAATTACTGTGTTTCTGAAAGCTTCCTGGTAGCATTGGTCTGTCATGTCTTGACGCACTTTTTTTTGAAAAAGTGACATTTGCAATCCTCCTGTCTTCCGGCCGCCCCCCTCAATCTAAGGAGGTTTGCAATATTATGGATAGTGCTTCTGCAATTTTAATTCTGGATTGAGTACTTTAAGTACTCAACTACAGACAATCTGTCAATTACCATCTCCTTACCAATTTTTAAACCTTTCAACTGTGTAAGCTATCTGTTTTTGCCAAGATTTGCACAGAATCGCCTTCCTTGGTAATAAGAGCTACAAAATATTACTTTAATCCCTCAACCGTGCTCCCTACACATAATCTCTTTTTTTTGATCCCTTTTCAAGCAAGTTAAGTGATAATAGAGCTGTGACAAGTTGACAGATCTATTTGGCCTGTATGGTACTTTCAAAATGTACTACTTCACTCGATGGTTCCATAATTAAACTTTCTGTTTTATAGATATCTTTGATATAATGAAGCACTGTTCCATATGACTGTTATTCTGCTGTCTTAAAAACTGCATTTATATGTTAACTTCAGGGTTTTGTTACACCATTTCTTTGTTTTGCTGCTGCTCCTGACTAAATCCAAGTTTGCATTTTGTTTCTGAAGAGAACAGCTGTCAAAAGGAGAAGATGGTTTATCCTCCTCATTATCCAGCACTAAACTGCGATTTTTAAACATGAAGCGTACCAACTCTCAGCATTCCCTTGACACTGCGTCACTTGATGGAAGCCTGACAGAAGATCGAATATCTATGGACAGTGACGGCAGTGAGAAGTATGTTATCCTCCTGGAAGCAGGTACAAAATTTTAATTCCAATTAAGAGGAAAAATAACATACGTTTTATTGATTTCAGCACTAACTAACAAATAGACAGTGAAACTAACTTGCAGTTTTGTTGGGATTATGCTGTCAGCCCTCACATACTCCCATGTAGGTTATCAGTGTATCTAAGAAGTATTTCTAAGCAGAAGCAGAAAAAATTGTTTATTACAACACCATTGTCACTTTGTGAGTCAAATATATCAGAGAGATGCAAAGATTCTCAGTGGGTCGTTAATTTTGAGTTGCATTGAGTTGTCATTGTTATCTCCAAACTCACACTGCAAAAGGCCTTTAAGAAGCTACACATTATTGACTCATGATATGGATTAGGCCATGTGAAGTAAGGACAAATAGCTGTATGGATGGCAAATCAAGAATGGTACCTGGACTTCAGAGGTTAGGTTATGAGGAGAAATTTCTAAATTATGCCAGTTTTCTTCAAAAGTTAGTAGTTTAAGGAGTGATCCAAGTCTTCAAGGTATGAATAGGAAAAGACAGATTGGATAAAGATAAACTATTTCCACTGGTTGGGGATTCTTGAACTAATGGGGGCATAGTCTAAAAATTAGGGCTAGACCATGCAGGTGAAATGTTACATAGAACATGGAGCAGTACAACACCAGAACAGGCCCTTTGGTTCAATGTACCCATGTTGACCGATATTAGGAAGCACTTTTTACACACACAGGATGATGAAGGTTTGGCATTTTCTTCTCCAAACAGTTGTTGTGGTAGATCAGTTCTTAGTTTTAAATCTGCGTTAGGTACTCTTTGTTTAGTGAAGATATTAGGGGATATTCACTCAAGGTGGGTGGATGGAGTTAGGCCACAGATCAGCCATGCTCCCATGGAATGGCAGAACATGCTTGTAGAGGTGAATGGTCTATTCTTCCTATGTTTAAATGAATTGAAAAAATTGAATGCATTGGGTCCAGGCAAAGGTTAGTTATTCAGATGAGATAAGTATTGAAATTGATGTCCCATTTTGGTCAATAATGGGACCATTGTGAGTTCAACAGTTTGGCCTTCAGATCAAGTAACTCACAATGAAAATTTGTTGATTGTACCACACTTAGGATATAATTAATTTGGCAACTGTAACTGTAGGATGTGAAAACTGTAGAAATCTTCAAGAGAATAATTCAATGATAAATAAACCACAGCATGGATGGCAAGTGGTGTGCTTAGGGAGGAAAAATGGAAACAACACCAGTGTTTTAAAATAT
This sequence comes from Chiloscyllium plagiosum, assembly GCF_004010195.1. Taxonomy (NCBI): domain Eukaryota; kingdom Metazoa; phylum Chordata; class Chondrichthyes; order Orectolobiformes; family Hemiscylliidae; genus Chiloscyllium; species Chiloscyllium plagiosum. Next base: position 38,878,170 of record NC_057735.1, on the reverse strand, counting down.
TAAATTGAATCAAATAGACAAAAGGAATCTGGCAGATAGCTGAACAAATTATTACAATTCGTGTTGCAAATGAACAAAACAATTCAACTGATGATAAAGCACTGGAATTTCTTTCTTGAGGTATAGGTTGCAGAAATGTGCGAGTATGCCAAAGTTGATCAGACTGCATGTGATTCTAGTGATCTGAAGCACTGGAGAAAGTACAAAAAAGAATGACCTGGGGTGGTACCAAAACAGATAACAGCATCAGAAAAGATTGAACAGGACCCTGCTACTTTCTTCAGAAACCAGACAAGCTATGCAAGAACATGAAGCCTTTTGAGCTTGAACTTCCTGTCAAGATATCATAACTGAATCAGAATTGCTGCACTGCAGAAAGAGGCTATTTGGCCCATTAAGTCTGCGCTGCCCATCCAGAGACCATCCCACCCAGGCCCAGCCCCCTCTCCTATCACAGAAACCCCTCATTTCCCATGGCTTATCCATCTAACCGGCATAATCACTAGTCACTACATCATGGCCGTTCCACCTAACCTGCACATCTCTGGACTTTGGGAAGAAATTGGAGAACCCCGCAGAAACCCAAGCAGTCTCTGGAAGAATGTGCAAACTCCACACAAACAGTCACCGAAGGCTGGAATCGAACCCAGATCACTGGTGTTTTCAGGCAGCAGTGTTAACCACTGAGCCACCGTGCTGCTCAATTTCTGCACCAATTCATTTCTGCCACCCTGTTAAAAAATATTCCTTGATTTTTGGAATGTGAGCTTCACTGGCAAGGTCAATATACTTGTTTCACCTGAGTGTCCACTGTATAATCTTCAGACAGCGTCAGTTAGTGAGGGCTTCTGAGTCGAGAGAAGCCGCGTTGCTGCATTGACTCACCAAGGTTTCTGTGACTTCTGCATTTTCTCATGAGATCGCTTCTAATTCTTCTAAACTCAAAAGGTTTAGAGGGGCAGGTGTTGGACTGGGGTGGACAAAGTTTAAAGTTCCACAACATTAGGTTACAGTGCAACAGGTTTATGTGGAGGCACTAGCTTTTGAAATGCTGCTTCTTCATCAGGTGGTACTGATGAAAAAGCAGCGCTTTGAAAGCTAGTGTTTCCAAATAAACCTGTTGGACAATAAACTGGTGTTGTAGGATTTTAAACTCAAAATAATATAGGACCATTCTTACTGTTTGCTGATTGGGTAAACCTCTCAGACCAGGAATCCATGTGCAACACATTCAAATTCTTTAAACAAGTTTATCCTTACTGAGGGAAGGAGACCAGAAAGGTACATAGCATTCCAGATGTGGTCTCGGTAAAACACCATGTGACTGCAACAAGATTTCCTGACTTTTGCACTTAAGGCTATGACATACTATTTGGCATCTTAATTGCTTGCTTTAGTCACCTGTTAACCTGTGGGATTTTTGGAAACTTTCATTGACATTTACTTGTCTATCTCCTTTATACTCTGATTCTAGTCTTCATGCCAAAATGGATAACTTCACATTCTCTTGAAAAAACTTATGTCACTTCCTTGCCAATCACTTGGATCACTGAATTGGTCTAAATCCCTCTGGTGTAGGTGTCCTTCTCCCAGCTTTGGATCATCTGCAAATTTATAGTACTGTGCAGTATAGACCCTTCAGCCCTCGATGTTGCATTGCCCTGTGAAACCAATCCGAAGCCCATCTAACCTACACTCATTCTCATCCATATGCCTGTCCAATGACCACTTAAATACCCGTGTAGTTGGCGAGTCTACAACTGTTGCAGACAGTGCGTTCCACGCCCCTAATATTTGGATGCAGTGTATTCAGTTCCTTTAACTCAGTCATGAATCAAGATTGTAATTATCACAGTTAAATATTGATTCTTGTAGCTCTTCAAGAGTCACACCCTCACATTTGAAACATTTATTTTCAGTCCATTAGCTAATCCTTAATCTATTATATTTTTTTCTATTCATATGAGCCCTAATCTTGTACAATGGCATTTTGTGGTATCTTATCAAATGCTTTGTTAAAAGTAATTACCATTGAATCCAATAGGGAAGTGAAAAATAATTTCAGTCAATAGTTGGAATGTTGAACTTGGTGCCACAAGAAAAAGTGGAAGCAAATTGCTTGGATACTTCCAAAGGGAAACACAACAATTACATGAGAGCAAAGCCACACTGAGATTTTGGAAGTGGAATAGGAGGATACTTGTACTTTTGCAGGCTGTTTGAGCCTAAACCCCTCTTGCTGTGCTTTGCCATTATATGGACGTAGAATATATAATTCCAGTTCAGAGGGGCCATATTGTTACATTTTATTTCTGTGAAGTTTATCAAAATTTCCAAGTGGATTTAAGTGGACAGCCTTTGCCTAAACATTGCTGATGCTCCATTTTTGTCAGTGTGGCCGACCTCTCAGCTCAATACCATGGCAGCTATGCAACCTCTGTCAGCCCTTCCTGACTAGCCAAGTACTCAGTGCCAGTGTCTGAGCTGAGAAAGTAAATCTCAGTGGGATCTTCAAGTTGGCATTGCAGAAAGATTGATGCTTTTGTTAATTTCCATGAGCATTTCTGAACATGAATCACTGGGTACAACTGTATTAGGATACGCAGTTGATTTTTAAAAATAAGCTTTGTCCTGTATTATTTGTGCAGGATGTCCAGATCAATTATGATACCCTCCTATGCTACCAGTGCTGAGTTACACTACACTAATTATATACAGATCATTGTTGCAACCTGGCACCTTTTATGAGCCTCCTTTCAGTATGTTTGTCTACTGACATTACACCACCATTCTTTATTGTCGTGACCTTCAAGTATAAATGAACAATCGTTTAGGACATCAAAACTTGAGTAACCATATTGGATCTTCTGATCCCTATTTGCTCACCATTCATATAACTAAGTTATTAATGTCTGATTAAAACTATATTTTTGAATGTAGAATTGCAATAGGATTGCTGACTCCTTCACATTGATTCCCTGACTGCATAAAATCTCAATTTTGGTTACTTGTGTGTAGCTATATCCAAATTGATTAGAAGAAGTTTTGTTATACCATTCTAAAAAAAACTCTTCTTCATTTTGAGAGACTTGGAATTTTGCAGATGGTCTAAAGAGTTAATTGAAAACATCAGTTTGTTCAAATTCAAAGGATGGTGGTACTTTGTTGCTGAGGTTCTCTAAACATTTGTAGCCTTTGGAACTTTGATTTCATGGAAGAGAAATCCTCTTGAGTCTAAAATGTTAAGCATCACATGTTGTTAATGGTTTGTGCTGTTTATTTGCATTGAAATTTAGAGTAACAGGTTAAATAATAATACTTCAATTGCACTGTCATGTTTATTGTCGGATTTCTAATTCTTAGAATCTGGACAGGAATCTCTTCCCCCAGATAGCAATATTCATACAGCATGTGAAATGGGCAGCAATCGGAGTCTACCAGAATGTGTAGATGGAGGACATGGAGCACAAGGCTTTCATAAACCTTCTACAATGACAAACTCATCAACTCAAAGCGAGGATGATTCTAATGCTGAACAGGTGGGTCTACTTCAATACAACTTTTTACGTTGGTATTTATCTTGATTGAAGTTTTGTTCTTGGTCATGATCGCGGAGTTAAGTTTTTTTAAGTTGAAAATATTGAAAATTTGATCATGCTGTAGGGAATTAGCAGAAACAGGTGGCAAATTGGATCCTTTTTAACAGACCAAGTAGCCACCGACTGATGTATAATTCAAAGTTTGTGAGAAGATTTGTAGCTCGGGTGCTCGTTGCTGTGGTTCTGTTCGCCGAGCTGGAAGTTTTTGTTGCAAATGTTTCGTCCCCTGTCTAGGTGACATCCTCAGTACTTGGGAACCCAAATTCATGTTGCTTGTCGTCTGCGTGTGCGGCTACTAGGGATAGCTGGTCGTGTCGTTTCGTGGATGCGGATCGTTAACTGTCTTCCTGTTTGTCCTATATAGTGTGAGAAGATTTGTAGGTCGGGTGCTCGTTGCTGTGGTTCTGTGGTACTATATAGGACAAACAGGAAGACAGCTAACGATCCGCATCCACGAAGCGACACGACCAGCTATCCCTAGTAGCCGCACACGCAGACGACAAGCAACATGAATTTGACTGGGACAACATTACCATTATAGGGCAAGCGAAACAAAGAACAGCCAGGGAATTCCTAGGAGTTTGTGGATGAGTGCCAAGCTTCATCAACAAACACATAGACCTGGACCCAATGTACCGGCCACTACAGCGGACAGCTGAAACTGACAACCGGAAGCGGCAGGGACAGGCCACTATAAATGCCGGAGGAAACACCACAGAAGCGCTTTACAGGAGGCTCCCAAGCACTGAGGATGTCACCTAGACAGGGGACGAAACGTGTGATGTATAATCTATGCTTAAACTACCACTGACCGAATACTTAGCAACCTTTGACAATGGAATGAATATAGAATTGCTTGGTGCATGGTTCAAGTTTTTCATGTACATTTTTTAAATTCACACTCTGATTTGTTGCTTTTTTTCCAGGCTTCTGTATTGTTGCTGAAGGTATTTGACTTGAATTGTGGAATTGACATAAAAGGTGATGATCTTTTCATTGGTGTTCAAGCAAAAGAAGTGATTCCTGATCAGCTGGGCAACTTGGGAGTGCAGCAGTTTCTAAGTAGCCGTACAACTGGTGAGAAGCACGAAGCAGAGTTGCTGTTAATAATTCAATTGATGGTAGTTATGGTAACTCAATCTTCTAGTAATTTTATTAGAGCTCTTTTGATTAAGTTACAATTCTACTCAGGAGCTAAACCAAAAGGGAAAAAAAATGACAGGGTTTTACTGAAAGATTCATTGTTCATCTTGATTTACCAAGCCATTTATAATTGTAGTTGGAAGGACAAACCTCTATTCCCAGCATGGAAGGTCGATGGTCCTCCTTCTGCATTTCTTCTTTGAATTGAAGTGACCAGTTGAATTCCTAAATCTTCTGCAGTGTGAAATAGTTTCACAAAGAAGTTTTATATCTTCAGCTGCTTCATCAATGTCCTTCCTGCGATCATCATGTCAGAAGTGGGGATGCTCACTGTTGCAACAACTTTCAGCATCATTCACGGTGGCTCCGATATTGAAACAGTCTGTATCCAAATGCAGCACAACCTGCACAATATCCAGGTTTAGACTGGCAACTGGCAAGTGATATGTCCACCATACAAATGCCTAGCATTGACCATCTTTAATAGGAGTGAATCTAACTATCTCTTTACTGGCATAAGTTATTGCACTTTTTTAATATCAATTTTAAACATAAAATTCTTAATGAATAGTTTGTTTAGTTGGCATTTAACACTTATTCTTTGCTATTCCACTTCATGCAAAGCAACAGTAAACATTTGCTTATTTGGTATGAATGTTTGGTAAATTTGTTAGGCATTCGGATAAAGCTGTTGGCTATGGAGAAGTATTTCACATTAAATTGCTCATTTTATAGAAAGAGCTCGCAGAAATTGAAAAAGATCTTGACACTGAAAATACCCAGAACCTATTGCAAAACAACACAAGGTTAATTTTTAATTTCCTTTTATTTAGGTTGCATTACTTCACACAATCCAAATTGTTCATTTTATTTTGCTTTAGTTAAGTTTACTCTGGAATTATTTTTGAATATTTAATCAAATTATGTCACATATATATGAAGGGGGATGTTTGTTGATAGTATGTTGACTGTTACTTTGATTATCTTTTGTATATCTATTGCACTTGTTTTCAGGTGAGTTAGCTACTGTGACTAAATATGATTTGGAGATGCCGGTGTTGGACTGGGGTGTACAAAGTTAAAAATCACGCAACACCAGGTTATAGTCCAACAGGTTTAACTGGAAGCACACTAGCTTTCGGAGCGACGCTCCTTCATCACCTGATGAAGGAGCGTCGCTCCGAAAGCTAGTGTGCTTCCAATTAAACCTGTTGGACTATAACCTGGTGTTGTGATTTGTGACTAAATGTGATTTTAATGTCAACTTCAGTGATTTACAAGTCTATGCCGACTCCACATTTGGAAAGATATGTATTTCATGTTATAAGCAGGACAAGCTTTCCAGGAGATCTTATGACACACGTCCTGGGATCTTAGCCAGAGCTAGTGCCTTGGGAGACGTGGAGAGTTCTTAGATTAGTTAAAGGTGCACACTCTCAAACTATTATCAGTAATGTCAAATCCAGTGATTATCACTCTTAGTACTGTTATCAATCATTTAAGCTAAATGTCTATTCTGGCTTTCCATACAGAAAACCAGTTAGTCCCTTTTTTTGTTCTTGGCTCTATCCTGCTAGCTTGACAAGTTAGTCTTCAAGTGGTCATCTGATTTCCTTTTTGAAGTCACCAATCTGTGTTCCTATCAGAGTTCCAGGTCATTGCATCATGAGCAGTGATGGTCAGATTATTTTAGCTTTATTAAACATCTCTCTTCAATCTAATAAAGTTCTGAAGCATTCCTTTTTACAGAGAGATTTTTCAATTTTTTAAAAACTTTTTTTTTAAAACAGGTTTTCAGAAAGCGTGCTCTCTGGAGTCCAAGAGAACCCAACCTGCTGTGTGTTTGAGATTTGAATCAGGACCCCACTCGGCAGTTCTCTCTCCTCTTGCTGTCAAGAATGGATTTCTGCAATTCCACATCAATAATTACAATGCAGAGCTGTTGATGTCATCTCTCACAAATCTGGGCCCGTTCTTGGAAGATGAGACCATTCCAGAAGTGATTCCAATGAAGATAGAACTTTTTAACTGTAGATTAACTCTGAAGGTATGAGACAGTTATCAATTAAATTATTTCTTTTACTTGAAAGGGAATCAGAATGATTCCAACTTGACATTACATGACAAATAATGGAATTCTATAATCAAAATTCCAACAGAAAATCATCCAGCAAGTGCAAGTATTGAGTGTCATCAGAGTCCCAAAAAAAATGGTTATGCTTTGCTAACCATTGTGCGTGGGAAATCATGTCTCACAAACTTGTTTGAAGTTTTTGGAAAAGTAACAGAGGATTGAGAGCAGAGTGGTGGATGTGATTTATATGGACTTGTGTAAGGTATTCGATGTGGTTTCCCATGGGAGACTGGTTAGCAAGGTTAGATCTCATGGAATACAAGGAGAACTAGCCATTTGGATACAGAGCTGGCTCAAAGGTAGAAGACCGAGGGTGGTGGTGGTGGTGGGGAGTTGTTTTTCAGACTGGAGGCCTGTGTCCAGGCGTGCCACAAGGTTCGGTGCTGGGTCCACTACTTCCCTCATTTATATAAATGATTTGGATGTGAGCATAAGAGGTATAGTTATAAGTTGCAGATGACACCAAAATTGTAGGCTTAGTGGACAGCGAAGAAGGTTACCTCTGAGTACAATGGGATCTTGATCAGATGAGCCAATGGGCTGAGGAGCGGCAGATGGAGTTTAATTTAGATAAATGTGAAGTGCTGCATTTTGGGAAAGCAAATCTTAGCAGGACTTATACACTTAATGGTAAGGTCCTGCGGAGTGCTAGATGAACAAGGAGACCTTGGAGTGTAAGTTCAAAGCTCCTTGAAAGTGGAGTCGCAGGTAGATAGGATAGTGAAGAAGGTGTTTGGTATGCTTTCCTTTATTGGTCAGAGCATTGAAAATAGGAGTTGGCTCTATTTTGAATTCTCTTGAAAAATAACAAAATGTAATCTAATTTAGCTAGTAGAGTTGGGCTTTTTAAAGTAGTTCCAAAAAAGACTCCTAACTACAAATTAGACATGAGTCATTGGGCAAATAGCAAGTTTTTTAAAATACAGAAAAGACAGTTGGGGCTAAAGCTTGTTACTCAAATGGCAATTAGTTGAAGTGATGATCATGGGAATCTGTATAGGAACCACTGTTGTTCACATGAATGTAGACTCTAGGACCAAAAAGTACAATTTAAAAAGTTTTACAGATGACACTAAATTAGGAGTTGTAGTCAAGACTGTGATAAAATGGAGCAAGACATTAAACTTGATCAGTTAAAGCATTTGTCAAATGACTTGAGTACAGCTAAGAAAGATAGTAGAAAGAATAAGGTCACACAGACCTTGGAAATAAGTGTATAATTTAGTTACAGTAAATAGACCTCTAGGACACAGCTTCACAAATCAAAGTTGTGATTCCAGATTAATAAGACCTGTTGTTTAAGCAGGAGTTAATTTCCAGAGTGTTAGAGTTGAAAAGCAGAGAAATTATTTTAAGATTTTGTCAAACCTTGGTTTGGACCACATCAAATACAGTGAAAATTTTAGTCTCCATTTTATGGAAAAGTTGTGAAATAGTGCAAAAAAGGCTTTATTAAGCTCCCACAAGAATTGAGAATACCCATCAGCAAAAATTGAACTGTCTGGGTCTCATCTGGATTCTGCAAGAGTTTGATGTTTCTACTTGGTGATTTCAAAGCTGGGAGAATAGATACTACTCACTGATAAATTCAATAAAGATAAATCAAGAAAAGCTTCTTCACCCAGACCTTGATTAGATTGTAAGACACTGTGTATATTTCGGAGTAGTTGTGGTGATTAGTTTAAGTTGTGTTTTAAGGATAGATTAGTTAAATTCGTGAGGGAGAAAGAAGTGGAATATTATGTTGATGGAGTTAGATGAAGAGGGATGGGAGAACGCTCACATGGAATATAAACACTCGGTTTGACTGTACTTTTTATTTAGTGATTATTAATCCGATGAGAAAATTGTAATAAAATTGTAGTAAAATCAATGTATACTTGGTAGTGCTTTACAATCTGCTTTTTTTTTCTGTAAATTTAAACCAATGAGCATTATTGGAATATGAAATACTTACTTGCGTTAAACTCTTCTTATGAAAAGGATGATGGCCCACGAATATATGCTACATCTTCTGGTCCTGTACCTCTGCATCTTGATGTTGATCGCCTTCTGGTTCAGCGGATTGATGACGGGACTTTTTGTATAAGAGGTAAGTCGTTAACGTTTTGAATCTAGTCTGTGTGCTTGAGATCTTTACATCTCTATCCCCATTATCTACACTTAGTTACTAGAATGTCCAATTGAATTGGACTTGGTTTTTGTATACACAAGTGAAAACGTAATCAAGTATTGATATTCTCAGAAGTGCATTTAAGTGGCAATGTTAATTTAGAAAAAGGCAGATGTTTGAGCTGTGATTGACAGGATATGCAATGAACAATTTTAACCATGGAGTAGAGAAATTTAATATTGGGATATTAGGAGTTTGAACATTCTTCCTGTATATGCATGGGTTTCCTGTACCTGTTTCGGTTTCCGCCCGGAGTCCAAAGGTATGCAGGTTAACTGGATTGGCCTTGCTAAATTGCCCATGGATGTACAGACTACATGGATTAGCCACAGTAAATGTGGGGTTAGGGGAGAGGGTGCTGTCTGGGTGGGCGGCTCTTCAGAGAATTGTTGTGGACTTGTTGGACTGAATGGCCACACTATAGGGATAGTTGGACATGGAGGTGAAAAGAGGTGAGCTCAGTGCTGGATAGGAGTGGGGAACTTCATTTTGGAATAGAATGCTGAGGTCACAAATAGTCTGCTTCTGTTTGATATTATCAATCAGAAATGTACACAAATTGTCATGGCAGTCTGAAGGTGGTGGCTTTGATCCAGTAATATTGCATGTAGGGAATTAAACACCAAATGTTAGATAAACACATAACCTGATAGTGGAAACTGTTGAACCATTGAGAACTAATTATACAGAGATTTGGAACTGGATACATACAGAAGCAAGCTTCAGGCTATTGTGCCAACAGATTATTGTGGCTGGTGGTTTTGTTTTCAGAATGCAGGCAGCTATTACGCTAGAGATGTTCTTACTATAATCAAATTGCAGAGTAAAGGCAAGTGAGGGCAGTGTTGCCAAGCTGGATGGTATCAGAGTGGTGTTAAAGGATACTTTGGTCAACTGTGTTGGGGGCTGCAAGAAAAGAGAGTAACTGTTACATTTACGATGGACTGCAATTTGTGATCTTTGTTGTCACGTCAGTGTTGACTCTGGTGGAAAACTGGAGAGAATCACGTTGGCGTTTAAGGGAAACTGGATTAATGTCTTGAGGGTTGGGCTGCAGTCAAAACATGAAGAAGCAGTTTGGAAAGGAAGGGTAGGTTGGAAATCTGGTTGTCTGCAGGATGGAGGAGATCAAGGTGCATTTGTTTTTGAAAGAGAGGCGTCAAACTGTTCTTTAGAAATGGGGGAATCTTTACTTGATATCAAGGAATTGTTAACGGATGAAAAGCCTAGATATCGCTATTCTTGATACTGATAGTTGCCTTCAGGATAGGAGACCAGTAGAAATTGGTGCTGGCCTTCTCAGATAGTAAGCTAATAGCGTCTTGGTTGTGATAAGGAATTGATTAATGTAAAAACACTGATAACTTCCTTTCTCACGCGAGATATATTTCAATGATTCACAAAAATTCACAAACAGGAAAGTGGCTTGAAGTGTGTATACTTCAATGCAAGAAGTATACGAAATAAGGTAGGTGAACTTGCAGCATGGGTTGGTACCTGGGATTTCGATGTTGTGGCTATTACGGAGACATGGGTAGAACAGGGACAGGATTGGCTGTTGCAGGTTCCAGGGTTTAAATGTTTTAGTAGGATTCTTCCTCCAGGTGTTGGATTGGAAGGTTTGCGATGAAGGAGACCCAGGACCTGCATGCACTTGTTGAGATGTTTATGCACGTGGCGGTAGGGTTTTTAAGTTCAGGTGTCCCAGAGATGTTTAGTGCAAAACTTGCACCCGCACCTCTCCCCTCACCTCCGTCCAAGGCCTCAAATGATACTTCGACATATGACAGAAATTTACCTGTACTTCCACCAATGTTACACCTGATGTAGTCTCCTCCACATTCGGAACATCTCTGAAACGCCAACACCAACTGTTATGAAGGGTTGGGTGTACTTTAAGAGGGTTAAACGCAGCAGAACTATCAGATGCAGCACCAAATGTTCTCAATAAAGTAAGAATGTAATATTTGGTAAAACAACTCGATTAGCTCGTTGCCTGGAGACAAAAACAAATTTGAATTCGGCCAATCAGTTTAAATTATATTTCGAAAAATATGAAACTCCAGTCCAGTTTTGAATTGATTATATTGACAATCTTAAAAGTCAATGACACAATCTGATGCTCTGGGGTATAAAACTGGGAAAATTTAATATTTGGGAGGAGAACTGCCATGCCACCAGTCTGCCTGAAAAATAGCTCTCTTAAAACTACTTTATAAATCTGTAATTTCTGATGCAGAAATTCCTATGAGGAAGATAAGAAGTCACAGGAAGATCCAAATAGATCAATTGAAAGCTGCCTGGTTGAGTGATAAGAAATGTGGTTTAGGAAATCTTAATTGGGAGTTTTTGGTAACTGATTTCATAGAAGGGAAGGTAAAAGATGGGTTAAAGTAAGTATTTTTTCATAGTTGTGAGTTAATTATTCTCTGTTACACTTTAAGAAATAAAGTAGTTAATTATTACTTTAAATAGAACTTGGCCATTCGAATATTTACAGATTACAGCTAAATATTTCTGTGTTGCTCGTTTTAAATTAGGCAGAAAAGTTAACACCGACCATCCCCACTGCTCCATGGCCGAACACTTCAACTCACCTCCCACTCCCCCAATGAAGGATATGGAGGCACTTATAGGAAGGATGTGGAGGCACTGGAGCGGGTGCAGAGGAGGTTTACCAGGATGTTGCCTTGTATGGTAGGAAGATCGTATGAGGAAAGGTTGAGGCACTTGGGGTTGTTTTCATTGGGGAAAAGAAGGTTTAGGGGTGACTTGGTAGAGGTGTACAAGATGATTAGGGGTTTAGATAGGGTTGACCATGAGAACCTTTTTCCACGTATGGAGTCAGCTATTACGAGGGGGCATAGCTTTAAATTAAGGAGTGGTAGGTATAGGACAGATGTTCGGGGTAGATTCTTTACTCAGCAAGTCGTGAGTTCATGGAATGCCCTGCCAGTAGCAGTGGTGGACACTCCCTCTTTATGGGCATTTAAACGGGCATTGGATAGGCATATGGAGGATAGTGGGCTAGTGTAGGTGAGGTGGGCTTGGATCGGCGCAACATCGAGGGCCAAAGGGCCTGTACTGCGCTGTATTTTTCTATGTTCTATAAATATCCACTACTTTCAATGACTAGAACATTAGAATAATTGTAGTCCTTTATAATTTGAACTCTTGTGGTATTTGTGTGTATCATTGGCTAGTCTTTACCTTACCAATTATTAGAGGTCTTTGATGTGAATTCATCAACATTTTCCCTATTTTCACTGAAAGAAAAATGGTTGATCAGGGAAATAGTCATGTTCAATTCACTGCAGCCTGTTAAAGCCCTCAATGATTTTTCATTGTTTAATTCTTATTTCAGTTTTGAATTATGAACTGGAAATTACTGGGGGACTTTAGGACAACTCGTAAAAGGAGAAGAACAGATCAAACCAGCTTTGTTTGTGAGACGTGGCCTGGAAGCTAATTGCGGGCTGATCCTTGATCAGAAAAGTTCTAACATATAGAGTAACCTGGGAAAAGCATTATGTACAAGAAGTTGGCTATTAATGAAATCAGTTCCTGGGGATGGATTCCAACAAGTCTGGAAGAGACCCTATAATTCAAGCAGACAGTGGTTGTTGAATGGTAATTGAGTTGGTCAGCCTATCAAAGTGGAACTAGAATTTTAAGTTTCTTTTTAAACTTTGAGTGGTTTTGAGCTGCTACTGAAATTGTATTAAACTTTGAAAGCTCCCTGCCTAATGTGATACATTAGGTTCTGACAACTCAGTAGAAAGCTGTATTTGAAGTATTGTTTCCTTTGTTGGGTGAACTGAAAGTAACTTTGATCAACATTTCAGGAAAAGCAGCTATGGAGTCCTGTTAAACAACACTAGTGAAAGCCATTGAAGTAATCTGGCCAGTTTTGTTGTTTTGCTTGTCCCCTAACTGTGTTTATTTATCTACCTGTCTTTCTTTTGTTTGAATGAGAACTAATGGGTTTAAAGCAAAGATACCTTTCAGCTTGTCATGTTTGGTTTTCACTTTGCAAAATTTAGTGTGTATTTAATAAGTAGTTAAATGCTTTAACTACAAAACCAATGTCTAGAAACGTAATTATTTGCAAACTCTGGTTATGAACCATTGGAGTAACTATTTGGGAAGGTCTTTGCTATAATTTTACTGTGTTACCAATGCAGAGGCAGAACATCTGATTTGGTTCACCTATCTGTCTCCATGTTGTAACATCTAATATTATTAAATTTAGTTTGTAATTTGTGGTGTTGGTAGTTCTGATTTTTTTTGTTGTTGTTACTTCCTGTGTTAGCGTTGCAGACAGATCAAAATGAGCCAGTATTGACAAAACTGGAGAATTATTTGGTCACCACTGGATCGCATCAGACCCAACTTGGACCAATCAAAAATAGGGGAATGCAGTCACTCTCTGAGACCCAGAGTCCATCAGATCTGGGCATCAGCACCACCAAGGACATGGTATGTATACTAAGTCATATTTAGTTTTTTTAAAATTCTTTCACAGGATGTGGGTATTGCTCCCCAAGCCAGCACTTTTTACTCAACTTCTATGACATTAAGAAGGTGCTACTGCCATGAAGCATGCATTTTGTTTAGTGAAGTTATTCCTATGGATTTTGCAATCTTGTAGGATTTTGACCAAGTTTTACAATAATAAATTTCCACTTAGGAAAGACATGAAGGGGAACCTCAAGGGTTTGTTGTCCTTGATGAGTTGTTGCAATGCATCTTGTGGATAGTACATGCGAGACCCAGTGTTTTCTGGTAAAAGTAAACATTTATAAGGTGGATAGTGTCCTAATGAAGTTGAGATTCTTGTATTGTTGGAATTTTGCTCATGTGGAAAAGATGTCATCACAGCCAGTTTTATGCCTTTGGATGGTTAGAGAAGGTGGGTTACTCTCTGTACAATGCTTGGAAATTGTAGCATTTGTGTGGCTGACTCAGTTAATTTTCTGCTCACTGGTTACTAGGTGATGGGAAATTAGTGTTCTGCTTCACTGAGGTCATGCATTGGAAATGCAGTCCTGCTACTCCTGGAGATGTCACTACCAAAATTAATGAATTAAAAACTACACAGTATTAGTAATTTAGTTGTTTTTCAGACCCAAGTTGGTAGAAAGCATGGACCAGGTTTCTGCATTTGACTAAAATGACTTTATTACAAGTAAGTTGATTCGAACTGCAGATAAACAAGTATGAACTGTCTGCATTTAACTTCACTAATTAAAACATAAATCAACTTAGTAAATGTCCTCCCTATGCACATACAGACAGGTTCAGATGGACAGTCAAATCCTGGGTGTTACGAAGTGAGGAAAGACTGGCAAGGCTGCTTCAGTGGACAGTGTTCACAGGGTTTGCTGAGATAATCCTTTTGTTGATGAGACCTCTGGATCTCAAACTTTCTTTCTTCTCTAGGTACTTGTTTACATGTGACACAAGAAGGCTCATTTACATTTTTATAAAGGTCTCTGACTTATTGAAAATCATAGCAACTGATGACGGGAAATAAACAGGCAATCTTCAAGCTTGGCAATGCTTTTTATTTCAAAAGTCTGATGGCTTCTGCCCCAAATATTTACACCCCACGCTGCTCTGATACCATGGGCGACAGTCACATTTTTGCAGTAGGACTTTATCATCAAATATTGGTCACCATTTCGCACACCATTCAGCTGCTTGTTATCAGTTAAATTTCCATTCACACACAGCCCTCTGGCTCCAGCTTGTTTGTAATTAGGCTTTTCGCACTGCATAAACCAACAACCATTTACTAATTGCTCACAATCAGTATCAGGTAATGTTTTTAAAAATTGCAGTAATCCTTCAACAGCCTTTGGCTTTTAAACCAGTCATCTTCTCATTTTGGTCCACAATCAAAAATTGAGAGGAATAAAACAAATTAGTGCTTACATTAGATGATAGTCATGTTCGTTCTTGTTGCATGCCTGACCAGCATTAAGGATGTCCCCTCCCTAGAGGAGATTAATTTGGAAGTGGTAGAGAGGCTAAATAATGTTGTGAAGTTGGTGTGTGGGAAATTGTAAATTGGGGAAAGCATTGCATTGTCTCTTTAAAAGATGGGGTTTTTCGGTGTGGGTGGGGTGTAAATATTTGGGGCAGAAGCCATCAGACTTTTTAGTCAGGGGCATGATCCAGTTGTTATGGTCTAACAGGAGCTAATAATATAGATCAAACTAGGAATAGCTGAGGAACTTTGAGGAGCCAGTGTCTAATTTAATAAGAGCTCCTGAGATGATCATGACTGGATTGCTGTTTAGGCAACATGCTAATTGTGCTAAACAAATTAGAATTGACTGTGTGGCTTGTAGCAGACAGCACTTTGACTCAAAGGATGCTAATAAAGTACTTAAGGGAGAGGGAGCTGCTTTGTTGGAATGAGCTGCATTAATTCATACTGCGAGCAGTTCCTTGGTAAAGTGACAAACTTGAGCTGAAAAGAAGATCTTAAGTTTAACATGGTGGGTCGGCTTCAGATGAGGGAGAATTTAAAAATCCGAAGAAATAGTAAGACCGACATAGTTATTTGATTTTTCTTTTCAAAATGTAGTCTGTGACAGGAAAAGTGCATCAGTGATTGGGATAAAATCAAGTGGTTATAAACTTAAAATTGACGGTGCTGTTATCTGAATGTGGGAAGTCTTTCTAACCAAGATGGATTAATTATTGACTCAATAGAGGTACAAGAGTTGGATCTGGTAACAGTTATGAAGATGTAGTAGAGTGGTGAACAGCGTTTAGGATCTCACTATTCCAGAATACCATGCATTGACAAGAGATACAAGTCGAGAACTTGGGATTGGTGTTTAACTCTGAAGAATGACATGACAGTCATGAGGAAGGACCTTGGCTAAAAACAGCAAGAACAGCATCAGTATGGGTGGAGATGAGCAATAACAAAGGACAGAAAAGATGAGTGGAAGTAATTCCTTGTCCTCACAGTAACTTTTATTTCTTATTATAACTATTTGCAGTAAAGATGTTACAGTAATCATGGAACTTGAATCTTGACATGGGCTTTAGAAATAAAACCAGTTTAGATGAAATGTTCATGCAACATGTTGTCCAGTAAGTAGTATAGTAAGGCCTCTATAAATCAGTAGTAGGTTCTTTTAGATCCTTAATACAAAAATGCAATACTTTTCAGGCCTGAGCACCATTTTCCATGTCCTTGCCCCAACTCCCACAAACCAGGCCTTTTCATCATGTGGGCTATCACAACCAACTACTTGTCAACTTATTATGGTCACCATTAACTGCTATTAATTCTCCCAGACCCATTAACCATGATTCATTCCTTTTGTGTATACATATTTATAGCTGGGAAAGAAGTAGGGAAGTGGTAGAGAGGCTAAATAATGTTGTGAAGTTGGTGTGTGGGAAATTGTAAATTGGGAAAAGCATTGCATGGTCTCTTTAAAAGATGGGGTTTTTCAGTGATTAGTGTTAAAATGAATGTCTGTGAACTGCTTTAAAGTTTGTCGGAGCAGAGAGAGCCTGAATTGAGACATTTTTTATTGAAAGACCAAGTAGCAGTTTTTAACAAGACCGTCTTTTTAAATTTAGCCAATTTAAATTAGGCCCTCAGCTACTAAAAACCTATTAAATTTAAGTCTGATGGTTTTGACAGCCGAGAACCAAAAATTGATAGGTCATCAAGGGCATAAATGGGTATTTGGAAAATCAGGAGAGGGCCAACTGCCATCTGTTAAGAGATAACAGCTCTCTGCTCTTAGAGAAAACACCACTTATTTACCATGGTACACTGCGGCACACCATCTAAAATTCTGAAAGAAGAATCTACAGAGAGAACTTCCTGATGGAAGGATCAGTGGAGAAGACACAAAGTTTGAAGATGTGTAATCTGGCTGTAATTTTGAGGGGCTAAATTCTATTGTTATATAAGTGGAACTTGTATTCATTGGAAAAGCATGCTATTAGAATCTTGCGTTCTTTGGGAATATTTAATAGTTAGAGGGGGATTGTTTAGTCTGTTAAATGGTTTAGTTAATTTGTTCACTGTTCGAGTTGGATAAATTGTCATTTGACAGTTGTAAAATGAGTATCAGGGATCTTTCTTACGTACTAGGTTAAAAATCACACAACACCAGGTTATAGTCCAACAGGTTTAATTGGAAGCACACTAGCTTTCAGAGTGCCGCTCCTTTATCAAGTGGTTGTGGCACTCTGAAAGCTAGTGTGCTTCCAATTAAACCTGTTGGACTATAACCTGGTGTTGTGTGATTTTTAACTTTGTACACCCCAGTCCAACACCGGCATCTCCAAATCTTACCGACTAGGAGTTGCTAAGTAAATAGATTACACCCCTTCTCACACTGTTTTAACAGTTTATAGGGTGAGGTGCTCCCCTTTGGGTGATTTGATTTTAGTTCTCAGAAGGGAGGCTAACCTCCAGTTTATAACAATAATTATGGTCTGTCTTTACAGAGGAAGATGCAAGGGACTTGTAAAAATGAAGTGAAAGAATTTGCTAGTTTAAAAAACATTATGTAATGATCCATGCCCCAAAGTGTTGAGAAAGGTAGCTATCAAAATTTTCATCTTCCAGTATTCTGTCAATTTTGGAATGATGCCTGCTGGAAAATGTAATCTCCAAGTTAAGAAAGGAGGGAGAGAGGAGAATGTAAATCATAGACCTGTTAGCCTGAATTCTGTAATCAGGGTAATAAATCTGCTTTAAAGGATGTGATTACTGGACACTTGGGTGGGGGTTGGTAATCTGGCCAGAGTCAACATGGATTTATGATAGATTAGAATTGTCTTTCACTAAGGATTGTTGAAGCTCGCTCATTGATGTGCAGCATGGAAATTTAGGTTTGTAGATAATAAACATGAGAGATATGAGGATAGTGCAGGAAAATGGCATTTAGGTTGATCGGTCATGAATCAATATCTATACTGCATAACAGGAGAATATTAATTGGTCAGCAAGTGGTGGGTTGAGGTGTTGCCTTTGTTCTTGTTAATACTGATTGACAGTTAACTGCTAGGTTTATTTGACAACTCAACGCAATGAATCAGTGATAGTTATTCATTGGTCAGGACATTGGTTTGCTTTTCAGGGCAAAGAGATTTAACTAGCTAGTTTAAAATGTAAACAAACCAGGAGGTTAACTGTGAATCGTTGCATGGATGCATTCTGCATAGTATTGCTTCTCTCATTTATAACCCACTTGCTGGGGTCAATCATCAGTTTCCTGTCATGCAGTATAAATGTTAGTTTTTCCCTTTAAGTTGATGTTTCTTATTAATTGCCTGGAGTACAAGACAAAGAGCTCCAACAAAATGTATTTTCACAGCAATAGGCAATTTTACATGTTAAGAGGTTATTGAAAGAGCAGGTGTGACTATTTGTCTGGTTATCACAACAGAAATTCTGTTTCATACAAAACAAACCTGATGCTGGTAAGACTGTGTGCCTGCTCTGTTGTTCCGTTAGTAAAATTCCAAGTACTAACATTCAAGCTAGAGGGAATTTGGTGTTCAAACTTGCAGTGATGGCTTGCCTCAACACAAAGTGTGGTTTATGCAAAGTCCATGTCCTGAGAAAATGTAGATTGTTAACACTGTTTCGTTGTTCTAGAGGGCAAGGTTTTAACACTTGTTGAATGTTAACACTTCTGTTGCTCTGACTCTTCCAAGTTGATTAATAGTGCTCATTACTGGGTATTTTTCTGTTTCAAGCAGAATGAAATCCTTAGGCAGGAACTTGCCAGCATGAAGGAAGCTTTGACCAAGGCAAATCAAGATCGGGAGAGATTGCTGCAAGAAGTCAAGAAGCTGAATCCTGACTTTAAGCTTTGACAGTCACTACAGCCCAGCATACTGTTGCTGCTGCTAACAGGCCAAACACACACTGATTAGAACAAATAGTATTTTCTGATTGATTGTTGGAAAGATCAGCATAAAACTTGAGTTACCAAGTGAGTCCAGCAGCAGCAGCTACAAGAGCAAGGTCAATCTGTGTGGAAGAGACCTTTCTTGAGTTCCAGTGATATTTTGTACTAATTTGTCAAGATGGCAATATCCTGGTTGTTGCACACAGCACTTTTGAAGTGTGATTATGGTGGTTATAAGATTGCACTATAACTTCAGATCGTTAAATTGATGACCACCTTTCCTCTTTTTAAAAAAAAAAGCCTGGAATAAATGAGTTGCAAGTATTACTGCTTGAGGCCTCTGATAGCAGCAGAGTTTTGGTTGGTGTATTTGAATGAAGAATGGAGAGGAATGTTGAATTAGTAGCGTGTATAACCGACTGACTGGGAATGTTGGTTTACTCTGATACAAGCAACCGAATGATACCAGTATTGTTAATTCAGGACCAGCAAGTTAACTAAAAGTGCATCTTTGTGACCTTGTGCTCCCTAATTTATATTCTGTGTATATATTAATCACATTTTACAGAAGAGCTGGTTTATAAGGTCCTATGAAATCACTTGCAACCTCTGACGACTGCCATGCAAGTATGCTTTTGAAGAACTTGTGAAGCAGTTCCGGTGTACTTGTGGCTATTGTTGCACATTTTGCCAGCAAAATAAAAACTAGCCAATGATTTTGAAACAGTTTTTTTTTTAAAAAAGAAGAATATTTTGAGCTCTTTACATTCAGTTAACTTTTGGAGTTATCTCTAAGATTCCATGAGTGTTCCAGTCTTCCCAGTTATGAGCAACTGTTGATGTAGACAACAATACAACTAATCTGCTTTGGTGAGAATCCCTTGTGAAGGGCTTCCTTTTGGGCTGGACAACAGTATGTTTAAGGTTCTGAATAATTGTATTGCAAATTGGTTTGCACTGCTTCATCATAAATCGTTTCAGCCAAATTTTCTTATCCACCATCTAGTTAATGATCATGGCACACTCCACCATAGGTAGGACCAATGATGGAAAATCTTGGGAAATCAGCTTCTCTACAACTTGGCTTGTTGTAGCTTAACATTGATCAGGTTTCTGGTGTAATCCAACATTCACACTGTTACTTGTTTTTCTCCTCTTTTGATCTTCCTATTTTTTTGCCCCCCAAAAAAATCTAGGTGCAAATGATCTTTTGTACTTTTTTTTAAAAATCTGCTAAAATTTAAATTTGACAAAATGCAACATTGGTACTTGAATTACTTGTAACACTTGCCAAGTAAAACCAGCAAGCTAGTGTAAATAACTTTATTTCTAACCTCAGTGTGAACAAACGTTGTGCTTGCTATCTGAGGTATAGCACACTGCTGTCCAAATTTTTGCTATCCTTACACAAGGGAGTGACATTTACATTGTAAAATAGGAAATGGTTCAAGGCAAATGTATGTACTGTACTGTACATTTAGGTACTTTCAACCTATTTAAGTCACTTCACTAATAATCTTTCTAAACATTATTGCTCATGATCAGATTTCTTCATGGAAGCAAGTTCTTTTTAACCTACATCTCATTAGATACTCTGAATCGGTAGTTGAATTGTGATAACAGATGTTGAGCTTGGCTTGCTACTCTGAATCTTTTGTTTGATACATGATGGCCGAGTTTTGACTTTGGGTGCTGCAATGCATACCCAACCCCCCTTTTTTTTTTATTTGATATCCACAGTTATTCCCAGAATAAGTGGCCATCTCAAATTGTGATTTTGTTTCTGTAATCTTAAAACATAACTGTTAAATGGAGTTAAATGAGACTGTTCTTTGTTTCCTTGGGGTTCTGAGAGCTGTGCATGTTGGAGTACCAACTTATGTTTTTCAAAGATAAAAGCATCACCTTTGTAGATTAGTTTCTTTACCAATGTGGGCAAGTTAAATATGAATCTCTGAAATCAGCATTAATTGCTGTCTGAGCATTTTATGAAAATACAGCAGCACTCCAACCTCCACCAGGATGCTTTGGGTTTTCTGTTTCCAAAATCCTGGGAGTCAAAATTGCTCTGGTCAACAAATTGTATAGGGATCTAATTCTTGCAGGCAGTGCAGACTTGACCTAGTTACTGTATCCCCATATCCTGTCCAGAATCAGAACACCAGAATCTCTCCACTTTCATCAAGTTGAAGTAGAAATAAAGTTATTCAAACTTGTTCCATAGTAAGTGTAGGGTGAACTGCCTCTTTAGATGGACAATACTTGGAGTAAAAGTTATCCTGAAGTGTATTAGGTGTTGCCAAAAAATGGCACCCTCTTATGAAGCACAAGACTATGATATGTTTGGTTTCTGACGAGCTAGATATTCCGTGGTGCTCCTGCCTGCTCTGTTTCAATTGACTGTTGGTTGATTACACAATCAACAAATATTTTCAGTAAGTTTGGAACAACTGAACTTCTCACTACAGTAATTATGGATTTTTTTTATTTTTGTCAGTTTATTACATTAGAGCTTCACTGAAACTGTTTTGTTCCACAATTAGTATTAAGTTCCAGGATGAAGCATTCCTTCAGATTTGAAGTGCCAACAAAATGTTTGGATCAATTTCCAACTGATGAACAATAGAAGAGGAAAGTCATTATTCGCTATTAAAATAAATGTGAGGGGGTTAGAGACAGTGACCATTTTTTTTTCTACCTAATTTTCATTCTCATACTACTGTAACAGGTACTGTAACTTAATTCGTGTTACATCACAATCAGAGTTGGCAAAATATTTTTATTGTTTACGATGAAACAAGTTGAAGAATTTGTAACCTGAACCAATTTAGCAAACCGCAGGATGAATTTTCATCATATTTTTGACTGGGTGGGGAAAGAAAGAAATGAGCTCCAGTGTGTACTCCTTTCTCAGCTTGACTCTAATGAAAGTGCATGCGTGATGATGTTGGGTGCTATGTGCTTCTCTAAGATTCCATAAAAGCTGAGTAACTTATTGACAGTTAATGCCTTGGCTCACATGAAGAGTGGCTATTTGGGTTGGTATTGGGGGGAACATGGTGTTTGTGCTTGGATAGTGTGAACGTTATATTGTATTAAGACTGAAAGGATGCAGTGCCTATGTAGCCATGCTGGCAATGAATGTGTTGGAAGTTAAGTTTTTGTTCCTCTTTGCGGAAACCTCTTAAGCCCATGATCTTATTTTCCTATTCCTAGGGTGTATTACATTGCTCAGGTGACTACAGAGCAAAACACTATTTTGGAATGATAACAATGTCCTAATTTTCTTTGTTGCTCTCCACTGTCCATTCTTCCACAGTTAAGCTGTTTCTAACCACTGTGATTTAGAAGTGGGACTTTTCAAGTTGGCCATACTGAATACAAATTTCTTGTCTTTTTTTTTGGGGGGTGTGCAGTACTCTTCCGTAAAGCTCAGCTTTCTGTTACATTGTTGAGGTGAAGAATCTTGAACCAACTAACTGTTCTTTGAGTCAAACTAAATTGTGTTTTAGAACTGAGCTGTCACTACTTGAGCTCACTATTTGAAGTAGCGTGCTCTCCTGACTGCAGCAGTGTAGTAAATAAAGGAGAGAAAATCTCTAACTAGATGTTAGCCAGTTGTCACAGTTTTGCCATTTTTTTCATTTCAGATTTGAGTTGCATTCCCACACTGTAAATCTGCTTCTCATCTGAATAATTGAGCTGGATAAACCACCATTCTCTATCCTGTTACTCATAAATGAGGTTGGAAATAGCAATTGCCATTTACATTCATCAGGCTCAATCTGTGACACTGAAAGAACTAATTACTTTGATAATTAGATTTATGAATTTCTTTTTCTTTGTGCAAATTCAGTTTTCTATATATTGAAGTAAGCTTAAAAACATGGACATCATTGTCTACCAAGAGCTATGTAATCAGGATTGGAAGATGCAACAGCTAACTTTGAAATGCACTTGCAGTTTGTTGTCTGAATAAGTAACTAATCTAATAGCAGTATTAACCACAGTATCTTGCAGCCAGTGGAATTTCACTGGTTGGAACCTCCTGGTTTAAACCAGTGATTTTGTATTAACACTGAACAAAGTAATTTATTTCATTGTGTTTACATTGTGCCTGATAGCATATTTTGAATACTGACTGTGTAAGGAAGGAGTGTCTATGTTTCAAATCTTAAACATTAAATAACAAAGTAGTCTTGCCAAGTTGAATTTATTACTGAACCATTCTTTTGTTACTTGGATTAAATCCAGATGTGGAATACAAATACTGTCGATATTTTTGTAATTCATCTCTTTGAACACAATTTTTTGGCTTTGACCTTTTGTTAATTTGAAGTTTTTGTCTCTAGCTTTTTCTACTTCTAACTAAAAAAAACACTTGAACTTTGAATATGTAATTATTTTGTTTTGAGAACTTGTAAAGTGAGTACTTACTCCTATTTATTAACTATAGTGGCTTTGGAATGCTGATTCCCAACTTGGATATGAGTCACTATTTTCTGATTTCATTTCAACAGTCCATGTGAGGCAAAAGAGCATCTCGCTGTATTTGGTATTTAAGAATGTAAAATATCATGGTACTAGTTTTATCTTTCCCACCTACAGTGCAATGTAAAGCTTTACATCCTTGACTATTGCACTTTGTGAAACAAAGTTGTTGGTGGATCTCTTAATGAATCTACCTTTAACATATCACTACTTCATTTTGTAGCATTACTGGTGTTATATTCTGTAAACGGGTCTCTGAATGCAATACGCATCCATAAGTAACTATTTTTAGTCTCCATCAAAACATACACAAGTCTTCATATTGAATTGTTTAAAATAACTCTCTCAAAGCCAAATTATTGTGATCTAAATGTCTCTTACCATCCATCTGATCTTACAACTTTTATCCTTGCTAAACAATGTAATGCCTTTTGACTTGAAATCTTTCCCCTCACTGGCACGACTGGCTACCTTTTCTTTTTACCTTTGTTCCTCCCTCAATTTGGAACAATATTTCCCCATGAAAACTGAATATTGAAGAATAGTGGATACATCCCATGCACTAACATATTCTGCCACCATACACTGACCTCGTAATACCACCCTGCTCTAATTTGTCAAGGACTTAGGGATTATTATACTGATTTACTGGCAGTCAAAAGTCTTCTAAACAAAAGGACTGAACTCTACTATTTGCTTGAATGAAGTATTTTCTTGTGTGCATGGACTGAAATTTAGCAGAATTGTTTTAAATACTGCCACTGACTTTTATAATCAAATGCTGTATTATGCGCTATCTATACAAAAGCACAATTGATTTACTAAATTTGAAGTGTTAAATTCTGACTTTCCTTCTATATATCTTGCATATTAATTGTTGGTCTAGTTAATCCTCTCCAATATGTACAACTATTAATGTGTGCCACACTTCATTTTGCTTTTAAAATTGCAGTTTATTTAAATTAGAACTTCATCAGAAAGTTTGAGGCAGCACAAACTACTTCAAAACACATTTTAGTGAAACAGGCCGAATATGTGCAAACATTTTGTCTCTCATCTCAGAGACTATGTAATTTTGACATGCTTTTTGAAAACAGCACCAAAATACAAACCTCCAGTGCAGTGGCCCAAATGTTCAAACTGAGCTTGGCTCTGACCATGTGGAAGAACTTGATCCCAAGACTCTAAACGTAAAATGCCAATCAAAATATACTTGTGTTTCAAGTGATTACTTTACTTTAAATTCCAGTTACTTACTTTCTTCCCCTCTCCTATCTATTCTTTGTCCATCTCTTTTTATCCTGGCTAAATAATGTGATGACTTCACTGGGACAACTGCAAACTTTTTATTATTCATTTTAAAATTAAATTCAGGTCAATTTCTCTCAAATTCATTTTTTTTGAGATTTAGAACATTTAAAAATAATATTCCTGTGCCATACATTTGTAAAACTGCAGATAGAACTTGTATGATCAATTTACTTCTTGCCCCTTGATCTTTCTGGTGCTCTTTTACTGTGATTGTGGAAAGGATTGATGATCTGCTGTTTGTATTTTGATGACCATTTCTTGTCAGCATCAGAAGCTAGCATTTCTCCACTGTTGTAATACTGAATTTTTCCAATGCCTTAGTCTAGTGCAAGCAAATGTAGTAATGAAAACTCATTTTAATCATTCCAGGTTTCATTTGTGTAATTTACCTGATGTACAGAAGTCTTTAGAAGTCACAACTAAATGTAATGTAAACAGCTGAAACTTGATTAAACCATTTATGCTTGAGTGAAAGGCACACCCAACTTCTTGCTCAAAAGTATTTTCATACTGTACAGTTAAGAATGCATGAGCATTGCAACACTGTGGTAAAACTACCAGTAAAGTGGTTTAAAATGTGTGTTTGAGGCATTTATGTTGAAATTCTGTATTTTCAGTTCCACATTTTTTCAGTCATTATTATACATGTTGATGACTGACTGACTGGCTGGCTGGTTCTGTGAATCAGTATTGTTAAATATTTTTTGAAATAAATTAACATCTATACATTTTTGTTTCTGATTGGTTGCTGAAATAACATCTTTAATATTCAATAAATGTAACTGGAGTGCTCTTACTGCATAAGGGATCTTTGGATTGATGCAATTTTATTTAGTTAAACAAGCTTCCTGTTACATTTTATTTCATAAAGATGACCGATTCTGCTAAATCTTTCAAATGAAGGAAAAGTAGAAAAGGAATGAACAAGATGAAATATATATGCCTGATTTGGTAATAACCATAGTTTGACAGGAAGGAACAGAAATTACAAAAGAATCCACCAACAAATAATCACTGAAGAGAAAATGATTAAAAGACCAATTTCTCTGCATGTAATATTGGTTTAGATGAAATGATAAAACAGAAGTAAACTGGTATGATAGCCATTATGGTAATGTTGTTGCAAGGTAGTCAGATGTACAGCATGGAAACAGACCCTTCAGTTCAACTCGTTCAAAAAAGGAAGGGAATTAAGGAAGCAAAAACAAGAAGTTTAGAAAATTGTAAAATGATCAAGTAGGGTCAGTGATTTTGTTTGACAAATTTACAAAGTTCTTTATAAAGATATACAAGAAAGTTGGATGAAGGAATCAAATTGCCTACTTTTGTTTCTATTTATGTTCACTCATCTTGATTATGTATATCTCCAGTAAAACCTATCCCCTTTCCCTTTTGCAACTGTGCTGTACTTAAAATTTATTCACAAGTGTTACATTATTTTGAAGTGTTGGGTTAGTCATAACAGTATTTAAAATGCACTTCATATAAACTGATCTAAAGTAGATATTAGTAAGTATTTAATATAATTGCAGCCTGGAACAATAAAACCCAAGATAAATTAAGAATTTTGTCTTTGACTGTACCTCCTATCAAGGCATTTATAATTTTTTTCCACATTCATATTATCCATCTAAGAGATGTTATCCAGCAGATACTTAATATTCATATTGATGATTTTGTATGAGCTTTATTATCAAGATTTCTTATAATCTGTACAAAACAGCAGAAACAATGAAATACTATACACGACTTACAACAGTTTGTTTGTTTGTTACTTTAGTACATAAATATGTAACTCAACTGATTTTATCCAAAACACTGTACAAAAAAACTAAACTGCCAAGATTGTAAATACAATCCTATCCAATTTGTAGTTTTCAAATTTACAAATTTTCAGCCATCTAAATAGAGAAATTAAACAGCTGATTTTAGGATCTCTTGCCCCGTGGCTGTGTGTCATGTCAGAGTATTGTAATGGAGTAGACACTGGCAATTGGGCATAGGTGAGAGATTAAGTGTCTGCTGCAAGGGAATGTGATTCAACAGCCTGCTGAACATTTATAGACTCCAGAAAATTGCTTACCACAAATTTGTTCTGGTTCCTATTCAAATTTGAAAACATTATTGAGCAAAGTAATAATTTGAAATCCGTTTCAAGTAAGAGTACTTAAGATTGACCGATCTAGAAGGAAAACAAGCTTTTCACCCCGCCCCTGCACCACCCCCCCATTATAGTTAAAATATTCTATGTACATTGCCATAATATGTATAGATTTGAATATTCACTAATGGTGGATTCTTGTTAATAAAACGTAACCTTCTTGTACTTTGTGTTTGGAATCTGTCCGCGTAACTTAAGTCTTCTCACTGCCTCCCGCATGTGCTTTGGCTGCAAAGGTGGAGTTTCTCCCCATTTTTCACAGACATCCAGAGCTTTTTCAAAAAAAAAATCAAAACAATTAATTTAAACAAAACATTCTACCGTAGATCATATCCAGAATCCCAGAGGATTCATAGATGCCTAAAACCTGAATATTTCAGTGGTCAAATACTTCAACTGGTATTCATAGTTCACTCTTTCCAACTAAGTTTTATAGATACCACAGACGAAGCAAAATTATTTCTCATCCATTTAGTGATATGTTTATATAACTCTCCTTCCTGCAATCTAGTCATCCTTCCACCTGTACATTCTTCAATGTCTCTCTGATAGCACTCTCTCATTATTGGTTACTACTAATTGCATTTGCTGGAAAGTTCAGGATCGATGAATCAGTACTGGAATCATAGGAACATTGTATCAGCTCTTAAACTGCCAATTAGCACTGACATGGAAATAACTGCAGGGGTGGTGTGGTCCTACAGGAGAAAAGAGGTGAGGCTGGGAGATGGAGCTGACATGTTCATCCTTAGCCACACAGACTCCTCACAATTAGGCAATATAAATACATTTCAAAGGTCTATGTCCTCAAACAATAGCCAGAGGCAAAAAAGTGTTACTTAGTAATATGTGGTATACAATTGAACACATAAGATACTGAAGACCTAAAGCAATAAGAAAGGCATTTGAAAATAAGATGCTCAGCAATTGTTATAATCCTGCATAACTATGCTTCAAAATACCAGCCAAGAGTGTGGTGCTGGAAATGTACAGCAGGTCATGCAGCATCTGAGCAGGAAAAAGCGACATTTCGGGCAAAAGCCCTTCATCAAGAATCAAGTCTATAACACCAGAGCCCAGTAAGAGGCAGATTTGTGCAGACAGCCAGGAAAGGCACTTGTAAATTTATTTAATTATTCAGTTAATCACAGTTCATTTTACAAAAAATGTTTCAGGGTATGGCTTGAATTGCATCCCAGCAAAGGGAATGGGTTGTAAATACTGGCCTCCCCACATCCTGAATGAATACTGTAAAGGAATGCATCAGTGCATAATCTAGAAATGACCTTTCTGCACTTGGGGTTTCTAGAGTTCTTTTTCTTCTCTGCCTAGGAAGAGAAAAATCCTAGGAATTGAACACGCAGTGTCTGAAGATGAGAAGTGCATTCATTTTCTAGCAACCAATCATTACAGCAGTTAGAATGAATATGCTACTCTCTACTTATAAAAGCAAAATACTGAGGATTCTGGAGAAACTCAGCATTTGTGAATCAGGCAAAAACAAAGTTTTCCAACCCCTTTCAGTTCTGAAGAAATAACAACTCAACTGTTGAACTTTTTCCCTCCACGAATGCCATTAGTCTGCAGCATTCCATTCGTAAGATGCTACATAATTTGGCATCTTAAGAGAAAAACACAGGTGGTGTCTAAAAATACAGCAGACTTTGAGATACATCTGATTTCAATTATATTTAAAGTATTTTCATGTTTCATCCTTGCACCACTCTTTAATTAGTCAGGCATTGGGGCTACAAATACGTTCAAAAGTTTACAGAAGGGAGGGATCTTGTAGTGCAATAGTAGTGTCAGTGTCTCTGAGCCAGGACACCCAGGTTCAAGTACCACTCGAAGTGTGTAATAACATGCCTGAATGGGTTGATTCAAAAACGTCAACAGAAGCAGTGAAGATCATAATGAGCTTTGTTTTACTTTTGCTAAAAGCTTTGTTCAGGAGACTAAATCTCCTCTTGAACATTCAAGTAACTGAGGTCCTGTTCCATGTTATGTACTTAATAGCTGCCACAAACTCGAGTATAAGCAGAGGAACAGACCAACTGACTATGGCCAGCCAGGACTTTGTACAAATATATTTCTCCTGACAAATATCACATTTTCCTAACAGGTTATACTCTGATCTTAAAACAATTGTCAAACAAACAATGGAATATGCCAAGCATAATTCAGTATTCCAGCAGGTGCAGTTGGCATTATGTACTTTGGATTGGGGCTTCCAGCCTTCAATGTTTTATATCGAGGAAAAAAAATAGTTTTGTATGCGCTCGTCAATAATCATAGATGCGTTAGTTTTGTAACAGTACAATTAATAAAGTGAAGTGAATAAGTAAATTTGACCTAATCTCATTCCTGGTCTTTGAATATGGACTATCAGACATCAAGCCACTGAAAAATAAATTCTGGAATTTGGCCTTATTATGTCTGCTCTTGATCCTTTAAAACCTCTACTCTTTGAACTCACCTTCTTCCATCACTTCGCCCACAAACACTTTGGAAATACCAGACATGGCAATCACGACATTTTGAGATACTGAGCAGCCTGTGATTGACTGGATTAGCTAGAAGAGAGAACAGGCAAAATCCTCAAATACTGGATTAGGAGATGTGATATACACAATTATAACTAATGTTTTCTTAGAATTCTTGCTGTCTAAGATTATCCATTATAGAGAGCCATCTATCGTTGCATAGAATAGTTAATTTTGAGCAGACATTAAAAAACTAATATTGCTTCCAGCATGCTTTCTAAAATGCTGCAGTTACTCTTTCCAAATTGAATGCTCCTTTAACCTTATATTACAATCCACTTTCTATGGGTGAACTCTTGTCACAATAGAGGATAATACTTTATGCATATTAAATCTCACTATAAATGAATCTGCCCCTGTGCCTGTAGGGCAACAAATATTCCATCCAAAAAATGCTAAACTCCAAACTGCTTTATTGACTTGAGGAGAAAGTGAGGTCTGCAGATGCTGGAGATCAGAGCTGAAAATGTGTTGCTGGAAAAGCGCAGCAGGTCAGGCAGCATCCAGGGAACAGGAGAATCGACGTTTCGGGCATAAGCCCTTCTTCAGGAGGGCTTATGCCCGAAACGTCGATTCTCCTGTTCCCTGGATGCTGCCTGACCTGCTGCGCTTTTCCAGCAACACATTTTCTGCTTTATTGACTTACCAATAATATACAAACAAAATGGCCAAGTATTAGTTTCAAATGAAGACAAATTGGTCTAGGCCTTTAGTTTTATAAAACCTAAAAAGGAGCCACCACACAGTTCCCAGTTCCCTGTAAATAATTAAATATTTTGTATAAGGAACACCATACTCTTTCTGATATCCAGCATCTGCAGTCCTCACTTTCTCCTACCACAACTTCATGGCCTCTGAAACTGACCTGGCCCATTGCAAAGAGGTACAAGATACGGATTGTCTCTCTGAATCTTTCCCCTCATGAGGGTGGTCACACTCCACCTGTTTAGCATCGTGTTAACTCAATGCACTGATATTGGCACTGGAGCGTTAAAAAAAAATCCCTAATTCCAATGCTATCCTAATATAGAATCTACTTTAAGCAAAGCCAGCTTTCTTGGTGTGTGTGACTCTACAACTGTCATGTCGGACATGGTCATGTATGTGTCAATTCATATTTCTAGTTAGACCACTCTATAAAATAAAATTACCCATGTTTTTAAAAAAAAATCATTCATTGGATTAGGGTGCAGCTGGATAAACCAGCATATACTGCCTATCCCTAATCCAATTAAGAGTCAACCACATTGCTGAGAGTCTGGAGTCACATGTGGACTGAATCAGGTAATGACAGCAGATTCTTTCCTAAAAGATATTACTATAACAGCATTTTTTTCTGATAATTGCCATAGTCATCATTTGACTATTAATTCCAGATTTTTATTGAATTCAAACATTATAGTCTGCCTTGGCATGATTCAAACCTAAGTCCCCAGAACATGTATTAATAGGATAATACTACTCCACAATCAACATCCCTGTATCTGTAAAACACAAAAGTCTGGACTGAAACTGAATCCATGTCCCACATGAAGGGGCAGAGTGCTCAGCCACTATACACCTAGTCTATACTATGCTAATCTGTTTTGCTTCACAAAATTACCCTTCCCTCAGCCAATAAATCTGGAAAAAATGCACATCCCAGATTCTACATTGCAATCTTACTGTCCAGTCATAAAATAACCAGGACAAGATCATCAATAATATCCTTTGAACTAATTGGGTTAGCACAGAAAATTACCTTTGTGATTTTTTTTTAAATGTTTCTCTGCTGCCACACAAATTTAAGAAGGATTCAATTAAACATTTTAAAACTGGATGCAGTAGGAAAAAATCCAATGACTGAAATGTTTAGATAGTATTCTTCATTTTCTAATTATGGGCATGTATTTGCATGGAAACTAATTCATTTGAATGGATTTTTAAAAATTAGAAATCATTGACAGCAAATCTAACAAATGCAGACTGATGAAGAGTAACCAACCCTTTTAATGGCAGCTTTGGGAAAGGCAGAACGACGATACATCTCATAGCGGTTTAACTGCTCCTCTGAAAAGGATGAAACCAAGATCCTGTTCAAATAAAAGAACTCTTTTAAATACATGTTGTGCTTTTCCAGCAACACACACTCAATTGTGATCTCCAGCATCTACAGTCCTCACTTTCTCCTAAGTTTTATTTCATCCAACTGCACTATAAAATCCGAACACCTTTTGGCGAATCCAGCTTTATATACTTTCCGAATATTCTTTTAGTAAAACAATTGGTCAAAGTGAACCAAATTTAAAGGAAACAAGGAACAGCCCCCTGCATACACATTTTAATACAACTGACCAATTAGTTCACAACATCCATTTGCCTTGTGGCCTTTCACTCATCGACGTTTAATATCCATTAACGGAATTAGCTATCTAATTTGGTTTGCTGTAGGAGTGAGGTTTCAAAGATTTATGTCAATCAGATGAAGTAGTAACGTTTTACAATGCTACGGCTGTGGATCAAGCTTGTAATACAGAGAGAATAGGTAAATATCCTGGAGCAACAGATTAAGAATAGGAACAAGAAACTTTTATTTGCACAAACCCATTTCTAAGACTTGCAATGTGCCATACAAGTTAGTGACACTAATTGAGATGTTGCAAGATTTCCAACTGTTGTTTAAACAAAAGGGAGGATAAAAGAGCCTGAAAATGTGGCACACATGATGTGTTAGAGTTGTCACCAATTGGTGAAGAGAAACATTGACATTGATTCCATAGTTATTGTTTACAGTTAAATATAAACTATCTGCACTACTTGTTCCCCAAATTATTTTACAGTTTGTTTAAAAACAAAGTTTACTTAAATTTATGAACTCAGAATCCCTCATTGAAGCAGACCATTCGGCCCATCAAGTTCATTCCAACACTCTGAACAGCATCTCGCCCGGACCCACGCCCCTACCCTATCCCTGTAAACCTGCATTTCCCATGGCACATCCCTGGACATTATGGGCAATTTAGCACTGCTACACCACCTAACCCACTCATCTCTGGACTGAGAGGGGGAACTGGGGCACCTGGAGGAAATCCACATAGACACAGGGAGAATATCACCCGTGGGGGAATAAAACCTGAGTGCCTTGACACAATGCAGCTCAAAAGAAATCCACATTCTTAACCACCCACCATGTAACTACGTTTTCAGCACTCAGTGTAGTATGCCATAATTTTTGGATGAGATTTCCAAACTGAAATCAAGATTTGTGTTATAAAAAGCAATAAGCAAGGAGAGGACAAAATCTGAGAGCAAGCTAACTAGAAATATAAAGGAAGGTTATAAATCTGTTATCAACCAGGCATATAAGAGAGGCAAGAGTGGACAGGAGTGAGGCTGGAGAAACAGTAATGGGAAACAAAGAAATGACAGAGGTACTGACTAAATATTTTGTATCCATTTTCATAATGGAAGACAACAGCAGCATACCAGGTCTTCAAGAGAGTCATGTGGGCAGATGTAAGTATTGTAACTAAGGAAAAGATGTTGGGGAAGCTGAAAAGTCTGAAGGTGGATAAATCACCCAGACCTGATAGACTACATCCCAGAGTTCCGAAGGAACTGGCTGAGGAGATTGTAGAGAAGTAATGGAATCAAGGAGGGTCCCAGAGGACTGGAAAATGGCTAATGTAATACAACTGTTTAAGAAGGGAGGGAGGCAGAAGTCAGGAAACTACAGGCTGGTCAGGCTGACCTCAGTTGCTGGTAAGATTTGAGTCCATTATTAAGGATGAGATTGCTGAGTACTTGGAGTGCATGACAAAATAGGACTGAGTCAGCACAGCTTCATCAAGGGTAGGTCATGCTTGACAAATCTGTTAGAACTGTTTGAGGAGGAAATAAGCAAGTTAGATAAAGGAGAGCCAGTGGAGATGATCTATTTGGATTTCCAGAAGGTCTTTGACAAGATGCTGCACAGGAGGTTGCTAAATAAGATAAGAGCCCGTGGTGTTAAGGGCAAGCTATTGGCATGGATAAAGGATTGGCTGACTGGCAGGAGGCAGAGAGTCGGGATAAAGGGGTCTTTTTCAGGATGGCAGCTAGTGATTATCGGAGTTCTGCAGGGATCAGTGTTGGGACCACAAATATTCCACTAAAGGATAAGGAAGGAAGGTTGTACGTCGAACCTGAAAAAAATGGGTGACATTCTCAATGATTACTTTGCATCAGTGTTCACTGAGGAGAGGGACATGATGAATGTTGAGATTAGAGATAGATGTTTGTTTAATCTGGATCACGTTGACATAAGGAGGGAAGCTGGCTAAGGGATATTAAGGTGGACAAATCCCTAGGACTGAATGGGATCTATCCCAGGTTGCTGAGGGAGGCGAGAGAGGAAATAGCTGGAGCCCTGACAGATATCTTTGTAGCATCCTTAAACACAGGTGAAATGCCGGAGGACTGGAAGGGTGCTCATGCTGTCCCCCTCTACAAGAAGGATAGTAGGTAAAAACAATGACTGCAGATGCTGGAAACCAGATTCTGGATTAGTGGTGCTGGAAGAGCACAGCAGTTTAGGCAGCATCCAAGGTGCAGCGAAATCGACGTTTCGGGTAAAAGCCCTTCATCAGGAATAAAGGCAGAGAGCCTGAAGCGTGGAGAGATAAGCTAGGGGAGCGTGGGTTGGGGAGAGAGTAGCATAGAGTACAATGGGTGAGTGGGGGAGGAGATGAAGGTGATAGGTCAGGGAGGAGAGGGTGGAGTGGATAGGTGGGAAAGGAAGTAGGCAGGTCGGACAAGTCCGGACAAGTCAAGGGGACAGTGCTGAGCTGAAAGTTTGAAACTTGGATAAGGCGGGGGAAGGGGAAATGAGGAAGCTGTTGAAGTCCACATTG